>NC_059080.1:53395562-53711288 GCF_020497125.1 Mauremys mutica | reverse complement strand
CTTTAACACCGTCCTCGAGGAGCGGGACCGGTCGGGAACCGAGCAGAGCCCGGCCGCCGCGGACGTCCTCAGGGAGATCGTCGCCCATCACTCCCTGGTGGACGTCTGGCGCGACCACCACCCGGACGACGCCTCCACGTACACCTATGTCCGGGTGGAAGCCCATCGGTCGTGCCACTCCCGGTTGGACCGCATCTATCTGTCCCGGTTCCATCTCTCACGGGCCCAGTCCTCCAGCATCCGGCCGGCCCCTTTTTCGGACCACCACCTCGTCACTGTGACGGCCTCTCTCTGCGCGGAGAGGCCGGGGCCGGCCTATTGGCACTTCAACAACAGCTTGCTGGAGGATGGGGGCTTCGTGGCGTCCTTCCGGGAGTTCTGGCTGGCCTGGCGAGGGCAGCGGCGCGCCTTTCCCTCGGCGCGGCGGTGGTGGGACGTGGGGAAGGTGCGCGCCCGGCTCTTCTGCCGTGACTACACCCGGGGCGCCAGCCGACGGAGGGATGCGGCGATAGGGCAGTTGGAGCGGGAGGTCTTAGAGCTGGAGAGGCGTCTGGCCGCCAGCCCCGAGGATCCATCCCTTTGCGGAGCGTGCCGGGAGAAGCGGGAGGAGCTCCGGGTCCTCGAAGACCATCGGGCCCGGGGCGCCTTTGTTCGATCCCGCATCCGCCTCCTTCGGGAGATGGATCGCGGCTCCCGCTTCTTCTACGCCCTGGAGAAACGGAGGGGGGCCAAGAAGCACGTCACCTGCCTCCTGGCGGAGGACGGCTCCCCCCTCACGGATCCGGCGGAGATGTGCGAGAGGGCCCGGACCTTCTACGCGCGCCTTTTCTCCCCGGATCCGACCGATCCTGCCGCTTGCAAAGTGCTCTGGGACGGACTCCCGACGGTCAGCGCGGGCGACCGGGACCGGCTAGAGCTGCCTCTCACTCTGGCCGAGTTCTCGGAAGCCCTCCGTCGCATGCCCACCAATAAATCCCCGGGCATGGACGGGCTGACCGTGGAGTTCTACCGCGTGTTCTGGGACGTCCTCGGCCCGGACCTAGTCACCGTCTGGGCCGAGTCCTTGCGGAGCGGGGTCCTCCCTCTCTCGTGCAGGCGAGCCGTGCTCGCTTTATTGCCGAAGAGGGGGGACCTCCGCGATTTACGGAATTGGCGTCCCATCTCGCTCCTCAGTACGGACTATAAAATTGTCGCGAAGGCCATTTCGATTCGGCTAGGGTCCGTGCTGGAGGACGTGATCCACCCAGACCAGACCTACACCGTCCCGGGCCGTACCATCTTCGATAACCTGTATCTGGTCCGGGATCTCTTGGAGCTTGGGTGCAGGGATGGTCTGTCGTTCGCCCTCCTGTCCCTGGATCAGGAGAAGGCGTTCGACAGGGTGGACCACGGGTATCTCCTGGGCACTCTGCAGGCGTTAGGCTTCGGGTCCCAGTTTGTGGGTTTTCTCCAGGTGCTGTACGCCTCCGCAGAGTGTCTGGTCAGGCTCAACTGGACCCTGACCGAGCCGGTCAGCTTCGGGCGGGGAGTGCGGCAGGGGTGCCCCCTCTCGGGCCAGCTGTACGCCCTGGCGATCGAGCCCTTCCTCTGTCTCCTCCGCAGGAGGTTGACGGGGTTGGTGCTTCGGGAGCCGGAGCTGCGGCTGGTCCTGTCGGCGTACGCCGACGATGTGCTCCTCGTGGTCCAGGACCCGGGCGACTTGGCGCGGGTGGAGGCCTGCCAGGCCGTGTACTCGGCGGCCTCCTCCGCCCGGGTCAACTGGGTCAAGAGCTCTGGCTTGGTGGTAGGGGACGGGTGGCAGGCGAGCTCCCTCCCACCCGCGCTTCAGGCCATCCGGTGGAGCGCGGGTCCGCTGCTCTATCTCGGCGTTTACCTTTCTGCCACGCATCCCTCTCCGCCGGAGAACTGGCACGGTTTGCAGGGCAGGGTGGCGGAGCGGCTCCGGAAATGGACAGGACTCCTCCGGTGCCTTTCCCTCCGAGGGAGGGCACTGGTGCTCAATCAACTGGTCCTGTCCATGCTCTGGTACCGGCTCAACACCCTGGTCCCGGCCCCGGTGTTCCTGACCGACCTCCGGCGGGTGGTGCTGGAGTTCTTTTGGCCAGGACTGCACTGGGTCCCTGCAGGGGTACTCCACCTGCCCCTGGAGGAGGGAGGGCAGGGCCTGAAGTGCCTCCGCACTCAGGTCCACGTCTTCCGCCTCCAGGCACTGCAGAGGCTCCTTTATGGTGCGGGTAGTCCGGCATGGAGAGCCCTGGCGCACGCCTTCCTGCGCCGCTTCCGAGGGCTCCGATACGACCGGCAGCTCCTTTATCTCGACCCGAGGGGCCTTCCGCGAGACCTCTCCGGGCTGCCGGTCTTCTACCAGGACCTCCTCCGGACCTGGAAGCTGTTCTCTGCGACCAGGTCCGTGGCGGCCACCGAGGGGGCAGACCTCCTCGCGGAGCCCCTGCTACACAACCCTCAGCTCCGTGTGCAGGTGGCGGAGTCCCCCGCGGTGCGCCAGAGGTTGGTCCTGGCAGAAGCCACCAGGGTCGGAGACCTCCTGGACTACGACCGGGGAGACTGGCTGGATCCCCTGACGCTCGCTCGGCGGATGGGGCTCTCCAGACCTTGTACTCCCCGGCTCGTACTACAGGAGGTGAAGGCCGCTTTGCCGCCCGCTGCTCGGGCTTACCTCGACCGGGTCCTGCGCGAGGGCACGCCCCGCCCACCCTCCACCCCGAGCCCTCCGGACCTCTTCATCGGGCCCCTGCCCCGTGGACCCGACCGGCCCCCCCGCCCCTTCTCCGCCAGCCGGCTGCACGATCTGCAGCCGGTCCGTTTCCAAACCGCGCCAAGGAAACAACTCTACGCGCTCGTGCTCCATACCGTTCACTTCCTCACCCTCGTGTCCCGCCCCGACACCAAGTGGCGGGACCTCTTGCCACCTGTGGAGGGTGAGGAGCCCCGGTGGGCCAGCCTGTACTCCACCCTGGTCCCGAGGCCCGCCGGGGATATCAGCTGGCGGCTCCTTCACGGGGCCGTGAGCACGGGCGTGTACTTGGCGCGGTTCACCCCTGTCCCGGACACCTGCCCCTTCTGCGGCGTGAGGGAGACCCTGGCGCATGTTTACCTAGAGTGCGCCAGGTTGCAGCCCCTATACCGGCTCCTCACCGACATTCTGTTACGTTTCTGGCTGCACTTTTCCCCTCACCTCCTTATCCATGCACTCCCTATCCGTGGCCCCACAAAGTCGCGGGACCTCCTGGTCAACCTCCTCCTCGCCCTGGCTAAAAAGGCCATCCACGCGACCAGGGAGAGGAGGTTGGCCGACGGAGACTCCTGCGACTGTGGGGCTTGTTTCCGGTCCCTCGTCCGCTCACGTCTCCGGGCAGAGTTCCTCTGGGCGGCGTCCGCTGGCTCCCTTGACGCCTTCGAGGAGCAGTGGGCGCTGTCCGGGGTTCTCTGCTCGGTGTCCCCATCAGGCTCCCTCCTTATGACCCTTTGACCTCACTCCTGTCCCTGTTCTTTTATTAGTTGTCCCCCGCATTTAGTGGGTTTCCGTGGCCCTGTGGATCCTCCCCTTAGGCTGGGGGGGGAGATCCGTTAGCATGGGGCGGGCTTCCGCCCGCTCCCTCTCCCGGATAACCCAATAGTACATTCCCATAAGGACCCCTTGGGTAATATCAGTAAGGGCAGAATTTGGCTCAGGATATTTCTGTTTGTGGTTCAGAGAAGGCTAAGAGATGATTTGATCAGAGTCTATAAGTACCTGGAGAGAAGACTTCTGATGGCACAGGGGTCTATAAACTAGACTCTAATCTAGAACAAGATCATAGAATATCAAGGCTGGAAGGGACTTCAGGAGGTCATCTAGTCCAATCCCCTGCTCAAAGTAGGACCAATCCCCAGACAGATTTTTACCCCAGTTCCCTAAATGGCCCCCTCAAGGATTGAACTCACAACCCTGGGTTTAGCAGGCCAATGCTCAAACCACTGAGCTATCCCTCCCCCCTCCAAAAAAAAGGGGTGGGGGGGAAGCAGAGGGGGCAAAAGATTTATACCATCTGAAGATCCAATGGCTGGAAGCTGAAGCTAGATAAATTCAGGCTAGAAACAATGTGCCCATTTTTAACATTGAGGGTGATGAACCGTTGGACCAGCTTACTGGGCAAAATGGTAGATTCTTCACCCCTTGAAGTCAGTACATCAGGATTGGATGTTTTTGTAAATAATGCGCTGTTGCTCAAAGAGGCGGGACAGGCTCCATGCAGGAGTCATGTTGGCCTGCATTAGAGGATCGTAATGGCCCCTTCTCGCCTTAGCATTGGACTCTATGGCCCACCAGGTGATTCCTGAGATTGCATTAATTTTCTGTCTGAGGCATCTCTGCTGGTATGCAACTGGCACTGTATTCCCAGAGATGCCGAGCCAGTCAGCATGCTAATGAGAGGCTCAAGGCGTCAGCATTGCTGAAAGAGGACAGTGAGTGACTGGCAGCTGCTCAGCAATGGAAGCGTTTACTAGGAAAGGCTGGTGCAAGGGTCCTGGTGAGATACAGGGCAATGCTGGGGCTGGAACACAGGAAGGGGTTAGTGCCCTGTGGTATGTATATAAGAGACCAGTGTGCAGGTGGTGGAGAAGAGAGGCTGGTAGAAGGGAGAAAGATTCACAGGGCTGCAATGAGCTGAGATGACAGTGCAAGAGGTTCCTCAGCCTGAAAGCAACATTTCAGCTCCATGGGCCCCACCCAGAAATGGGCACTCTGGGCCCCTGCACCCCACCCCAATCACTACGAGACCGCACAGCAGATTTGTCAGGAAAGCTAAAGGCTTTTCCCCCAGAGCACGTGGTATATAAGCAGAGGGCAGGCAGGCGTGAGTGGGGAGGAGGAAAATGCTGGCCCCAAGGGAGCAAGAGTCCAAGGACTCATGGAGGGTCACTTACCAAAGCTGCTCACTGGCTCTGCAGAGCTCTGGTAACTGTCTGAACCTGCCTGTCTCCAGAGTCCCTGCAGAGGCTGATCTATCGGCTCGTTGTCTGGAGAGCTGTGGTTTCTAGCCAACGTCACTGCCCGTCATTCAGGCTCTGATGAGCTCGTAGGCCAGGGATGCTGTTCCACAAGGATCTGGCACCTTCTATTCTATTCCATTCCAGTTCTGACACCACCCTCACCACCGTATTAGCTGCGCTCCCTCCCTAGCACATTAGCCCCCAATGGGAACCCCCTAGCGCTTTTCCCTCAGGGATATAAACAGGGCTCTCCTCCAGCGCAGCCCCAGGAATGCTCTGCCCACCCTCAGGGACTATGTACCACTGGCGGGTGTTACCTGTTGTCTGGGCCACCTTGACCAGCCCCCGTCGGAAGATGTTCTTCAGCCTTGGCATCATGTTGAAGTTCTTAGCTCCCCCGGTCACAGAGATGAGCAGGTTGGGCACGTCGAGGCCCCAGTGCTGAGTCATCAGCTGGTAGATAACGCATGGAGGGGTGTCCGCTGAGACGCGCACATACTGTGGGTGGTGCAAAACACCGGGAAGGGAGGGAGTAAAACCCACTGCACCTACCCAAAGAGCAAAGCCAGCCAGGGACTCATCCTAGCCAACATGAGAAGAATTAAACTTTTTTCCTCTAGGCAGCTCCCTTCTCTCCCCATCCTAGTTCCTCACCTTCCTGTAAAGGACCAGGCCTGCATGTAGAGGAACATCTCCCTCCACTGCCTCATGTATCACCTCAGGGTCAGTCCAGCCTGGCAGCTGACTGTCACCGCACAGCATCCCCGAGGCGACAGATTCCCCCCTCCAAGGAGAGGCTGAGATGACAGCGTGACGTATGCTGCTGCTGTTCTAGTGCCAGGCCCTGGGAGTGTGAGGTTGACTCAGAGCTGGATGCTGTACCTGTTCCCTCCCACTTCCATGAGATTCAGACCCCCAGGAGTCTGAGGCAGGAGAAGTGGAGGAGGTTGCACACTGAATCTTGGCCCACCAAATGGCTTCAGAGGAGGCCTCAGATTTACTTGTCCTGGTCCTGGTCCTCTTCCCCTCTCCCCAGAGCTGCTCCAGCTGTTGGCAGGGTGAAGGAGGTGACCCCATCTGCCCCCTCCCTTTCTCTGCTGGGACCAGGGCTGCCTTTGGGGCCTCTCCCCATCTAGCATCAAAGGCGGGCAATACGCCATTCCATCAGCCGTAAGTGCCGAGCAGCAGGGTTTCAATATGGGATCCCTGTCCCCTAGACACTAGGGACTGACCCACCTTTCCCACCTTTGGTCCCAGACCCGCAAAGCTGATATCACCAAACGCGTCCGTCGGCATTTCTTGGATGTGCCTCTTGGGGTCCCATTCCTTCCCCAGGAAAACAGATGACTTTGTAGCCTCTTCCAGGTGCTGTTCCCTGGGGTAACCACACTCACACATGACCCTCCTGCAAGAAAACAGCATCAGCAACCCCCTGAACTCAGAAGGGGAGTCTCTGGCTGTACAGGCAGATGAGTCCCTTGGCAATCTCAGACTGGAAGCAGTGACAGTGGCTTACTTTGAAAATGCCCAACACCAGCCCCTAGGGAGGTTAAATCTCCTGCCCAGCTTGCTCATCGGCCATTGGCTATGGAGACAAAATCACTGTGCGGAAGAGATCATTGTGCATGGTAGAGCACAGCAAAAATCAGCATTTCCATCCTGCAGGACATTCTGATATCTGGACATTGTTTTCACCACAAATTAAGCCAAAATATATTTTAAAAATTGTGGAACAAAAAGTTCTGGAAAATATTGATTCAGAAATGGCGAACCATTTTGTTCTGAGACAGTTCAATGTTAAGCTACACATCCCGGTAGTGCTTTGCATTGTCTCGTGGGAGGTGTAGTTCTGGGTGCTTCATGTCCTAATGTCCCCAATAGCGGGTCTCCATGGCAAGACAACATCTCCTTTGATGCACTGTAGTCAGCTCCCATGATGCACCACACAGGTCAGTTTGAGGGGATGCCACATGCTGCACCATGAGACATGTAGTCCAGCCCTGGAGCTCAGACCATAGGGGGAGAATCACTGGAACTACACCTCCCAAGAGGCAATGCACCACCAAAGGGAAAAGCAGTCCAATGGTGAATGGACCCAAAATGAAATATTTTTCCATTAGGATACTGAAAAATTTAGGCAAAATAGAAATTTTCTCATAGAAAATTTTAACTTTGCAGAAACTGCATTTTCCATCAAAAATTCGTTTTGATTGAAAATTCCCAACCAGCTGTAGTGCAGAGTGCTTTGCACCACTGACCTGTTAAGTTTGGTAGAAGCTCACTAATCTGCACCAGTGTCCAGGAGACTTGATGCATACTGCTCAGTGCTGTGAACTAGTTAGTAGGTGAACAAACATAATCAGGAGCCACATCTGCATTGCAGAAGGAACCCAGGGTTTCCTATTATTATAGTTGACAGTGCTTCATAACAGTGTAACAAGCCAAGGCTTGTGGCTAAGCATTAGACCGATTCCCTGTGCGAGCTCAAGCCTCAGCTCTGTGGATCTCAGCTCCACAACTACTAAAAGGGGATAATGGTTTTTCCAGTCTCTGTCTATTTGGTTTGTCAGCTCTTTGGGGCAGGGTCTGTCTCTTACTATGTGCAGCGCCTAGCACAACGGAGCCCTGATCTCAGTGGGGCCTTTAAATGCTACAATAGTAATACATTACTATAGTATATTTTCCTGAAGTAAATGCAACCTCACTACAGTCATCAGCAATGTGCAGTGGGAACACTGGAGATTTTATGAGGATTACCTATGTTTGCAACTTTGTACAGTCAGACTTAGCACAGTCCTACTGTATTCATTAGCTAGGATTCAAGCCTTGCCCCATGTTTAGAAGAAGTCTCCTTCATCTTCTGTTGCCTGGGAGAGTAGCTGCTCAGATTTTGATCCTGACATTACATTAGAGCTGCTCAACAATTTTGTTGGATTTTTGACTAAAATAATGTTTTTGTGAAAGCATCTGCCTTCTGCAGAAAAAAATCAGTTTTCTGTTCAAAAACAGAACACACAAAAAACTGAAATGTTTTGGCCAACCCCACCCACCCAAATTTTTATCTGGAAATACTGCTGCAGAGCCTCATTGGAATTGTAGTTCAGTTTCTTTATATCTCCATTCACTTGTATGGGTGGAGCTCCCCAGCTGGACTACACCTCCCATGGTGCACCATCACCAGGGACTCTCATGCTGCACCAGCTTCCCTCTCCAAGAGAGGATACTGTGGTGCATCATGGGAAATATCCAACCAGACTGCTCAGCCTATAAATAATAATAATTCCTATAATGCTTAGCTGTTTATATAGTGCTTGCCATCAGAAGATCTCAAAGCACTTTTCAAAGGGTGGTAACTCATATGTATAAGTATACATTGTCAGTATAAAGAAAGGGAGGTGAGGGTAGCCACTCATGCATTCCCAGAAAACATGGTACTTCTGGGAATGGCATGGACCCACCACTGCTGACATGACCTTGCACTCATGGTGAGTGTAAGGTCACACCACTTGGAGGACACCATTTGGAAGAGTATGCCACTCCACCCCCAATGGTGTGACCTTGCACCCAGCTGAATGGCCTGCCTGATGGGAGTATGAGGCACCGGAACTACAACTCCCATGAGGTATCATGGCTGTATTTGCAAATCAAAATATATCCATTTTCAAATTTCCACCAAAAAAATCCCAATTTTCTGTAGAAAATTTAAACAAAAACTACGGTTTTTGTTTTTGTTTCCATCAAAGTTTTCCACAGGAATAAGAACAACATTTTTTCAACCAGCTGTGCTTAGCATTGTAGAATAAGCTGAAGAAACGCAACATTTCTTCTCCAGGAAATCTTTCTCTGTATTCTCTTTGTGCAGCTCCCAGACCATCATTGCACTCCTCTCCTTGTAGCAGAAATGGGCTTAACACTGGATGTTGACTCTACTTTCCTGCAACGTGCGTGGAAAGCAAGAAGCAGATGGAAGGGGGAAAACATCAGTGCATTTGACTTACCCAGTATCTGACATTTGGGAACTTTCAACAAAGTACACACACTCCTTCTTCTTGATGTTTTCAGGAATCCACGAGCTGAGATTCTCCTATGGGGTGGAGAGAATAAGGGAAACAGCAGGCCTAAATGGTTTCAGACAAAGACCAGATTACATAGGTTCCTACAACTGATCCACAGAAAAAGGGGCACATCACAGATTCAGCGTGCAAGGCCTCTCAGCCAGTACATAGAGAAACAAAGGTCATAACAGCAAGAAACCCAAGGGGAATTTGACACTTTCAGTTAGACACTGTGTACCAGACAGACAAACGTGTGCCCAAAACTGAGGATGGCGAGACACGAAGGAGCAGTGAGGGCTGAGTCTAATAGCTTATTCACACTTTGAATTTGTTGCGGGTTAACTTGAGTTATTTCATGTTAAATTGGTGGCAGGGCCGGCTCCAGGTACCAGCGAATGAAGCAGGTGCTTGGGGCAGCCAATGGGAAGGGGCGGCATGTCCGGGTCTTTGGCGGCAATTCGGTAGCAGGTCATTCAGTCCCTCTCGGAGCGAAGGATCTGCTGCCAAATTGCCGCCGAGGAATGAAGCACCACAGTAGAGCTGCCGCCGAAGTGCCACCAATCGCGGCTTTTTTTTTTCTTTTCCTTCGCCGCTTGGGGCGGCAAAAAAGCCTGAGCCAGCCCTGATGGGTGGGGGCTTTGTCTGGTCAAGCAAGAAGAAAGGAGTTTTGGCTCCTTTAAGGAATCCCCCTTCCTTAGGGTTGGAAGGTGGGCAGAGGGATGGGGCATCACCTGAGCTGGGGGTTGGCCAGAGGGGCTCAGGTGAGCCATTGATCCCAGCAGACAAGGGTTAAGGAATGTGAATGCCCTGCCCTTTCTCATTCCAGAAGCATCAGAACAGCTCTGGGACTGGGAGTGATGCTGTTACTGGGTTTGTTTTCACCTTGTGTGAATGGGATCGGCAGAACGGTTCCCCTCCATGTGTCCACGTCTCCCAGGGCACTTTGTCTGTCTCCCTGGCTATTGGAGAAAAGCAGGTAATGACCCTAACTACTACCTCCTCAAAATGATACTCTGTTCCTGGACTGAGAGCCCCTTTTAGCTTACTCCCACCAACCCACGTCTGGGCTCGGAGCATCTCCTGGTTATGCCTCTGACTCTTACACATGGTCAGTATATTTGCTGGCCTACCCCTAACCTTGGCATTGTCTAAACTTGCCTTTTCATTATTGCCAGTGGCAAAGTGAGCCTTCCTCTTGCTCTTACAGAAGCCACTATTGCTGCGTCTGAGGTTGGGAACCATTTCGAGGTCGCAGATCTTAGGACGCACAACGTAGCTGTCTCCCTCATCAGGGCAGACTCCGTTCAGCTCTGGGGGTAGCATTCTGGTTTGCATGCCACTCCCAGCTACAGGCAGGTCTCTTGTCACCCTCAACGCAGCCTCTCGAGTTTGTTATGCTGAGAAGTACTGAAATGCAATGAAACAGAAAATACTAAACATGCATCAGAAACATGAGGACACTCGAGCTGGCGCTTGCTGCTAGGAGAACACCCCTCACCATGAATCCTCTCCCTCCAATCCCAGCATGCTTTGGGATTTGTTTCAGATGTGAACTAGACCAGCTACGCATGTCACGCAGCACAGACTTCTAAATTCATCTGTTGTTTTCCTACAACAGGCCCCGAATGAATGATCACAGAATCATAGAAATGTAGGGCTGGACAGGACCTCAAGCGGTCATCTAGCCCATCCACTGACCAAGTAAACCTAGACCATCCCTGAGAGGTGTTTGCCCATCCTGTTCTTTAAAACCTCCAATGAGGGGGATTCCACAACCTCCCTAGGTAACTTGGTCCAGTATTTAACTATTCTTATAATTAGAAAGTTCTTCCTAGTATCTAACCTAAATCTCCCTTGCTGCAAATTAAGCCAATTAAATTATGAGCTAGGGAAGATTTTAATTAAAAAAGCAAAACTAAACAGTAACATACACTGCATCTATATGTATGTGTTCGTATCAATATGTATGCCCAGTTGTGGGCTCATATCTATATCATCAACAGCCGAGTTGTTAATTTTTTATCTATCACCCATGGCATATGACCCAGAGACACAACCACAGACCATTCTCCAAGTCAGACATTCATTATTAACCATAGACACTGCCATCTTCTTTGTTACCCTCCATACACAGAGCAGAGATTCAGCTCTTCACTCATCTCAACACATCACATCTCCCACACTCAGCCCAGAAATGATACCTTGCCCACCCCAAGCCATTATTCCACCAAATGGGGAAATACCCAATCTATCCGAGCCACCCTCTCTCTATAGATTAGAAATCCCATGTGTCTTCCCTATTCACCCTGCTGGAGTGGGTCAAGCACCTTCCGGCTACCCACCAGCTATCTACCTTCATCCAGTTCGCTCTGTGCATACAGACCAAACCCTCAGCTACCCCTGCACCACACCCAGCTAGTATGTTACTTGTCCTGTCTTTAGAATGTCAGGCAGCAAGAGTGCATGCTCCCTCCTTTCAAAGGGTGTAGCACCCTCCAAACTCACCCTGACCCCCAGATCCCCGGGGCGAGATGTAGGCACACTGCCCATGGGAGCCCTGCTGGACTGACAGACTCCACCGGTAGCTGTGGTCTAAAGCCACAACTGCGCCCTCAGTGCCATGAGGCTAATTTCATTCATGTCTGTGGAGCACTTTAAGATCTTCAGCTGGAATATGCTATAAAAAGGCAAAGTGTTATGATTATTATTTATTCATACACCTGGCAGAACAATTCAGCCTCCACCACATCACAGTCTGTCTGGGTCATGAGCAAATAAGCCAGTTTTCTGGCAAAGGGATAGGATCAAATGTTGTAGTCTTGATGTACAATTGTTTTCTTAGATGTGCTAATTTTGATGTCTCCCTCATTAAGGTACCTGAGATGCTGCCGGATGCTATTGCTAATTCAGTACATTGCACAATATGGGACCAATGTGCCAGTATGGCACTAGCTGGTGTAACTGTGCTACAAATGCCATGTTTCACATGAAATATTGTTGTAAAAATAAGTTCCTGCCCTCTTTTGCTCTCTGGCACTTTCCATAGATTTCAGACCAGAAGGGACCACTGTGATCATCTAGTCTGACCTCCAGTGTAACACAAGCCATAGGACTGCCCTGAATTTACTCCTGTTTGAACTAGAGCAGATCTTCTAGAAAAACAAATAACCATCCAATCTTGATTTAAAAATGGCCAGTGATGGAGAATCTACCACAGCTGTGGGGAAACTGTGCTAATGGTTACTTACCTTCACAGTTACAAATGCACACCTTTTTTCTAGCCCGAATTTACCTAGCTTCCAGCCCTTGGATATTGTTACAACTGTGTCTCTAGACTCAAGAGCTTCTGATTATCTGTTTTCTGCTCCTCATGGAGGCACTTGCAGACTGTGAACAAGTCACGCCACAACCTTCTCTTGGTTAAGCAAATTATATTGAGTTCCTTGAGTCTATGTAAAGCCCAGTGGGTCTTAAACCTAGCCCTGCAGAGCTGCTAGGCAGCAAACAGCACCATGCTACCACCCAGCAGAAGCTGTAACCAGCTCCAGCTCCACTACCCACGACCAGCTGTGGACACAGCCCCTGGGAAGTCCCGCCTCAAGGGAACAGACAGGCAGCAACCTCATGGCTCCTGACTGGCTCCCTGCCATATATAAACCCCAAGGATATTCCAGGAAGTCTCTAGGTAGCAGTGTGGATCTCCTATAACTGCTATTACTGTTCCTACTTCTGAACTCTTGGCTTTGGCTTGATTTGGGCCTTGCCTCCTTACCCAGACCTTGACACCTGACCTTTGGTATTGACCCTAGCCTGGAACCTGACTACAGACTCCTCTGCTACTCTCAGCCTCAGGTTTGACCCAGTTCTGACCTTTGGCCCTGACTACCCTGGTTAGGGTCCTGACAGCCTATCACTATAAGGCATGTTTTTTAATCCTTTAATCATTCTCATGGTTCTTCATTGAACCCTCTCCAACTTATCAACATCCTTCTTGAATTGTGGGCACCAGAACTGGATGTGTTCTGGTAACAGTTGCACCAGTGCCAAATACAGAAGTAAAATAACTTCTCTACTCCCACTTGAGATTCCTCTGTTCATGAAGGGTTGCATTAGCCCTTTTGGTCAGAGAGTTGCACTGGGAGCTTGGGTTCAGCTGCCTATATACCATGACTGCCTATTCTTTTTCAGACTCACTGCTTCCCAGGATAGTCCCTCGTCCTGCATGCCCTCCATTCTTTGGACCTAGATATATGGTTTTATATTTGGTCATATTAAAATGCATGTTTGCTTGTGCCTAGGTTGCTCTGTACCAGTGACCTGCCCTCTTTATTTACCACTCCCCCAGTCTTTGTGTAGAGTATTAACCTCCAAGTCCTGGTCACACTGCTTTCTGCCTATTGTACTTACACTCCCCGTTCATTTCCAGACTGCACCTTGTATTCTAAAGTGGTGCATAGCCTTGCTATGAACAGTTGTACAGGTGCAGTATTCCACCCCAGAGGCAGCTGCAATGCATCCCGGGGGAAGTGATTCCTCTGTGGTTGTGTCTGATTCAAAGGAAATAGGCTGGACACTGAGAGGCAAAGACTAAGAAGGCAACAATAGTTAATCCTTGATGGTAGCAACTCCTACTACTTAGCTTGCCTAACATTTCTAACTATAACCCCAGGTTGAATTGCTTTGCCAGTTGTTCAGGCTGCAATTTTCTATGCTTGCTCTCTGCCTCAGACTGAATTTTGTTTTGGAAGAGTTCAATCATTTCTGTCACAGCTGGGAATAGAATCCAGGTCTCTGCTATTTTACCCCCAGTTCTCAGCTGCTTAGCCCCACAGCTTCTCAGGCAGAAGAAGGAAGGGAAAGGTGCCACC
Source organism: Mauremys mutica (assembly GCF_020497125.1). Taxonomy (NCBI): domain Eukaryota; kingdom Metazoa; phylum Chordata; order Testudines; family Geoemydidae; genus Mauremys; species Mauremys mutica. The sequence goes on along the minus strand of NC_059080.1, from coordinate 53,697,370 downwards.
TCTACTTGGCTATGTGCCTGTGAAATGGGGCTACGCCTGCATAGGTTGCCCACAGTTTCTATAGCCCAGATTTTAAAAGGTATTTAGGATCTAGGCATATGTCTTGTATTCCCCTCTCTAGTGGCTGGTCCACAGAAGAACTCACAGCTTTCTGCCACTGGTAGCTAATGGAGTTCGCCCCTAGCTCAAGTGGTGGAAGGCTGTGTTATGGGGGTGAAGACCATGGACTGATAGCCCTGTTGATGCCTGGTGGTTTTCTCACTGTTGAAATTGATAGATCGTGCATCTTTCTTTTAAAATACCCTGGGAAATTACATACAATAAACTAGATTAAAATTCTTTTAATCAGCTTGCAAAATCAAGCACTGAAAACACCAAAACAAAGAAAAATCCATGCAACCTTAGTTCAGCTCTCTCGTGCATTATGATGCTGTCTTTAATGATCACATGCTATTTCCCTCCCCCCGAACCACTGCCTCATTCAGTGCACAGGCTGGATGGTGCTCCCTGAATGCATTGGAGTTAAGCGGTAAATGAAGCTGCTGTCAGTAGAACCCCTTGCTTTTTCACTGCAAAAGTTGGAAAGTGAGTCAGGAATGAGGCAGAAAACTACAGGGGGAACAAGAATGGGCATGTAGTTAAGGCAGCTGACTGCAACCAAGGAGACCTAGGTTCTGGCCTTTGCTCTCCTCCATGCAGATGTTGGCTAGACCATCCCACCAAATGTTTCTGCAGGTGGCTGCCAGTTCTGTACTTCTCATTTTCTGCCTGTTTAACCTGAGATACATCATTTAAGGGCTGAGCGTTCACACGTGGGACTGAAGTCAACAGGTTCTGTGGGTGCTCGGCCCCTATGAAAAATCAGCCACTTGAGATAAAATTTTCAAAACCATTGAAATAATTTAGCAACTTACGTCCCACTTTCAAAAGTGACTTAGGGGCATGCAGGAGCTGAAATATCATTGACTTGCAGGGAGACTTGGGCTTCTTTGGCCCAGATCCTCAAAGGCTTTTAGGTACCTAACTCCCATTGCTCCCGTGGATGTCAATGGGAGCTAGATACCTAAGTGCCTTTGATCATCTGAGCCCTGTGTGCCTAGCGTTCTTTAGAAAATGAAACATAGGCTTCTAAGTCACTTAGCTGCATATTATCCTCAGGTGTCCAATGGGATTGCCAAGATCAAAAGCAGGAAAAAATGTACACTGCCTTTTGGGGACCTCACTGATGGGTGTCTCAAGCCAGGCTCCCACAGGTAACATTTTCAAAAACTGCTATCTCACAGGGAGTCTTAAAGACAAAGTCACTAATATTTGGGAATGAGGCACTCAGGTACTGTAGTAATAAGCAGGCCCAGAATCTGATAATTCTGTAGTTAGTGGCTATTTGGGATGGTTTGCAGTAAATAAGGTCTGAGGGTTATACACTGAATGATGAGTGGAGAGAGAGAAATATTGAGAAGCTGCCTCATTCCCAGCGTAATAGCCACCCTCTGCATGGAATGAGGCAGGGACATTTGGGGGTGAGGGTGGGGGGACAGTATATTGGCTAAAGAGGGCCTTGGCCTACATCAAAGAAATCCTCAACATGCACTAGAGATGGCTGAACACAATCACAGTTAGTTAATATTTTGCTCAATGCCTCCATCAAACAGCAGAAGGCAATCTCCCATCTCACCCTCTCTGGTATCTGCTTGTACAGGTGTTGGAAAGAGGGGTAGCGTGGTGCTGAAAGGGAGTATAGTAACTCACAAAAGGTCCAGGATTGTCCCTGACTCTTTAAAAAGGTGTCCCATTTCCATGTCCTCCACTTCATCAGGCTCAGCACGATCCAGCTGCTACCATGCCTGCATGTCACACAAAGTACCCCAGCCACACTAGCTTCACAATTTCCCACTACCCAGGGGAGCAGGGCTGACTTAAATTTGGTCTCCGGGCCAGATAAAACCTCCCATGGAAAACTCCCACTGCTGAAGATTCCCTGCAAGTAATCAGGGCTCTGCTTGCACTGGGTGGAGAAGTGGGTCACTGCTTTAGGGGCCCCAGTGGCATAATCCACCAGCACTAGAAGAGACCTGTTTGCTCTCCAGGCAGGTTTATCCACAACAACCGCACCAATTCCCTGCAAAAGACACTTTATGATAAGAATCAGTTTCTAAAGCCATTTGTATCCATCTCCCCCATCTCCTATCCACTGCTCCAGGACTTGCACTCTAGTTCTACAGCCTTATATGCCCTGGGCCAATAAAAGATCTAAGTTTCCCTTTGACTGGTTTGCTGGGTGCCTGTTTGTTACTGGTGTAATGTCCAGCAATTTGGACTGGTATTTGTGAGGCACACCTCATTGCTTACGGATCAGGAGCCCGCTGGCTGCAAGGAAGATTCTGCTCTCCGAGGACTCGCTCTGTTCCATTTTCTAAAGAACGCTAGGCACGCAGGGCTCAGATGATCAAAGGCACTTAGGTATCTAGCTCCCATTGACATCCTGTGGGAGCTCCCCACCTGTGCCTGATCTCACGGCGGAACCCTCCGTTAGCTGTTCCGGCCGAGTTCTGGCTAGCCTGGGGACTGTATTCAGTAATCCCATCCACGGGGAAGGATCACCATCATTTAAAGTGCTACAGCCAGCATGTGTTGATGTGGGTAGGGCCAGGCTCTGGCCTGATAACGGTTAGCTGTGGCCATGTAGCCTCCTGACCCTTGGCCACTTCTTTTTTACCCTGGCTGGGAACCATGTGTTCCTCAGACTCCAGCTTAGCAGCGGTGATGGCCCCATGCATGGAGCAAGTGAGTTGTAAGCACAGTGGGAGTGGAACATCTTTCATATTAAGCCATTTTCCAGCATGTGTAGGGCACAACAGCTGCCAGCCTGGACCCTGACCTGGGTCCCTCTTCCTTGTGCTGTTCACTGAATTGCCAAGTGAGGGTGAGGGTTAATGCAGCCATGGGGGTGGAGGATGGGAGTGCTGAGCTGCCAGCCGGGGGCTGTGAGAGTGTTCACAGCTGCCAGAGCCTGGGTGACCAGGCTGGAGAATCTAGTTGCTGAGGATATGGCTGGTACAGTACAATGCAGGAGGAACATGAACCGTTGCAGGGAGGTCCCTAGTCAGCCAGGGAACGCCATTACACTGCAAGTAGAGCACCACTCAGTATAACGTCAAGCGAGAACTGAGTTTTTCTCCGACAAGCCCCAAGGCAGCCTCCAGACTGGGCTGCTCCTACCTAAGTTCCCTCTAAGCTGCACAGCCGCGCAGTAGCCTATTAAGCGCCACTGTGGCTGCAGCGAGGAGAGATGTCTCTCCCCCAGCCCTGGACCTGCCATGGCTGGGGGAGAGGCACCTCTCCCATGGCCCCAACCTGGCCCGGACCTGCTGCAGCCAGGGGAGAGGTGCCTATCCCATGATCCCAGGTGCTGCTCCAGGGAGAGAGGGGTGGGGGGAGTCCCCACTGTAGCCCTGGGGCAGCCTGTGCCCCAAACCCCTCATCCTTGGCCCCACCCCAGAGCCCTCACCCCCAGCCAGAGACCTCACCCCCTGCACACCAACTCTCTGCCCCAGCCCTGAGCCCCTCATCCCTGGCCCCACCACAGAGTCTGCACCCTAATCAGAGCCCTCATACCTCTAGACCCCAACCCTCTGCCTCAGCCCTGAGCCCCCTCCCACACTCCAAACCCCTCGGTCACACATCACCTCCATACTGGTGCACATAGCAAAATTCATTCCACACATGGGTGGGAAAAATTAGAGGGAACACTGGTTCCCACTGAATAAAGGTACCTGTTCACTCAGTCTGTTTTCAATGGCTCCCCACCATATCACCCCTTACCCAGCTCCAGGCAAAAACACCCTCCATGCCTTCAGAGGGCTCCCAAGTCTGTCTCTGCCCCCAGAGCGCAGCCTGCTCTGGGCACAATAATGACTTCCGCCTGCTCACTGTGCTGCTCCGTCCTCCACCTGCTCTCTGCTCCTTCCTGGGTTGAGGATCTGGCCCTTGGAGCTCTCTTGGAGTGGCTGCCTCTTGCCCCATCTCACCCTGGGACCACTCCCCTCTCCGTAGTTCACCATTGGCTCTCTTTGTGCAGAATGTTCCAAGACTCGTGGGTTATGGGCACAGCGGCCTTGTGAAATGAGGAGCAGTGGTGTTCTAGGAATAGGCTGGAGTCAGCAGCAGGAAGGGCCATGGTAACAATGCATACAGTACGGAAATGCCCAGGTCACCATAGTGAGGAGATCACCATGCAGGGCAGGCTTACAAAAGCCCCTAGGGAACTGTGGTGCACCAGTCCCATTGACTTGAAGGCCCAGATTTTGCCAGCCTGGCCTTCCTTCTGTGCTTGCAATTATTTGTGGACATCAATGCTACCCTTTATAAGCCTAGCTACGTGTTACGCGGAGGGCTAAATGATGTCATCAAATGTGCCCATCGTTGGTTGCTCCTACAAAATTGTGGGTCTGAAAAGAGAGGCCAGGATAAAACTTAGGCTTGTGGCAAACCCTAAACTAACCAGCAGTGCCTAGCATGCACAGCGCTTGCTGAAGGGCATTCACACAGGGCCCTCCAATGGGCACCATATACACAGGAACCTACAAAGAGAAAGCACAGGCGCATCTTCCGAGGTGGACATGCACACAGCCTATCTTACTGGGAGCACATGTACATGGGAACGCTCACGTGTCACATGCATACATGCACAGGGAATGGTGAGGACCCCAACATGGTTTTGAATGCATGAAAGGGTTCTTGCAGTCTTGCCCTACAGAATAGTTGCAGGTAGCATGATTCCTGAGCAATTTTGGACAGCCCTCAGCGGCATTTCTGTCAGATTCTGTCCTTCTGCCGGGCACTAGGTGCTATTGACATTGTCTGGGACAGCAATTCCCAGGCTTTGCAGCTTCTAGGCCCTGGCTGAAGTTCCTGAAAATCTGCTAAGACCCGACACAGAAACTGTACATGCCAAACAATGTACCTGCCTGCACCTGCTGTGCATCCTCCTCCTGCATCTCCTGCTCAGACGTTCTTCGGTGCCAGGCCTGGGGAAGGTCCCTTCGGCTCACCCTCCAGGCAGGTCATTTGACTAGTTGAGACCCAGGTGATGAGAGAAGAATCAGCTGAGGCATCTCTGAACGGACTGACTGCAGTTAGGAGGAGGAGACAGGGATGCTGCTGGCAGCCTTCCAGCAAATCAGACTGCAGAAGCAGTCCCTAGACCTGCTAGGGAGCTTTAGGCATAAGGACAAATCCAGAGTTTGCTAGAGCGTGGTGAGTCATGCACCCTTTGTAAACTGCAGAGGAACCCTTTCCATTCCCCAGCCTGACAAGGCACTTTCTTTCTCCTGAATAGCTTCAGCTTAGCAGTGCAAGTGATACTCCAAAATCTGAACCACTCTTCACAACTCTTCATCAGTGGCTGCTTTGTTATCTACAAGGGCCCCATTTGCAAGAATACTAGCTGAAAAGAACCGCACATCCACGGCTCAGATGGAGACTTGGGTCCATTTATTTCCAAGCCTGGCAATTCCTGAGTACATAACCAATCTCACTATACTTAGCATTATATTCAGTAAACACCCTACTCTTAAATTACTGTTCATGGCAATAAAGTCCCATTAAACATACATTCCCTCTCCTATTATGCAGTTGGCCTCTAAATGAGGTGTCTACACTGTGCTCTACACTAGGTTAATCTTTTGGGTTCTCTCCCGAATTAACTAAACTTCCATTTAGTTTCCTTTCCGATTTCCTCCCTTTAATGACCATGCCATAAAGCAAAGCTGAGCCAGCAAATGGCACCGTGTAGCAGCCAGATGGGTCTCCGGACTGAGCTCCTGGCCTGAGAAAGAGGCAGGGAAAACTAGCCAGGCACTAGCTGCCCCTATATTGCAGCTCCACATGCCACACCAGGAGCTCTCAGCAGTCCCATCGCAGCGCCATGCTCCTTATTTTCAAAAGGGGCAGATGAATTTTTTTCCAGACATCGTTGTAGCTTCCTAATGCACAAGGCAAAGCTTAGGGTTGCCAACTTTCTAATTGCACAGAAATGAACACCCTAACCCCACCCCTTCCTGAGGCCCCACCCCCTGCCCTGCCCCTTCCCCGAAGTCCAGGCCCCGCTTACTACATTGCCCCTCTCTCAGTGGCTCGCTGTCCCCCACCCTCACTCACATTCACTGGGCTGGGGCAGGGGGTTGGGGTGCAGGAGGTGGGGAAGGCTCTAACTGGGGGTGCAGACTCCAGAGTTGGGCCAGAAATGAGGGGTTCAGGGTGCAGGAGGGGGCTCCAGGCTGAGGCAAGGAATTGGGGTGTGGGAGGGGGTGAGAGCTTTGGCTGGGGGTGCGGACTCTGGGGTGGGGTTGGGGATGAGGGGTTTGAGGTGCAGGAGGGGACTCTAGTCTGGGGGGTGGGGCCGAGGGATTCGGAGTGCGGGAGGGAGCTGTGGGTTGAGGCAGTGGGTTGAGGTGCAGGAGGGGGTATGGGCTCTGGGCTGGTGGTGAGGGCTCTGGGGTGGGGCTGGGGTTGAGGGGTTTGGGGAGCAGGAGGGGGCTCCAGGCTTGGGGGTGGGGCCGAGGGGTTCAGGGTGTGGGGGGGCTCTGAGCTGGGGTTTGGGGTGGGGGGGTGAGGGCACTGGACTAGAGTTGCGGGCTCTGGGGTGGGGCCAGGGATGAGGGGCTTGAGTTGCAGGAGGGGGCTCCAGATTTGGAGGGCCTTAGGGCTGGAGCAGGGAGTCAGGGCTCATGGTTGAGGCACAGGCTTACCTTGGGCGGCTCCCAGTTGGCAGTGCTGCGGGTCTAAGGCAGGATCCCTGCCTGACCTGGCACCGTGCTGCGCCCCAGAAGCAGCCAGCAGGTCTGGCTCCTAGGCAGGGGGCCCAGGACACTCCATGCGCTGCTCTCACCCACAGGCTTCGCCCCCCCAGCTCCCCGTGGTTCCTGGCCAATGGAAGTGCAGAGCCAATGCTCAGGGCAGCGCGCGGAGCCCCGTGGCCCCCCCACCTAGGAGCTGGACCTGCTCCCCACGTCAGGGGCACAGCACAGTGCCAGGACAGGTAGGGACTAGCCTGCCTTAGACCCGCAGCACCGCCAACCAGACTTTTAATGGCCCAGTCGGCGGTGCTGACTGGAGTTGCCAGGGTCCCTTTTCGACCAGGCTTTCCAGTCAAAAACCGGACATCGGGCAAGCTTAGCAAAGGTGTCTGGTGAAAGATCATGTGTCCCTATAGAACAGAGCTGGGAAGAGAAACATCTCTAGTTACAGAGCATAGGATCACATGGCCTTGCTCTGGGATTTAAATACCATTTAAATACATTTCTGCTGGGGATAAGCGCTCAGTGGAGGATCAGGCTCTCTGCACCTAGGTACTGAGGGTACAATAGCACTTCTCTCCCGTGCAGGGTGTGTGGGGGAGAGGGGGAGCGCATTAACACATGGGCAGTGGGTAGATCCTGGGGCTGGGCCAGTGCACGTTCTGCAGCAGGGAGCAGGGAGTGGAGCCCCCAGAATGTGAAGACCCCCACAGCTCAGAGCCTGCTGTCCCTTCTACCCCACCCTCCCATGCATAGTGTAGCAGCCCAACCTGTTCCTTTCTCCCCTTTCCCCTCCCTAAACCCCCCCAGTACTCCCACGTGTGATGCTGGCAAACCAGGGGCCAGCTCTTGCCAAGGCTTTAGGCCTCAGCTGAGCACTGACAAATTCATTGCTGGAAACCACACTAGCTCACCTCTGCAGTATGACTAAGATGGGTATTGGACTTATAACAATGGGGTTAGCCTTTATGAAATGCTTGTATGTTGCTGCATGCGTTAATCTCACTTATAATATCTTTATCATCTGCTATAAAGTAATAGTTAAGATTTTGCTTTGCAACTGTGACAAATGTTTGGTCAGGAACTATGAACCTGTCGGGAGGGATTGTCTCCTGCTCATCAGGATGGTTATCAAAACTAAATGGGCCATTGTGGGACATCACAATACAGTACAAAGACTTTGTTAATTGCCCCTTCACACCCAGGAAGAGTGTGCAAAAGGGCTCATCCCATCACCTTGAATTCTGAAAGAAAGATATAAAAATAGCTGACAAAAAAATTGTTTATCTCTTTTCTGTTCAGACTCTCAGGGCTGGAGCTAGGAAACAGAAAGCAGAGATCCCCATGGTCATACTAGGTTAGCCCTAAAAGACATTCAGTGCTGCTGACCGATGAACGGTACAGAGTTAAAGCGTAGAAGTTTCTGGTTATCAGGGAATAACGTACAGACTATCAAGGGGTGCAAAGTTTGGTTTAAGATCGGATGGCGTAAGGAATACATAATCTGCAATATCCCTGACTGGGGGTAAATGATTAATGAGTCAAAGTACAGACATTGAGATATGAGGGTATGTTGTTCATATAATGGCTATGTTCAGGTGTGGAGTATAATGAGTGGATACAATGATGAGGATGGATTGACCCTCATTTGGAGAGATTTAACGTTCAGCGTAGGGTGACCAGATAGTCCCAATTTTGGGGTCTTTTTCTTATATAGGGCTCCTATTACCCCCCACCCCCATCCCGATTTTTCACACTTGCTGTCTGGTCACCCTAGTTCAGTGAGTTTATGGTTCCAGTTCATATGTTCCAACGGATAAAGTCTCTTGGTCCTTTTCTTGTAGTCAATGCACGATGTCACTCTGGCTCACGCCTCCTGTATTGTCAGTGGCTGGTGATGTGTTCGGTGTAGATGTCCCTGGACCATTGGATGGTGTCTGAGACCATGAGGTGATGCATGAGCCATGCGTAGCATTGACCGATCCTGCAGGTCCGGAGCCCACACTCTCGTTGCAGGGGTCCCAGGCGCCCAGGGCTCAGACAATCAGGGCATCCATCTGCACCTTGTAGCCCTTCGCTCTCAGGGTGTTGGCCAGGGGAGCATACTTTTCCAGCTTATGAGCTCAGGCTTCGTGAAAGGCCGGGGTCCTGTTCTCAAAGGAGACTGTGACATTGACAAGGATGATCTTTTTCTGGGCCTCGTCGGTGACGACGATGTCAGGTCGTAGCTGGCTGTCGGTACCGGGGATGGCACACCTCCCCCAGGCGCGGTGCGATGACTTTCACCAGGCAGTTCTGGATGGTGTTGTGGTGCAACTGCCAGGCTCTGGAGTGGGGCTTGCAGCTGCACAGGACGAGGGGCAGGGTCTCATTGGAGTAGCTGCACTTCCTGCAACGCTTGTCTCAGTTCCCATGGCAGACGGCTCCATTGAGCGGGACACAGTTGAGCCGGGCACGGTGGATGAACCACTAGTTGGCGAAATGGGTGAAGCTGCCCCTGGAGAGGAAGTGGTTGCTGGCATCCCACTTGCTGGTCAACCAGGCTTTACCCTGGTCCAGTTTACACTTCCGGGTTCCACGTACAGCGAGTGGATGGCAGCCTTCAGGGTCTTCTCCAGCATGCCCCTGGCACTCAGGGTGACAGTGGTGTTGTTACTACACCTCTCCTTTGTCACCTTTATAACCGCAGACATGAACTTCCTTCCTGCCTGTCAGCGAGGCTGTATGCATGGGCGCGGGGAAAACACCATGCTGGTCCTGCTAGCCCGATCTTCTCCCACAAAGCATCCATGCTGGTTTTTTTAGATCCATCAGCTGCATCCAACACAATTAGCACAGAGTTTTGTTGGCAGCAGTTCAGTCATCATTAGCAGGGGACACTGAACTGCTCATAAGTGTGTCCAATCCTTCCTAGCAGAGGGGAGTTTGAAGCAATTGCTCTCCTACGCTGGGGCCCTCTGGGGGAATCCTGCAGAGATCTATGCCTTCACCTTTCCTGTTTCATGGGAGTAGCAGCCATGTTAGTCTATATCCGCAAAAAGAACAGGAGTACTTGTGGCACCTTAGAGACTAACAAATTTATTTGAGCATAAGCTTTCGTGGGCTACAGCCCACTTCATCAGATGCATAGAATGGAACATATAGTAAGAAGATATATATACATATAGAGAACGTGACAAGGTGGAAGTTGTCATACCAACTCTAAGAGGCTAATTAATTAAGATGAGCTATAATCAGCAGGAGAAAAAAACCTTTTGTTGTGATAATCAAGATGGCCAATTTCAGACAGCTGACAAAAAGATGTGAGGATACTTAACATGGGGGAGGGAATAGCTTCAATCTGTGTAATGATCCAGCTTTTGTGAGAGCTAGTGCTGAGCTGAAAGTGCAGGGTACTCAGCATCCTGACATCCTGCTCATGTCAGACCCAGCTGGTGCTGGGGCAGTAATTAGCCAGGGACGGTACAAGGCTGGGGCATTGGTGCAAGCAAGCGGTTTATGGCCCACACTCTAGAGGAATGGGGGGATGTTGGTGAGTTGTGGGGAAAAGTTGTTGAGGGTGGGTCATATCTGCATCTGTGACCCCAGAGCTTGTTTCCCTTGGCCTCTCAGAGTCCCTCCCCCCCCCACCACCCCCGATAGTTGCTCTTCCTGGCAGGCTTCAGAGGCTGCCTCCTTTCAGGGGCATTTGGGGCAGAGCAGGGTTAGGGCCTGGGGTGCCAGGGTGTGGTTCAGACCTATCAAGTGTACTGCCTCCCTCCCTTCCCCACGATACGGCAGCCTATGACAGTACGCCAGCACAGGGAGCCGCAGGGCAAGGAGATCAGCTAGGTCAGCACAGATGTGATTCTTAGGCAGGGGATCCCAGCAGTTCCTCTGGCGGGAGGTGTTGACAATCTCCATCAGCAATAGATTGTTTTGTCCATGGGTGAGGTTTTTCGCCTGCCGCCCTACCGAGGCCTGGGCCCAAGCCTGGAGGTTCCCTTGGAAGTTAGAGCCACCTTTGCCTTTACTCTGGCCATGGCATCATAGCCCTTCCCCAGCCTGCCCATTCCTCCTCCTGACCAGAGAGAACAGAGACATAATGCAGCAATTCATCTTGGACACCTGCACACTCCGAAACACAGCTACTCACTGCAAGAGAGAAAGCTGAGCCAGTACTGCCAAAGGAGACAGATGAGTGGCAGTGGACAACAAAACAGCCATGTGTTGGCAATACAGTATGTACAGCCAATAGTTAAGGGCTGAGTTTGTGGAGAAGCATCACATCACAGAGCAGGGGAGAAATAGTTCTTCTATGTGGAATCTTTCCACCGAGTCCAATAAACATTAGCTCTGGCTGTAAACGGTTCTGGTGCAACTGCATTGGGAATATTCAGTTCTGTTCTTAGCTCTCATGAAGCATAAGAAGTGAGAGTTTATTGTTATCATGGTTCTATGCACCTCTCTGGCTGATCTGGTGATGGCCTTACTCTAAAGTGACCATACGTACTGGTTTTACCAGTACAGTACTGGTTTTTTGGACATTGGTCTGGTTAGTCATGAGATGTAACCAGTACAGTTTAGGACTACAAAATCAAAAATTATTAATTTATCAAAAGATTGAGTACATCAAATCAATCCTTGATAAACCAGCCTAAATCAATTTTATTAATTTATCCTAGTTTTAGTTTTATTTTACACGACGGTTCTCGTCATTGGATCTCGGCAATACTCGGCATTCAGCACACGCACTCTCACTATATTGTGGCCGCGGCGACTCTTCGATAATACTCCCGCGCATTACATACAGCCCGACCGTGGGAACTCGATGACGACGTCATCACACAGAGCCCGCCAAAATCGACCAATTCGGTGTTAGCTTCGGACTATAAAAGGCCCTCCGCAGCACAGGACAGGCACCAGTGATCTGGCATCTTCGGACCATGACACTGGCCCTCAGAGCTCCGCGCTCTCTCGGTTACTCGAGCTTTTCGCTCCGCCGTTTTCACGGCGCACCTTGCTGCTTCGCCAGGACCCGATGACTTCGCCCCCTTGGACCAGGATCGACACCTTCGCCACTTTGGACCAGGACCGGCGTCTTCGCCCCCCTCGATCCTGGACCGGTGACTTCGCCCCCTCGGACCAAGACCGACATCTGACGAAGTTTGTAATAATTGTTTATTTTTGGACACCCATGGCGCCAAAACGATGAAAGTGCGTCTTCAATGACGAGTTAAAATCGAAATATACATTCATCAAAGCAAGTACTAATAATGACAATAGTGAGGTGGAATGTGTAAAATGCAGAAGTATATTTTCTATTGCAACAGTGGAAAAACCGACATTGAAAACCACATACAAACAGTCAAACATAAACGGGCCGTGTCTGCAGCAATTGCAAGTACGAGTGTGACATCATATTTTAAGAAAAAATAATTTGAAGATGCTGAAAGAAAACTAGCTGCAGCTGAAGGTTTATGGACGTACCACACAGTAATGCATAATCACTCATTCTGATCAATGCATTGTACCTGCAAACTGATTAAAACATGTTTTGATGCCAGGTTTACATGTTCTAGAACAAAATGCGAGGCAATAGTTACCGATGTGCTGGTGCCTTATGCGAAACAGTTATTGGAAGAGGATTTAGATGCTGCAAATTTTATTTCTATTTATTTGGATGCATCAAACCACAAGGAAGTAAAGTTGATTCCCATAATAATAAGATATTTTTCATACCAGTCTGGAATACACGTCAAAATTTTGGAAGTAAGAGATTTGCCAGGCGAAACATCTGACATAATTACTGATTATATTTTGGAAGTGTTAAAAAAGTATCGTTTAGATACCAAGGTACTTGGATTTTGTGCTGACAACACCAATACTAACTTTGGAGGAATGCGAAGAAGTGGGAAAAATAACATTTTTACCAAGCTGAAATCAAATTTGGGTGGAAGAGAGCTTGTGGGAATTGGTTGTGCCACTCATATTTTGAACAATGCTATACAAACTGCAGCCGACTGTGTACCAATTGATGTGCAAACTTTCATCACCAAGATTTATTCATACTTTTATATATATACAGTGCGCATTAATGAATTGAAAGAATTTTGTGAATTCGTGGACATCGAATATAAGAAAGTCTTGGGATACAGTGCCACACGATGGTTGGCGTTACGACCCACGATTGAGCGCGTCCTACAAATATATCCTGCCTTAAAATCATATTTTGCCTCAAACAAGAAGAGCCCCACAATTATCACAAATTATTTTGATAATACAGAGACAGAGTCCTGGCTTTACTTTTTGCATAACGTGTCATCAATGTTCCACAATGCTATTTTGAAAATAGGAGGACAGGAGATTTCTATTATAGAAACTAGCAATATTTACAGTGACTTAAAAACAAAATTAGCAGACAGAAAAGCAAACGTTTTCTTGCTGTTACAGGTGCGGCAAAATTTGAAGCAGCTTGAGGAAGAAGGCATATTAAAACCTGCTATTTTCAAAGAAAAAGTGGTAGAATTTTATGACACATGTATTCAATATCTAGAGGAACGGGAAGGACCTATTAAGCATACCGAAAAATTCAATTGGGTTTTGTTAAACACTAAACTCACCCATGACAACATTCAAGTTTGCAGTGATTACATTCTTCAGTATTTTTCTGAAATCAATTTAGTAGAAGATGAACTGTTTGATGAAACCTGCTTTTTCCTGCGCTACATTACAGATGAAAAAAATACTCACTGGAGACAAAATTCTGTACCAGTATCGAACAGATGGATTGAAATATTCAAAGCCTTCAGTGAAAATGATGTTTCCTACAAAAATATTGGCAAATTGGTAGAATATTGTCTCTGTTTACCAGGAACCAATGCACGTCTTTTTTCTTTGATGAACAATATCTGGTCCAGTGATAAAACTCAATTACATGTTGAAACTTTGAAATGTTTGCTAATTACTAAATATAATTTTAACCAAACTTGCATGGAATTTTCTAAAAACATCCAGGAAAATGAATTATTATTAAAATCAATCCACTCTTCACAAAAATATAAGAAGCAAAATTAGGAATGCAGATTAAGTACTTTTGTACCATTTTTTATTAAAACCATTTTGTTTTACTGCTACACTTGTTTCTTTATTACTTGGATTCCAAAATCCTAAGTATACAATTATGTACTAATCTACCCATATCAAATATTTGGGGGTTTTTTGCAAAATTACTTTCATAATATATAATATAAATAAAAGAAGTACATTTTATTGTATTCTTTCACTTAAAGAAAAAAAAGATAAGCATACTCAGCAATATTTTTTCAACTTATATTCTACGACAGCGACTATTACTCATGCTGGCTGAGCTATTTTAAATGTCCTGGTTTTAAATTTGAAAAAAATGGTCACCTTACCTTACTCCCAACTTGATGGCATTTCTTTATCCGAACGTCTGTCTATAACGTGGTAACTTTGGAACACCACATCCAATCAATGCCAAAATTTCAGAGAATGTTCTAGGCATAACTGGGCAGAACCCAACTGATTTGTGGGGAAATTGGAAAAACAAAAGGGGGAGAAATGGGGCCCCTGCCATCTGATTAGCATAGCCACAGCAACAAATATCTGTGCAATTGTCTATAGATAAACTAATGGCACCAATTGACACTTTCCAGCATAACACTATTCCCAATAGAGTTTCATCCTCCCAATAGCATTTATTACATTAATACTCTGAATGATTTATCACCCAGGTGCAAAGAAGATGATGGGGGAGCAAGGTGAGGAATGGAGCTGTGCACACAGCCCCTGGCCTAGGCAGGGAGGGAGAATGCAGGACCTCAGTATGGGGGGTGGGGGGAGGAGAGAATGAGGAGACACACAGACTAGGGTTGCCAAGTGTCCAGTTTTTGATCAGAAAGTCCAGTCAAACAGGAACCTGTACAGTGTCCAGTCAGATGTACTGATCAGACACCAAAAGTCCGGTTACTGTAGGGGGGTGGGAGTAGGAGGAGCTGTGGGTCATCAACCCACACCTGTCCCTGCTCAGCCAGGACCGCCTCCTACCTGCATCTCATGAGCAGGCAGGCTCTGGGTCAGCGGCTGCAGTTCCCGTCCCAGCCCCAGAGCAGAGGGAGGCCAGCTGGTGGTGGGAGAGAGTGGAGAGGAGGGAGCAGCAAGTGTCAGGGGAGGGGTGGAGAAGAGCGAGCAGGGGGCAGGGCCTCCAGATAAGAGGCAGGGCAGGGAGAGGTTCCAGCATTCCTGCTGCAGCATCCAGTTTTCAGAAATTAGAAAGTTGGCAACCCTAGATCCCCAGGCAAGAGGAAGGTTGGGGGGAGTTGCAGAGAGGGTGGGGGAAAAGGAGGGATGCAAGGAGCCCCTGGTATGTGCACTGGCCTCAGCTACACAAGCTATGAAATGTTTGACCCCTGACTTAATAAAACAATAATATCAATAATAATCCTTACCAGAAAGATACTGGAAGTCAAAACCTAGTGAGGCTAATAGCAAGGAGCACAAACTCTGGCAGGTAAAGTGTTAAAGTATAATAAGGCAGGCCAAAAAAGAATTTAAGAAGCAACTTGCTAAAGATGCAAAAACTAACGGTAAGAATTTTTTAAATACATCAGAAGCAGGAAGTCTGCCAAACAAGCAGTGGGGGCACTAGATAACAAAGGTGCCAAAGAAGCACCCAGGGAAGGTAAAGACATAGCAGAGAAACTAAATTAATTCTTTGCATCCGTCTTCACGGCAGAGGATGTGGGGGAGGTCCCCACATCAGAGCTATTCTCTTTGGGTGACAAATCCCAAGTATTCTCCTACATTGATGTGCCAATAGAGGAGATTTTAGAATAAATTGATAAATTAAACAGAAATAAGTCACCAGGGCCAGATGGTATTTACCCAAGAGTTCTGAAGGAACTCAGATATGAAATTGCAAAACTACTATGTGTTGTATGTAACCTATTACTGAAACTAGACTCGGTACCAGGTTACTGGATGATAGCTAAGGTAACATTGATTTTTAAAAAGGGCTCTAGAGGTGATCCTGGCAATTACAGGCCGGTGACCCTAACTTCAGTACCTGGCAAATCGGTTGAAATTATAGAACAGAACAGAATTGTCAGACACGTAGATGCACATGTTGCTGGGGAAGGGTCAGCACAGCTTTTATAAAAGGAAGTCATGCCTCACCAATCTATTCAATTTCTTTCAGGGTGTCAACAAGCACATGGACAAGGGTGCTTCAGACAATATAGAGTAGTTGGATTCTCATGGATCAGTAACAGATTAAAATATAGGAAACAAAGGGCAGGAGTAAATGGTCCGTTTTCACAATGGAGGGAAGTAAACAGTGGGGTCCTTCAAAAATCTGAACTGGAACCTGTGCTGTTCATTAATGACCTGGAAAAGCAGGTGAACCATGAAGTGACAAAGTTTGCAGATGTTACAAAATTATTCAAGATAGTTAAATCCAAAGCTGACCGTGAAGAGTTACAAAGGGATCTCTCAAAATAATACATACAAAATGATGGGGTTTAAATTAGCTGTTACCACTCGAGAAAGAGATCTTGGAGTCATCATGATTTCAGCTCAATGCACAGCAGCAGTCAAAAAAGCTAACGAATGTTAGGAATCGTTAGGAAAGTGATTGATAATGAGACAGAAAATATCATAATGCCACTATATAAATCCATGACACACCCACACCTGGAATACTTCTTACGGGTCTCATTGCCCCATCTCAAAAAGTAAATAATGGAACTGGAAAAGGCTCAGAGAAGGGCAACAAACATGATCAAGGGTATGGAATGGCTTCCACACAAGGAGAGACTAAAAAGATTAGGGCTGTTGAGCTTAGAAAAGAGATGATTAAGAGGGATATGATAGAGATCTATAAAATCATGAATGGTGTAGGAAAAAGTGTTATTACCTTTTCCGACAATACAAGAACCAGGAGTCACCCAATGAAATTAAGAGGCAGCAGGTTTAATAAAAACAAAAGGAAATATTTTTCATACAATGCAACAATTAAGCTTTGCAACTCGTTGCCAGGGGATGTTGTGATGGCCAAAAGTATAACTGGGTTAAAAAATCAGAGGGGTAGCCGTGTTAGTCTGATTCTGTAGAAGCAGCAAAGAATCCTGTGGCACCTTATAGACTAACAGACGTTTTGCAGCATGAGCTTTCGTGGGTGAATACCCACTTCTTCGGATGCAAGCAGTGGAAATTTCCAGGGGCAGGTGTATATATAAGCAAGCAAGAAGCAAGCTAGAGGTAACGAGGTTAGATCAATCAGGGAGGATGAGGCCCTGTTCCAGCAGCTGAGGTGTGAAAACCAAGGGAGGAGAAACTGGTTCTGTAATTGGCAAGCCATTCACAGTCTTTGTTTAGTCCTGAGCTGATGGTGTTAAATTTGCAGATGAACTGGAGCTCAGCAGTTTCTCTTTGAAGTCTGGTCCTAAAGTTTTTTTGCTGTAGGATGGCCACCTTAAAATCTGCTATTGTGTGGCCAGGGAGGTTGAAGTGTTCTCCTACAGGTTTTTGTATATTGCCATTCCTAATGTCTGATTTGTGTCCATTTATCCTTTTCCTTAGAGACTGTCCAGTTTGGCCGATGTACATAGCAGAGGGGCATTGCTGGCATATAATGGCATATATTACATTGATGGACGTGCAGGTGAATGAACCGGTGATGGTGTGGCTGATCTGGTTAGGTCCTGTGATGGTGTTGCTGGTGTAGATATGTGGGCAGAGTTGGCATCGAGGTTTGTTGCATGAGTTGGTTCCTGAGCTAGAGTTACTATGGTGCGGTGTGCAGTTGCTGGTGAGAATATGCTTCAGGTTGGCAGGTTGTCTGTGGGCGAGGACTGGCCTGCCACCCAAGGCCTGTGAAAGTGTGGGATCATTGTCCAGGATGGGTTGTAGATCCCTGATGATGCGTTGGAGGGGTTTGAGCTGGGGACTGTATGTGATGGCCAGTGGAGTCCTGTTGGTTTCTTTCTTGGGTTTGTCTTGCAGTAGGAGGCTTCTGGGTACACATCTGGCTCTGTTGATCTGTTTCCTTATTTCCTCGTGTGGGTACTGTAGTCTTGAGAATGCTTGGTGGAGATTTTCTAGGTGTTGGTCTCTGTCTGCAGGGTTAGAGCAGATACGGTTGTACCTCAGTGCTTGGCTGTAGACAATGGATCTTGTGGTGTGCCCGGGATGGAAGCTGGAGGCATGAAGGTAGGCATAGCGGTCGGTAGGTTTTCGGTATAGGGTGGTGTTAATGTGACCAACACTTATTTGCACCGTGGTGTCTAGGAAGTGGACCTCCCGTGTAGATAGGTCCAGGCTGAGGTTGATGGAGGGGTGGAAGCTGTTGAAATCATGGTGGAATTTTTCCAGAGTCTCCTTCCCATGGGTCCAGATGATGAAGATGTCATCAATGTAGCGTAGGTAGAGAAGGGGCGTGAGTGGACGGGAGCTGAGGAAGCGTTGTTCCAGGTCGGCCATAAAAATATTGGCATATTGTGGGGCCATGCGGGTGCCCATAGCGGTGCCACTGATCTGGAGATATATATTGTCATTAAATTTGAAATAGTTGTGTGTGAGGATAAAGGCACAGAGCTCGGCAACCAGTTGTGCTGTGGCATCATCAGGGATACTGTTCCTGACAGCTGCTGTTACTCACACCTTCTTGTCAGCTGTTGAAGCATATTCTCACCAGCAACTGCACACCGCACCATAGTAACTCTAGCTCAGGAACCAACTCATGCAACAAACCTCGATGTCAACTCTGCCCATATATCTACACCAGCAACACCATCACAGGACCTAACCAGATCAGCCACACCATCACCGGTTCATTCACCTGCACGTCCATCAATGTAATATATGCCATTATATGCCAGCAATGCCCCTCTGCTATGTACATCGGCCAAACTGGACAGTCTCTAAGGAAAAGGATAAATGGACACAAATCAGACATTAGGAATGGCAATATACAAAAACCTGTAGGAGAACACTTCAACCTCCCTGGCCACACAATAGCAGATTTTAAGGTGGCCATCCTACAGCAAAAAAACTTTAGGACCAGACTTCAAAGAGAAACTGCTGAGCTCCAGTTCATCTGCAAATTTAACACCATCAGCTCAGGACTAAACAAAGACTGTGAATGGCTTGCCAATTACAGAACCAGTTTCTCCTCCCTTGGTTTTCACACCTCAGCTGCTGGAACAGGGCCTCATCCTCCCTGATTGATCTAACCTCGTTACCTCTAGCTTGCTTCTTGCTTGCTTATATATACACCTGCCCCTGGAAATTTCCACTGCTTGCATCCGAAGAAGTGGGCATTCACCCACGAAAGCTCATGCTGCAAAACGTCTGTTAGTCTATAAGGTGCCACAGGATTCTTTGCTGCTGGGTTAAAAAAAGAATTAGATAAATTCATGGTGGATAGATCCATCAATGGCTGTCAGCTAAGATGGTCAAGGGATGAAACCCTATGCTCTGGGTGTCCCTGAACTTCCAAATGCCAGAAGCTGGGACTGGATGGTGGGGATGGATCACTCAGTAATTGCCCTATTCTGTACATTCCCTCTGAAGCATCTGGTACTGACCATTGTCAGAAAACAGGATACTGGACTAGATTGACTATAGGTCTGATCCAGTGGGGCCGTTCATATTCCTGTGTCATTAACCTAATTCAAAGGAAGCCTGGGGAGAGGTGTGAGGACACATAAATTCAGAGTAGAGTAAGAGGAGAGCTCTGTGCTATGTGTGTCCAATCCTTCCTAGCAGAGGGGAGTTTCAAGCAATTGCTCTCCTACCTTGGGGCCCTCTGGGGGAATCCTGCAGAGATCTATGCCTTCACCCTTCCTGTTTCATGGGAATCTGTGGCTTTTGTGAGAGTCTGTTTCTGAAGTTTTTTTGTTGGAGTATTGCGACTTTGAGGTCTGAATCGAATGACTCCAACAAGAAACTGCAGAACTGGAATTAATTTGCAAACTGGACACCATTAAATTAGGCTTGAATAAAGACTGGGAATGGATGGGTCGTTACAGAAAATAAAAAATATTTCCCCACGCTAATTCTTTTTTTCCCCTGCTGTTACTCACACCTTCTTGTCAGCTGTTGGAAAGGGGCCATCCTGATTATCACTACAAAAGTCTGTGGGGTTTTTTTTCTCCTGCTGATAATAGCCCACCTTAACTGATTACTCTTGTTATAGTTAGTGTGGCAACACTCATTTTTTCATGTCCTCTGTGTATCTATATATCTTCCTACTGTATTTTCCACTGCATGCATCCGATGAAGTATTTTAGCCCACGAAAGCTTATGCTCAAATAAATTTGTTAGTCTCAAAGGTGCCACAAGTACTCCTGTTCTTTTTGCTGATACAGACTAACACGGCTGCTACTCTGAAACCAGTATCAGAGAGAGATCCTGCCCACTTATAGACTCTGTCCTACTTTCCTGCAGGATAGAAAACTTTCCATTCTTTTCTGTGTTTTTCCATTCTTCTCAGTGGCTCAGAGCTACAGGCTAGCATTTAATTTCTTGAAAGATTTCAATATGCTTAGAATGGGCTCTGTCCTCCACAATGCTCCGTCACATTCTTCCATTTAAAGGCCCTTTCCATGGCACCACTCTCTTCTGTGTGGTCACCAATGGCATGGGAGTCATCTCTGACTGAAGTTCTGGTATATTGCATCATGTAAATATTTTATAAGATTAACAGTAACAGAAGAGCAGTGCAATTAACAGCCACAAACAAGCTGGGCAGGGCTTACAAGGTGCTCATTAAAACCATCAAACCTAATCTAAAGGGAACCACTGAGTTTGAGAGTGCTCAGCCCAAACGCCCCCACCAAAATCTGATAGTCTCGCTCTCTGACAAGAGGCAACCCAGTCCTAAACTAGCCTACAAGTCTCCTTCACCCCAGGGAAGCGAAGTCCTGGAGTGTTCCTGAAGAAAAAACTAGCAGAAAATAGGAACAACTAGGAACTTGTCTGCTCATGTTGTCAACACGCTCCCCAAATGTAGAAAATAGCTACAACAGAAACACCGCACCTCACTGATACCTGTGGGAGTTTTTCCACTGACTTTAACTTTGGATCAGACCCTATGTGAACATCAATAAGATTGTTTTGAGATGTCGTTAAAGCTCAGAGAAAGGAAAATCTAAGTGTAATTATTTTTAACATACTTTAGAAAAAATGGAAAGTACATTATTCCTAAACACCCAAGTCACACAAAGCCGAGGTCAAAGTGATCAGTAGTCTGCCGCTGTTGGCTATTATGAGAGATACCAGAATTGAAAGGGCATTATCCAGGGTTCTAATGAAAGGAAGCAACACGAAGAATTTTGGTATCAGGCACAAAGTTGGGAGGAACAGCTCTCAGCTCAGCTCATCATCTGTAGAGAGCATTTGGAAAATGATCACTTAGGCAAATCTTATTTATGCCTGAGTCTTCTATTAATTATCTTCTTTTATCATGGCTAGCAGTGAGTGTCTGGTCTAGTCATCTCCTCCAGGCTGAGCTGCGAGGTCATGTGACTGCACTGGTTCAATAAACAGAAATATGCAGATTCCAAAAGTTCTTGCATTTTTTGAAGGGAAAAGTGGAATTGAATTTGCTGGCTTTTCCTGTGCTCCCAAAGAAACCCTCTCCCACCCATCAGAACTCTCTGTACGCTGCTACCAGCAGGACTTTCCTCTGACCAGCTTTCCCTTCCCATTCTGTGTGAAGCTTGCAACGATGCTGCTCCTTGTGCTGTCACTGTTCTATGGATCAACAGAAAACTTCAGCCTACAGGGCTGTTAAGCCAGCCCCCCATTCTGTGTGAAGCTGACAGCTTTATGGAGTTACGACAAACTCCCTCAGTATGTTTTAGGTAGTAAATTAAGATGGACAAATAAAAGGGCTCGTAGGTAGAAAGAAGAGGGTTGGAGTTAGGGTAGGTGCTATTCATGGCAGCTAATGAGTGGAGTGTCTTGGGGCTCTCTGCTGGGAGTGGTATTTTAAATGATGTTGATCAGTGCCTTATAAACAAATGCAATATGTACAAATTATTAAATTTGCAAGGGACACTAAAATAAGAATTGCAGTTAAGATATGAGAAATATAACTATTTTATAGTTTACACATCATATACTAGGCAAGCAGGGAAATCCATTTATTCATGGCTGAATATCAGTGACACCATAACACAGTTTTCTGAAGACTTTGTTAGCCATCGCTAACTTCAAGTGTTCAGCAGCTAACTTTGCAATGATCTTGCTGCACACTGTCCATCCATCTCCTCACTGGTTGTCCTCTACTATGATGTCCCTTCACCATTCCGTCAATAATAACTTTCTTAAGATTATTTCCAGCTATAGGCGTAATGTGACTAAAGTATGTAAATTTGCATCTGTTGATTTCTGACATCAGGGGCTGCTTCTCTCCAGTAATATTCCAACATAGGCATTGGTCTTTTTTTCCATCCAGGAAATATGCAAGAGTCTTCACCAGCACCGTATTTCAAAAGCTTCAGGGTTTTTTTTTGTCAGCAGCACTAACTTCCCGTGATTCACATCCATAAATAGCTATGGAAAAAACTAGGCTTTGCATCAGTCACACCTTCATACAATACAAGATGCCACAGTTTTCCCAAACTTCTTAAAGAAGGTCACAGCTGAGTTAGCAATCCCTAGTCTTCTTCCAATTTCCTTTGAACAGCCTCCTTGGCTGGAGATATATGATCCCAGATCATTAGAGGCATCTACTGCTGCTACAGCTTATCCCTTAATTGTGACATCCACTTACACCCCTTTAAACAAAGCAGAAGTTAGCTAAGTGCCTAGATATGATGTGAGGCCCTGCAGTAAGCATAGTTTATGCCATCTGACAGCAGTGAGAATTGCACTCACGTTTGACAATTGCCTTAGCTAAACTCTCATACAGAACTGAGCAATGACCTTCATTTCTCCAAACTTGAGGCTTCTGGGGAGCACGGGCACCCCTTACAGAGAGGGGGGGAGGGACATACTGGAGGTCCTGACCCAGGCATCCCCTCCACACTCTACTGGGGGGACCCCATACACCACCACCCTTGCCTCGGGCAGCCCCTTTCCCCTATATTGGGGGCACCCCAACACCCCCATCCAGCTCCTCCCCCTATAATGGGGGAACTCCATACAGCACCACCTCTGCACTGGGCAGCCCCTCCCCGCTTTACTAGGGGACACCCACACACCCCACTCCCTGCACCGGGCAGCCCCTCCCCGCTTTACTAGGGGACACCCACACACCGCTATCCCCGCCTCGCAGCAGCCCCGCCCACCCGTGGAGAGAGCCGTAGCCCCGCCCCTAGAGATCAGCGGCGTTGGCCCCGCCCCTGGAGCAGCTGGTTCTGGCCCGCGTTGCGGGTGGCCCTCTGCGGCCCCCGTCCCGGCAGTGGGCGGGACACCACAGGCCGTGCAGCCGCTGCCAGCCCCAGAGCCGGAAGCGGGGAGGCGTTGGGATGGCGGCCGCGCCCGGCCCCGCCCCTGGAGACGCGTCCGCCGCGTTGCCCCCGCCCCTGGAGACGCGGCGCGGCCGGGCCGGGGCCATGAAGCTGACGCGCAAGGCGGTGCTGGCCCGCGCCAAGGCCGCCGAGCTGGACAGTGTCCGCAAACTCAACTGCTGGTGAGGGGCCCGCCCCGCCCTCGGGGGGAGCGGGGTAACTCGGGATGGGGGGGCCCATGGGCTGAGCGGGGGGTGGGGTAACTCGGGATGGGGGGGGCCTAGGGGCTGAGCGGGGGGTGGGGTAACTCGGGATGGGGGGGGCCCATGGGCTGAGCGGGGGGTGGGGTAACTCGGGATGGGGGGGGCCCATGGGCTGAGCGGGGGGTGGGGTAACTCGGGATGGGGGGGCCCATGGGCTGAGCGTGGGGGTGGGGTAACTCGGGATGGGGGGGGCCTATGGGCTGAGCGGGGGGTGGGGTAACTCGGGATGGGGGGGCCCATGGGCTGAGCGGGGGGTGGGGTAACTCGGGATGGGGGGGCCTATGGGCTGAGCGGGGGGTGGGGTAACTCGGGATGGGGGGGCCTATGGGCTGGGGAGGGGCCCATGGGCTGAAGGGTAGTTCGTTGCCCCTCATGGTGTGTTGGCTGACCCTGAAGCCAGCAGACTCCATTAGCTGGGTGGCTGGCTGGTTATTCTGGGGCATTGCTGGAGAGGCCCAGCAGCAATCCCAGCCATTCATGCTCTCTGCCAGGGTGGGGATGATTCAGTGTCCTGACCAAATGGGGTCTCATTCTGAACCCACGCTTGCCAGTGCTGTCAAACCCTTCCCATGGACCAGCCAGCCCCTCTCCCCAGGGCTACCTTGCACCCAAGAGGATAAAGTTTACCCAGCAATGTTTGTAAAACATCTTGAGGATAAACATGTGTAATACAATTGGCATTATGGGAATGATCACACTTGTTTGGCTGGCGACCAGTAGTTACTGATCCCAATTTGGCAATTATTTCCTCGCAGAGTGCAGACCCAGGAGAGTATACACATTTCCTTCACTCACGCTGACATTCTTATTTATCTTCAATAGAATAGTTCAATAAATGCATCAAATTATATATATTCAGTGTTAAGCTTGAGTATGTAATTGCTTACAAATAAAATAATTGTCTAGAAATTTTTGGGGTGAAGTTCAGTGGCCAGTGTTATACAGGAGGTCAGAGTAGCTATCACAATGATCACTTCTGGCCTTGGAATTAGGAAGATATGAATTTAAAAAAAAATTCCATAGCAATGTTGGCCATGTTTCCATGCTATCTAAAGAGACACACAACAGTCAGTCTAGGGAAACTGTTGCTTACCAGTGCAGGATCAGCAAAAGCCCAAATCAAATATGTGAAATGAAAGGATTTACTGTCAGTGAAACTAACTGCTGCTCTGTAATTAAATAATCCTAGGTGCATTGACAGCCTGGTAGATTAAAACAGAGGCTGAGGTGTGTTTTGCTTATTTTTGTTTAAATTCAATCAATGACAGAAAAATGAAGCTTTAGCAAAATGTGAGCTGGGCAGTGAAAATTCTCCTCTGGCTACACTAGATCAATTGCATCCTATTTTGTACTGTGGAGAGTGCATGTGCTCTCCTGAAAGTGCAGAATTACATATGAGGGCAGGTCTTATTTGGGACAATCATAGTTTGTCAGACTCACTAATCTGAGATTCAGATTTTCCTTGGACAAATTGCCTTTGAGGTTTTTAAATGTATTAAATTCCCAGCATAACAGCACAATGAGTAATCAAGAAATGCTTTCTTTGGCTGACAATGTGGCTGAATCGATGTTGCTGAGAGAATTGAACCTTAACTTTAAATGTTCCTGACTTTGGGTATTTAATACAATTTAAAGATTAAGAGTTAAAAATGGAGTTTTGCATTTAGAATTCTTGGGTTTCTATATCTGTGTTTAGTGTTGCCTTAGCTGGTGCAATTATCCCACACATGAAATGAAACTCATACTCGGTTCAGTGCATACTGCCCAGATATTGTATGTGGGGAAGGAGGGGAAAAGTGCCTCCTACATGGATCTCCTAACAGTAGTTAAACACAACCCCCACTGAACTCTTTGGCTAGCTGCTGAGGATAGGACCAAATCATGATGAACGCAGCTTGGGTCCTATCCACATCAGCTGATCAAACTGTATTATAAAATGATCTACAGAAAACAGTTTAAACATGGCTGTATGATCAGAGTCGGCAGGGTTCACACTTGCTGACATGACAGATGGTTCTGAATTGTCTTAGCAGTCTGGAAGGAATGTATTTACCTTCCAGTTACATGTTATGCTCATAAGGAGATGGAGTAGCTACTGAGTGTGTGGAAGCATAGGTTTATGCAGCTGAGGGTATGGCTACACTTACAGTTTGCAGCGCTGGTCATCCAGCTGTGTAGGAACAGCGCTGGTGTGTGGCCACATTTACAGCGCTATTGGGAGTGATGCATTATGGGCAGCTATCCCAGCATTCAAGTGGCCGCAACGTGCTTTTCAAAAGAGAGGGGTGGAGTGGGGTCTAGTGTGACAGGGAGCGGGGGGAGAGAGAGAGTGGATTTTTGGAGCCAACACTGTGTTTAGCTTCCTGCCTTGAAAAATCAGAACATTTTTCCGACCCCTTAGTCTTAACTCTTAACTGCAAACAGCCTGCAGGCAACACGACTCCCTGCTGTTTCCCTGCCTGCCTCTCATTTGATTGTTTACAGCCAGGTACAGATGATCACAGCAAACAGGAGCTCTGTTTGTTTTTTAGATAGCAGCAGCGGCAACGGAGCTCCGCAGAGCTCGTTCACAACAGGGAGGAGGATCTCATTTGATTGTTCACAGATTGATCACAGCAAACAGGAGCTGATAAGCAGCTCCGGTAGAAACGGCACTCCGGAGGTTCACAACAAAACAAAGACAGGCTGCATAACAAAACAAAGGGAGTAATTTAGTTAAAAGCATTCTGAGATACACCCTTATACCCTGGAGGCCAATAACAGCGCTGGTGTGTGGCCACACTTGATGACCAGCGCTGCAATCCTTATTCCCCATGCTGAGTGAGGTGTAGGGCCAGCGCTGCAGCCAGGGAGTTGCAGCGCTGGAAGTGCCCTGCAGGTGTGGCCACTTACTAATTGCAGCGCTGGAAAGCCTCCACCAGCGCTGCAACTCGCAAGTGTAGCCATACCCTAAAACTGTCATGCCCCGGGGGGCTTTTGCAGAATCTTTATTTAGTACCTTATGGAATAAAGCACCATTTGAGCTTGCATCCCATGTGGTTGAAGGACAGTTGGGGTGACAGAGGTTCCTTAAGGGTCAAAATTGGGAGGAGGGACAGGAAATGTTGTGATACCTGGTATCCCGTGTTGCTCAAAAAAATGTAGACACCTCTGAGAATCCAGTTCTTTAAGATGATGTAGATTTTAAAAACACACTCTTGCATTCAGCCATGGCTTTTTCCATACATTGCATCTTTTCACTCGGTGTAAGGCCTCTCTTTAAAATATTTCTAAATTAATTCTCTGCTTTCTTGTCACTATTCACAGTGGTTTATTTTTCTCTTGCAGGGGCAGCTGCCTCACAGATGTAAGTACTATTCTTGCAGTTCTTAAAATCACCCCTTCCCCAAACAAATTTCTAACATTTCCGTAAAGTCAGGTATGATTAAGACACATTCCTTGAGATCTAGGCCCCTTTTTGTTGACAGTCAGTCCCAATGGTAGAGCACTGGGCATTGATACCGTGCATAGCAAATTGCTGCCAAGTGTTGGGGTGGGCTCTGCTGCCTCACTTGGGAATGGAGGGAGCCAAGTATCCCTTTGGTGTGCTTGGGAGTAAGAAAGCTCGCTAGTCTTACACCTCTCTACAGCTGTGAGAGCTTGGGGACTAATTTAGGGTACATCTACACTGCAATGGGAGCATGCTTCCTAGCATGGGTAGACCCACGTGCTAGCTCTGCTGCAGCTATCTCACTAAAATAGCAGTGTGGCCATGGTGACTCAAGCTACTGGCCCAAGTACAAACCCATCCAACATGCTGGGTCACTCTTGGGTGGCTAGCCCAAGCCACCACAGCCACATTGCTATTTTTAGCATGCTAGAGCTAGTGCGTGTCTGTCTACCCACACTCAGAAGCACCCTCCCACCTGACATACCCTGAGGGTACAGATCCTCTTAGTTGGGAAGGTCATGTGCGAGGAGAGCTGAGCCCTTTGTGTGTGTATTGGTGGGGGATCTGACAGCACCAAAAGCGTATCAGTACAGTGAATACTTGTCACATGTTCTGAGCATTTGGAGGAGAGGAACAGAACCGTGTCTTATTTTCCATGCACAATATGAGCATCTGATTATCTGTGTTTCTGGGCATGGTGGGAGAAGATGGAATAGATACTGGCTACACTGTGCTTGGGGACTGAAAAAGAGGAGTGGTTGGGTCCAGAAAAAACTCCCTGTGTACAATCAGGTTAGACTGATATTGACTTAAGCCCATTAGAGTATCAAATCAATTAGCACGTTAGTGGAGCTATATGAATAAGCACCTGATTATAGACTGACATCTTTAGAAAAAGTACAGTTCTTTATTGCGTCTTTCTCTGTCTAGATTTCAATATGCCGTGAACTACCAAACATTGAAGTGATCACATTCAGGTGGGTGTCAAACTACCAGCCTGAGATCAGCAGCTGATAGAACAGAGGAAATCCGGTGTCGTGTAGATGACGACAATCTAGCACTATGCCTTTGGTACTTTACTCCTTATTGACCTTGTGATCATGCCTCTGCCTGCCTGATCTCCAGTACTGAGTCAGGCTGTGTTCCCTCGGGGACAGAGGTGCAGAGTGCATTTATTTCCAAGGCTATCTGAGTCTTTCCTGGCATTATGTAAACCTGCATTCTGTATTGAGGGGGTGGGGAGCGAGGATTCATTTTGGGGGGAAATAACTCTTGAGGTGCAGTGTAAAGCTTCATAGTCTCTGTGATGGGTTCGGTCACAGAGATCACCTTGGGACTGTCACCTGACGTGCTGAGATTATCTCTGAGCCTGTTTTTCCTGCCAGCTTGGGACTCTAGAACCCTGCCTTGTTGAGCCAGACACACTAGCCAGCTGCAACACAGACCCAGGTCTGGTCCATGCCCCCAAAGCTGCAGACTTTAACCAAAAACTGCTGAGCAAGTCACCTATCTCCAGCACCCAGACACCCAGCTCCCACTGGGATCCAAACCCCAAATAAATCTGTTTTACTCTGTATAAAGCTTATACAGGGTAAACTCATGAATTGTCCACCCTCTTTAACACTGATAGAGAGAGATGCCCAGCTGTTTGCTCCCCCAGGTATTAATCACTTACTGTGTTAATTAATTTATTAAGTATAAAAAGTAGGATTTAAGTGGTTTAAAGTAATAACAGACAGAACAAAGTAAGTCACCAAGTAAAATAAAGCAAAAACATGCAAGTCTAGGCCTAATACATTAAGAAACTGATACAGGTAACATCTCACCCTCAGAGATGTTCCAATAAGCCTCTTTCACAGACTAGACTCCTTCCTAGTCTGGGCCCAATCCTTTCCCCTGGTACAGTCATTGTTAGTTCCAGCTCAGCCACTTTTGTTCTGTTCCACCCCCTTTTATATCTTTGGCTTAAGGTGGGAATCTTTTGTCTCTCTCTGGATCCTCACCCCTCCTTCTAAATCAGGCCTGCACAACATGCGGCCCGTGTGGGCTCACTGTGCGGCCCATGTGGGGTGAGTAGGCAAGCAGTGGGTGGAGAGGGGCTGAGGAGGCGAGCGGGCGGGCAGTGGCTGGGGGTGAGTAGGCGAGCGGGGGGGCGAGCTGAGGAGGTGAGTGGACAGACAGTGGCAGGGGGGCCAGTGAGCCGGTGGCTGAGGAGGTGAGTGGGTAGGCAGTGGTGAGGGGGCAGGTGAGCCAACGGCTGAGGAGGTGAGCAGGCAGGCAGTGGCGGGGGGTAGGTGAGACGGCGGCAGGGGAGGAGGCGAGCTGGGGTGGGGGGGGAGCTGAGGAGGCGAGAGGGCAGGCAGTGGCGGGGGGTGGGGGGGGCAGGTGAGCCAGTGGCGGGGGAGGGAGGCTGAGGAGGCGAGCGAGGAGTCAGTGGCTGACCTGTTCTACTGATCTGGTCTGGCTCCCAGCCCCTCTCCAATGGTTGCAGCTGTCTGGAGGTGCTGCCTTCCACGCCTTCCTCATTCACACCTCATTCATTCAACAGGGCAATTGATTACAAAGTTGGGGGAAGATCTTATTCTACTTCTAGCAAAAAGACAGTTTTCTTTTACCTTAATTATACTACCTTAGGGGCCCGCTATAACATATTACCAAGGTTCAATACCGCTGTTCCGGTGGGGCAGCGCTGAGGAAGGAGGGTTTGTTTCCATGGGGCGGGTGGCACTGTGGGGAGGGTTGTTTCAGGGGGGCTGGGTGGCACTGGGGGGGGTTTCCATGGGCCGGGTGGTGCTGGGGGGGTTGTGTTTCAGGGGGGCTGGGTGGCGCTGGGGGGGGAGGGTTCGGCCCTCGCTGCTTTACGGGTTGTGCAGGCCTGTTCTAAATGGAAAAACACCAGGTTTAAAATGGATTCCAGGATTATGTGACATGGTCACATGTCCTGTGAGACCCTAGCCTTCATTCTTCCAGGGCTGGCCTGCACTGCCCCTGGAAGGTTTGCAAGTAAACAAAGCCATTCACAACCAGTTCTCCTAGTCAATGGGAGCCATCAAGATTCCAAGCCACCATTAATGGCCCACACTTTGCATAATTACAATAGGACTTCAGAGTAATACTTCATATTTCTAGCTTCAGATACAGGAATGATACATTCATACAAATAGGTTGAACACACTCAGTAGATTATAAGCACTGTAATGATACCTTACAAGAGACCTTTTGTATAAAGCACTTTCCAGTTACATTATAGTCACACTCATAAGCATATTTCCATAAACATGGAGTGCAACGTCACATTCTCCCTTATACCTAAATCCTATTCTATGTTCCTGACTGGGTTCTGTAGGTCTGCTGGCCCCACACGGTGTCATGAAACTTGTACCAGGTTGGAGAAGATTTGTGTTGAAATTCTTCTGGATTCTCTCTCAGCTTATTATGGCACCTTGGAATATAGATCTTGAAAAACTAAACTGAAAAATCTATGAAGCTTCTAAAATCTTAACCTTAAAGCCGTTTGGTGTGAGGAGCATGCAAGAACTGCTCTTGGGTGTGTATGAGGAGCTTCTGCAGAAGGAGGATATAACAACCAAGAAAAGCTTGTAGTGAGCAAGAGCTGTTTACAGAATTAAGCAAGGAGCCAGGAGTCTGCTCATCTCTGTAACCCTGTGCCCCTTTCACTATTTAAAAAAGGAAAACCTCTTGGCATTTTAATTCAAAGTGCCTCATTAACATTAGCTGCTTATTGTTGCTTTCCCCCTCTCCCACTGACATACCTGCCTTCTTCTTCAAAACAGGTCTCTGGCTCCTGCCAAATTAGCCCCTGCCTTTGGGTCTCAGCCATACCTTGGAACAGTGGTGATCCACTGGCGGGCTGTGAGACAGTTTGTTTACATTGACCATCCACAGGCACGGCTGCCCGCAGCTCCCAGTGGCCATGGTTTGCCGTTCCCAGCCAATGGGAGCTGCGGGAAGTGGCGGCGGCCAGCATGTCCTGCAGCTGCCATTAGCCGGGAATGGCGAACCGTGGCCACTGGGAGCTGTGTGCGGCCGTGCCTGCGGATGGTCAGTGTAAACAAACTGTCTCGCAGCCCGCCAGTGGATTACCCTGATGGATCGCAGGTTGCTCACCACTGCCTCGGAGTGTCTGCATAGCTCCACAGCCAGCCCACTCAGTGCTTGGGTCCTGAAGCATTCCATGCATTGAAGATGCCTGCTGCCATGGCTCAGGGGAGAAGCTATAAAGAGAAATAAGAGCAGGATGAACATAGTTCCTTCTTGGAAACTGCTTTTCTCTTTCCCACTGACCTGTCCCTTGGAAGCAGGAGCCTGTGGAGCCCATCTCAGCCTCCATGCTCAGGAGTGCTGTCTCAGCAAAAGTGTCCTTTCGAGACCAAGAGATGTGAGTGATGGTGCTAACATTAAAAGAAAAATCCTGGAGGGAGAAGAGGGGAGGAGTTCCAGAAGCAGTGTGATGAAGTGGGGCGTTCAGAAGGGGAAAACAAGCTGGCTATGTTTATGTGAACCTGTTTCTGCTAGCTGACTACTGGATAGTATTTTTAGAGCCCTAAAAGTAGCACAATTGGCCTCTCTCTGGTTGGTAAACTATTTTTTGTTACCAAATATTATCTCAACCTATTTGTGTTTGGCAACTGGGCATCCAGAATGCACTGCACCATCTTGGAGGAGGCTTTCAGGCTCCCACTGTAGGGATGATGCAGAAACGGGGACTGAAGAGCTGCAGTGTTGCAGGGTCTTGCTTCTGCCTGAAAATTATATTGAGGGTGGAGCTGGTAATTTTTAAGGCTGGAAACCAGAGATTCATTTCTGAGGTCTGTGTAATCTTTCTCCAGTGTGAACAGTATCTCCAGCCTGGAACCAATGAGTCAGTGCCAGAACCTGAGTGAGCTCTATCTGAGGAAGAACAGCATCCCGAGTCTGAACGAGCTCTTCCATCTGAAAAGCCTGCCCCGGCTCAGGGTCCTGTGGTTGTCTGAGAATCCCTGCTGTGGTCCAGACCCCCACTGCTACAGAATGACAGTGCTGCGCAACCTCCCCAACCTTCAGAAGCTTGACAACCAAGGTGGGAATCTCAGAATAGAGTCAGTGGCGGAAAGCTTCAGAAATACCAGGGTTCTGAACTGCCCTGACCTTTAGGGAGAGTCTTGGTTGGGTTTGTTGGAAATTCAGTGTACACACCCTAGAACAGCTGAGTACTTTACGTAATAAAACTCTCTCTGTTGGCTCTTGTGTGGGAAAGGACAGCACAACAGTAATCCCCTCAGCAGTGCTCTGTGCAGAATGGCGCAGGTAGCTCTGCCTATGTTGTCAGCCAGTGTTTTCAAACTGTCCTATCCTTTACCCTCTCTGCACAGCATAGTTAACAATACCACACAGGGAATTTGTGACCAATGTCTTCACAGTCATTATCTCAGATACTGTGCCACCAGCTAGTTTGTTACGGGACTCTCGTTTACTCTTCCAAAACACAGATGCTGTAACTGGCTCTGCTCCCACTGTCAAAGAAAGTAGAACATGTCGTTCTGTTTGGTAAAGGGATTTTCTGCTGTCAGAACAAGACCTTATGCATCCCACAGTCTCTATCTGCAGATCTTGCTGCTGGGGAAAAAAGGGGGAGGGCTCCAAGAGACCTCTCCTTCAGTATCCCTTTTTATATGGAGGAGGTAGGACTGCCAGAGACTTCCCCCTTAGGCTTTGCTGCAGAAGAAAGGGGGAAATGAAGACAGGCTGATAGTTAGGGGGTAATCCCTTATATCCCTGCTCTCTTACAAGCTGACCGTACATGCTGTCACGTGTGTAGGTTGTTATACTACTTGTTGCAGTAATACATTCCAAATTAGAACGATGGTCTGTTTTCCATGGTGATAGAATTCCCTAGAGCATCAAACTGGGCTTCTAACATGTGCTTGTATGTTTTTGGAAGCTGTGACAGAAGAAGAATTGTCACAGGCCCTGGTAGATGGGGAGGAGATCACTGCACCCCCAGCTAAGCGAATTCTGGAGAATGGCTGCCCAGAGGCCAATGAATCAAGTACCACTGAGTGCACAACGGAGCCAAAGAGTGAACATCTGAATTTCACCCTGGAGGAGACAAAGTGAGAACTCGGTTATTAATTGTTGGGATTCCTTTGCTAAACTTGTATGTCACATGGGGGATCCTATCAAAAATACTCCTGACAACCAACGCCAACATACATGGGCCACAGCTGGTCAAATCCACATAGCACTGCTGAAGACAATGGAGCTGTGCTGATTTTACACTAGCTAAGAACGTGGCCTTGTGCATATGGAATAGGTCCTTCCAGAGGCTGCTTCCTATTTTGCAGTACAACAGCTATGTGTATGCATGAAAGGGGAGGGATCTTCATATTGAATTGTGAATTATGGTCCATCTCACTTACCCTTTTTAAATGTGCCACTGTTATCCAAATGTGCAGTGTAGACTCAGGTCTGTGGTCCCAGTTAGCATCACTCCTCTAGTTCCAGCATTGGGAATTGGTTTCTGTCATTCCAGACAGTGCTGGGGGCAGGCTCCTTCTGGCATTGGGTGCTCTCATATTTTGTGTACTGCCGTTTTTTCCCCACAGCAAGATTCGGGAGCAACTTGGCATGAAGCCTGTTCCCATAGATAAATTTTCCTCCTTTTCGTCCAGGGAGACTGATGGCAGCAGGAAGAAGAGGGTGAGTGTATTTAAAGACTAAAGTTGCTGCTTTCTAACGTGTCAGGCAAGTTTAAAGAATAAATCTCTGGATCCAGAAAATGCACAACTTTGTACTACCAGATTTGGGTGCACCCAAAGCTGCATAGAACTTTCCGGGTGAGAAGTGGGTGCTGGTCGCATGTCTTTGGGATAAGTGTCTTGCAGGCTGTTGATTTGTTGCAGAAGTGCTGTTGAGCTGTGGCTAGCTAGTCCCTGAGATCCATCCTTAGGTGTTGGGGGGAGCATACACTGGAGATTAGCCTATGAATCTATGATACTGTCATGCCATTAATAAGAAAAGGGGTCAGGACTGATCCCGTTGGATAACCATAGGTTAATCTCTACTATCAATGTAATAGCCATCTTTCATATAGAAAATATGGCCTTGATTTTTCTCACCAGTTGTGGCCAGTGGGTGGCAATGCTACTCTATGGGAGTAAGTTTCACAGAGCACGTATCTGGCCTGGATTCAGTGTGGCTTGGGCTCACGGCCGTCACCTCAGTGAGTAAAGGAAGGTCAGAATGTGTTCTAGACTGGTCTTGGTCTATTTTGTTTCTCCCCCTGCAGTCAGCTGCGGTACTTGTCCACCGAGCTGCAGGTGTCTATTCCGCAGGCCTTGGATTTGGCACCCAAAGGCAGTGGCCTTCTCAGTAGAAGGGCACTGTCTTCCTACAAACAGGCAGAGGAGCAGAGAATTTAGAAGGGTGCAAAAAACAATCTAGTAACTGTTGAAAATCAGCCCCTAAATGACCCATCAGCTTGCTGGGTCAGAGTCTGTACCTCTATAGTAGAAACAATGTCCGTCCTGTCTTGACAGAACAACATCCTCAATGCTATCCTGCTGCTCATGAAAGAGCTGGACACAGAGGGCCTGGAAATCATCCACCAAACAGTGGGGAAGAGACTCCAAGCCTTACAGAAGAAGGAGCTTCAGGAAGAGCGATAGTGCCCATTGCAGAATTCTCCAAAGCAGCCACTTTCTGGGGCCACAGAACCGGAACCAGACCGGCAGCACCAGTTCTGCCCACACGCACTTCAGGCTACAGTAAAATCCTCTCTAGAGCCTGCTGCACTTTACCTGGGGTGGACTGGGAGGGGGTGGTACTGACCGTAGAAAGAAACCAACTCTTGTAACACATGACATCCCCCTTGGCTGTGCATGCCATGCCTGTGCTGGGAGCTTCCGAGCCAATCCTGCAGCGTGCTTTCATCCCGCATAACAGGTTCTATTATGCTCATAACTCACATGGCTGAATCCACGCAGTCTAACTCGGTGCTCCCCTAGGACTCACAAGGGAGTCAGAAAACAAAGGTGAGCTGGGGTAAAGCAACCGGTGAAGAAGGGAGGAGAAAGATAGCTGTGCTTGTGCTGATGAAAGGGAGTGGAGGAGAGACCTGCCCAGCAGCTACAAATGCCATAGCTATTAGGTTTGTTCCAAGAGTGGCTTTATCAGAGTAATGCTTGGGCAAAGCCCTATAGTTCCTTTCCTCTGCCTCTCTGGTAGTGTAGTATCGCAGCGAGGGCTTATGCCATGCCGTCAAGAGTGGGAGGAGACTGAAAGCAACTTCTGCCAATAAAGATGAGGTTTCACAAAAACAGACTTCTGAACAGACGTCCTAAAAAGAATCACTAACTCTTAAATTTTTGGTGCAGTTTTTGAAGCTGTGTCAAACTGTTAGTTTATTTTCAACTCCTACCCTTTCCTAGTCAGCAGCTTCTTGTCCAGTCAAAGGGGTAAACTCCAAAGATTATCTTGTTGCAACTGAGCCTAAATTCAAGATTCTGGGTGGTAAATGACTCTCTCCTGTATGCTGAAATTTCTCTGCTTTCCATCACCATTCACTTCTTCAGTCATCAAAGCAGCTAAGAAAAATTTACAACGAGTGCAGAGAAAGATAGCCCAGGTGTTCTGACTGTGGTAGCAATTGAGACAAAAACAAGCTGGGGATGTTTGCTGGGAGATCTGCTTAGACAGGAGGGTTGAATTGTTCTTTACTGACGAGGCTGAACTTCTTAAAAGTGTACAGAACCATTAAATGCTTAATAAAATGCTGTCCCTATTAGATGGAGTCTGTCAAATCATGTCTGGTGCTATTGAGGGTACTTGGAATAGGGGTGATCAAAGTGATTCTGTTAAGCATCACACATACTAACCTCACTGCACCTATGAAGGGGAGAGGATCCAGGCAGCCTCAGCTGTGCCCTACCAACTTGGCCATGTAAATAGCTAACCCTGTTGTTGCAAATATCACAGGCACCTATTACATCTATATAGTGCTGAGCTGCTTTGATTATTTCTCAGGGTTGGAGCAGAGAATCCTGCTTTAAAACCAAGTGCTGCAACCGGGGGTGAAAGTGACTTAGCGGTAGGACTTACCAAAGGACTTACCGGACTTCAGAGTCCTGAGCAGGGGGTGGGGCCTCAACCGGAAGAGGTGGGGCCTTTAGAGCTGGGCTCCGGCTGCAGTAGTGGTGGCTGGAAGCCCTGGGCTCTTTAAATCACTGCCAAAGTTACCAGCTGCAGAGGCAGCTGAGAGCCCCGGAGCTTGGGGCTCTGGCCGCCGCTACCATGGCGGAGCCCCGGGCCCTTTAAATCACTGCTTGAGTCCTGCTGCCGGAGCTCTGGGGTAGCAGTGGCGGCGGGGGCTCTGGCGGCAATTTAAAGAGCCTGGGGCTCCAGCTACTGGGGCTGATCCTATGTACTGGCTCTTGCCGGTACCCTGTACCGGGGTGTACCGGCTTACTTTCACCTCTGGCTGCAACTAAGTCTAATTGGCTGGAAAAAAGCTGAGGCTCTTTGTCTCCTCTAACACAGAGCTCAAGGCAGCAGTTGTGTTCTTCTGCATTGTGCCAGGGATGCCACCCAATGGAGTGAGGGGCTGACTTAATATAATGTGTTCTTCCAAGTGCGACATCAGCCCCAGTGCCACATGGGTACCCTCTCGTTGGGACACACAGCACAGGGCGCTGAATGCTGAACGGATTACAGACTAGCACAAGGACGGGCAAACTTTTTGGCCTAAGGGTCACATCGGGTTTCGTAAATTGTATGGAGGACCGGTCAGGGGAGGGGGTCGTGGCCCAGCCCCCATCTCCTATCTGCTCCCCTGCCGGGACTCCTGCCCCATCCAACCTCCCCTGTTCCTTGATGGTCCCCCAGGGACTCCTGCCCCATCCACACACCCCTGTCCCCTGACCGCCACCAAACCCCCACCTCCCCATCCAACCCCTCCTCTCATTCCTGACAGCCCCCCTGGGATCCCTGCCCCATCCAACCACCCCTTCTCCCTGTCAGCTGACTGCCCCCGGAACCCATGCCCCTGACTGCCCCCTGCTGCCCCATTTAACCCCCGCTCCTCCCTGACTGCCCCCCAGGGACCCCTGCCCCCATTCAACCCCCTGTTCCTCCCGACCACCCCGAACCCTATCCACACCCCCGCCTCCTGACCACCACCCCAAACTCCCCTGCTCTCTATCCAACCCCCCATGCTCCGTGCCCCCTTACCGTGCTGCCTGGAGCACTGGTGGCTGGAGGTGCTATAGCCACGCCGCCCAGCTGGAGCCAGGCCATGCCGCTGCCGCCACCACTCAGCACAGAGACCGGGTCAGACCGGGCTCTGCAGCTGCGCTGCCCCAGGAGCTCACAGTCCCGCCGCTCAGAGCATTGTGCCGGCGGCGGAGCGAGCGAGTTGCTGCGGGGAAGGGGCCGGGGGCTAGCCTACTGGACCAGGAGCTCAGGGGCTGGGCAGGACAGTTGGCCTGTGGCCCCTAGTTTGCCTACCTCTGGACTAGCACAACACCTGCAATGCGGGCTTCACTAACACCACTCTGCTCCTCAGTGCCCCTCTCCACAGCAGGGTCGGGGTTTACATACTGCTTTGTTCCATTGGCCAGACCTCACCACAGTAGATGTAGCATGGATGTCCTTCCCTGTCATTGCCAGGCTTGGGGAGAGGATTCTGGTCCCCAGTGTCAGGGAGGTCCCTTGCACATGGCCCATTAACCTGGCCTTTGTATAGGAAAACAGTGTTTGACTTTGCTAATCTAGGTCCAGATCCTCAAAAGGTATGTAGGGGCCTAATTCCCATTGATTTCAGTGGGGGTTAGGCCCCTAAATACCTTCAAGGATCTAGAAGTCAAACACTCCTGCACTCTGTTCTCAGGGTCCATTCCAAAGGCTCCAATCCCGCATTTCCATTTTTTCCGTGCTTTTTCCTGCAAAGTTGAACAGCATTTCTCAATCTCCTTCACAACTGTCCTGTAATCTGTGCAACTGAAATCAGTTCTGTTATTTCTCTCCCCGCACTAGGAGAGTCTGAAACAGCTACAGGTCAGAACTCATGAGCCATAAAATGCTATCATCTTCTTTGTAATTCTCTAAGTAGCCAAAAAGATTAAATTCTCTTTTCTAATTACTGCTGTTCATAAATATATAATTGTCTGTTCTATGGAGCCTAGTGTTAATGGTGCTTTTCAAAAAAGAAAATCCACAGCTCTGCAATAAAAACTTTCCAGCCAAGCCAGTGTCACCCACCTCTTTCCAGCTCACTGCTCTGCACGGCTTACCACTCAGCTGCTTTGGCAGATGATACTGCTGAACTGGGGGGCATGTGTGCATGGGATACTGTAAGTCCAGAGGGGCCTTACTGTGCAGAATGCTGTACTCTAATGAAATTGCCCAGCGCTCTGCAGAATTTGACACAACTCTTGCTATGGCATGCACTGTGTTCAAAAGGCAATGGCATTTTTCATCTGGTTTAGGAATGGTTTTCAAAGAGGAGTCCTTTCCAGGATGTGCCATGGGGTTGAATGGTGTATGAGGATTAATGCACTTACCTTTCTCCCCAATCCAATCTATTCTACCTGGCTTAGCAATCAGGTGATGTAAGTGGAATGATGCTCCAGCTTTGCTTATCTCCACCTATTTTCCTCCCCCCTGAACTCTGACAGCAAATAGCCCTGAGCACTAATGTACAGGGCAAGTCTGGAGACGGGCTTTATTCCTGACTCTGCTTGGGCAGATCACTTTGCTTCTCTGTGCCTCTGTTTTTCCTCACCCTGAGTTTGTCTTGTCAGGTCCCGATAATTTCCATATGAGTTTTAAAAGAACTGGCCAAGGAGCTTGCTGGATTATTAAGGTTGCTTTTCAATAATGTTTGGAACACTAAGGAAGTTCTAAAAAGCTGGAGAACTAAAGTTGGGCCAATATTTAACAATAGTAAACACGATGGCCTGGGTAACTATAGGTCTGTCACTCTGACATCGATCCTGGGCAAGATAATGGAGAGGCTGATACAAGAATCAATAAATAAAGAATTAAAGGAGGCTAATATAACGCCAATCAATATGGGTTTATGAAAAATAGATGCTGTCAAACTAACTTTTTGATGAGATTACAGGTTTGGTTGATAAAGATAATAGTATTGATATAACATGCTTAGACTTCTGTAAAGCATTTGACTTGGATGGTAAGATAGTTTAATTAAAAAACTAAGTAATACAGAGTCAACATGGCAGGCATTAAATGGATTAAAGACTGTCTAACTGTTTGGTTTCAAAATGTAACTGTAAATCAGTGTGGGTGTGTTTCTTGTGAGGACTCATAGGGCTCAGTTCTTGGCCCTATCCTATGTGAGCTTTTTTGTCAATAACCTGGAAGAAAACAAGCTCATCAATGATAGTGTTTGCAAATGATACAAAGATTGGGGGAGTGAAATGATGACAAGGACAGGTCAATCATACAGAGCAACCTGGATGTCTTAGTAAGCTGGGTGCAAGGAAACAATATGCATTTTAATATGGCTAAAGGTCAGTGTATATATCTAGGAACAAAGAATGTCAGCGATACTTACAGGATGAGGGACTCTCTTCTGGGAAGCAGCGACTCCAAAAAATATTTGAGGGTTATGGTAAATAATCAGCCCAACTTGAACTCCCAGTGCAACTCTGTGGCCAAACCTTGGATGCACCCCCTCCCACACCCCGCACTCCCTCCCAACCCCCTGCCCCGGCCCTGCATACAATTTCCCCACCCTGATGTGGCCCTCAGCCCAAAAAGTTTGCCCACCCCTGCCCTAATGTCTCAAAAAAAAAAAAGTGGCTTTGCGTTTTAATTTAATCGCATGATACGCTCTTTTAGTTTTAAAGTATGGATTGTTGTATTATGCAATAAGTGCCAAATTGTGTAATATAGATGTTGTAGAAATGTATAGAAAGCCCGCGTTTGCTCACAGCATGCGTCCCCACTACTGCGGCGGCACATTACCATTGGTCCTCCCCTCCCCCTCCAACTACTATTCTAGAAAATTCTTTGACCTATATAAGCGGCCGCGTCAGGTGTGCCCAGCGCAGTGTCTACAGTGTTTGTAATCTTTGTCACATGTACTCTATTGAAATAGCATAACAAGCCCCTGGCTTTACATTTTAATTCAATCATATGATACCCCCTTTAATTTTAAAATATGGATCGGTTCGTTGTTAAGATAAGAAAAGGAACAGACAAACTGAATTATAATGAATGTGCTGATAGTAGTGCAAATACCTTGGACTCCTCGGTTAAGAACTTACATGAAGATAATGCCGCCACCAGTTCCAGTGCATGCAGTAAAGTGAGTAATGACCAGCAGAAACAGACTTTTGTCTCTTAGTTCAAGTCAGTGTAGTTCCTATTCAAAGCCATCAAACATACCATCTAATGACCCGGTCTGTAATATTCCAATAAATAGATTAGAACGCCCGTCTCGATTATCTAGAGGTCCTTATCAGCCTAACTGAGCATGTTTTCTAGAAGTAAAACAGGGAATAAACAAAAAAGTTTTCAGTCCAATTGGTATGGAAAGTATAGGTGGTTAGAATATAGCCCATCAAAGGACGCAGCATTTTGATTTTACTGCTGTTTCTTCTCCTCTAATGATGCAGCAAACAAAGGTCACACTGGTCCAGCATTTATTGATAAGGGATTCAGAAACTGGCATAGGGCTAACGAATGTTTTAAAAACCACCAACTGTCAAAAAATCATGTGTTGAGCTGTTCTTCATGGTCAAGTTTTAATGAAGGGAAACCTATTGATGTATTGGTGGATGAGGGCAAGCAGGCTTATCTGTCTAAACAAGAAGAAGAACAGTGCCATAACCGAAGAGTAATGGAGCGACTGATTGACATTGTTCTGTGTTTGGTGAAAGGTGGGAGACCATTCAGGGGTCACAATGAAAAAGCTGACAGTTTTGACAAAGGTTTATTTCTAAATCTTGTCAATATGCTCCAAAAATATGATCCCGTAATGGCAAAGCATGTGCAACAATCTCCTCGAAACACAACCTGTCCGAGTAATCACATTCAAATGATTTAATTGTGGCCTTGCACAACATTGTGCAGCAAAAGATTGTGTCTTCGCTAAATGGAAAAATGGTCTCAATAATTGCCAATGACACTACTGACTGTGGACACCATGGACAGATTTCCATCGTGGTGCTGTATTTTGACAATGAAAAACATAGTCCAGTTGAACATTTTATGCCTGTTCAGAGAATATTAACAGTTGATGCTCAGTCTATTTTTGACCAGTTAAATGATGTCCTTGGCATTCGTAAAATTGACTGGTCATCAGTG
This sequence comes from Mauremys mutica, assembly GCF_020497125.1. NCBI lineage: Eukaryota > Metazoa > Chordata > Testudines > Geoemydidae > Mauremys > Mauremys mutica. Next base: position 53,656,089 of record NC_059080.1, on the reverse strand, counting down.
ATGTCTGTCTGTTTTGATGGCGTGTCTACTATATCTGGATGTACTGCGGGAGTTCAAATGAAATGTAAAGAAGGAAACAGTGAAATACTCTATGTACACTTGTGACGAACTGGGAATGTTCTTAATGTCTCTTAATGTCTCTGAATACTGTGTCGGTGCATCAGTGTCCCCTATGCAGTTCTTAAGTATCTAGGTGGTGGAATAAGGGTGGGTGATTGCTGCAGAGCAAAGGACCAGTGCACATAAATGCCTGACACTGTCTCCTAGCAACTGATGGCCTGGGCCCCTTCTCTGCAAAGGTGCCAACTGAAGGTGTTGGAGACAAAGAGATCAGGTGACCTCCTGGCCTGGGAAAGGAACTGAGCAGAAGAGGAGGGGCTGGAGGGGTTTTCAGTCTGGAGCTGGCTGGGGACGAGGAGTGAAGTGCAGACGTGGGGGTCAATGGTGTGCACCCTGCATAACCTGCTGCAGGCACCACTGCCCATTAAGGTCCAGAAGTACCAGAGATCCAGGGGGAGACAGTGTGGCTGCACCTCAAGTGATAAGCAACCGAATCAACTGTATGCATTATTGCTTTATTATAAAGGTGCACTGAGTGAAGTCTTTTATGAAAGCCTATGACACAGTGGGGATTAATATCATGGTAAAATCTCCGTATTAACACTGTATAAGGAATTATGGATACCCAGTGGTATTAGGCTTTACCCAGTCTGTGTCCAACCAAAGGGAGAAACAGGTCTCCTTCAGCTAGAAGGGAAGGCAGCCATCTACCTGTCTCCTATGAAATTAAGCAAGGTGTGACCAGAAACAATGGAAGCCCCATTTAGATAAAGGTGGGTGGGAAGCCCACAGAAAGGGAAAAAAACAGCATGACAGCATCCTGCCTCTTGACACAAAGTCATTGAACTTTGGAAGATAAAAGCAAAGCCAGAAGCCATCGTTGGTATCCATCACTAGCCAGACACAAGGGAACAGAGCTCTTGCATGCTGAGAACGCTCGGTCCTTCAACCAATGGGGAAGACTGAAGTCTCTGGAGCCTGAATATAGGTGAGAAATCTGCTTAGGCACAGCTCTTTCAGCCAGGAAGACAAGGGCAGTCTGCACCTCATACTGCTAGGGAAGGTCGTGACGGAGGGGAAGTCAGCCATGGCTGGGAAGAAGGGAAATTGGTGAGAGAAGCTATCTGGAACAAAGCCTGAATCTTGCTAGGTTAAATATTAGACTTTTAGGTGCATGTTTACACTTTTGTTTGCTAGTAACCCTTTCTAACTTTATTCTTTTTCCTGGCATCACTTAACCTATGTCCAGGGCCGGCTCCACGGGGTTTGCTGCCCCAAGCAGCCAAAAAAAAAAAAGCCGCAATCACAATCTGCGGCAATTCAGCGGGAGGTCCTTCGCTCCAACCGGGAGGGACTCTCTGCTGAATTGCCGCCAAATAGCTGGACATGCCGCCCCTCTCCGAAGGGACCACCCCAAGCACCTGTGTGCTAAGCTGGTGCCTGGAGCCAGCCCTGCCTATGTCCTATTGTTAATACATTTGTTTTATTTTTACTACCAACCAACTCAGTGCTGAGTTTCCCGGGAAGGGTGTATTTACCCCAGTTAATAAGCTGTGATGTGCTTTTCTCTCTTTAAAGGAGCAACAGACCTTATTATTTCTCTGAGCCCAGGGGAGGGCTAGGCACTTCAGGGCGCTCAGTTTTGGGGATATTCAGGATTGCGAGTGTGTTGCGGTCACCGTGCTGGTTGTAACCGAGGCTGGTGGAAGCCAGAGTGGGGCTGTAGACAGGCTGCTGATCCAGGGCTTTCTAGCACACGGACACTCAGGGTGTGACCTGCATGCAGGTAGCTGGTTGTAAGCGTCCCAGGCTGGGAGCTACAGCAGCAAAGCATTGTAAGGCAGCCAGGGTTGCATGGCAAGTGGTAACACAACCCCTCCCTGCTCTGGATTGCACTCTGAAAGCCATGACATAGGGCTTGGCTGTGAAGGGCCTTGAAAGTGAAGACAAGTAGTTTCTCTCTGATGCCGTAGAGATTGGGGAGCCATTGGAGTGATGCAAAAAAAGGGGTGACGTGGTCAAAGCGATGGGCCAGGAAAATGACCTTGGCAGCAGCATTCTGAGTGGATACGAAGAGGGCAAGACTGCATTTGTCAAGGCCAGAGAAAAGGGTGTTGCCTGGATGAGAGCTTTAGCTGTGTGGATGGCCAGCAAGGGCCGTATCTTGGAGACGCTGTGCAGAAAGAATCTGCACGACTTAGCCATAGCCTGGATGGGAGCACCTAGGGACAGGTCTGAGCCAGAGATGACGCCCATGTTATGGGCGTGAGTGACAGGGAGGTGTTGCTATGGTTAGCCAACATAGCAACAGGGGCGCATATGTTAGTAAATATTAACCTTTTCATCCTTTACTTTCTGCATTTTTGATTTGTTTATTCATTCCCTATTCTTTAGGATCTTAACAAAGAGTATGTTGAATTCTAAGGCCCAGAACGCTGTCCTTGCCGGAAAGGTACCCGTTCAGGCATTCTAGGTGTTAAATGGTACTGAACCATCTTGGGTGCCTCTATGTCCATGGAACGGCTAGGAAACCATTCCCTTGATGTACGTATTGCTTGCATAAGCATCTATAGACCGGGGAAAGTGATAAGGGATAATTGTTACAGCAGATAGGAAAGAATAATTGGGGGGAAGAAAGACCCACTGAACTATAGTCTCGTTAGCCCTCTCAGGTGTAAATAATTACATTTGCTGTTTACCTGATTTGGGTGTGAAATCATATAGAAATGACATCAAAACATGGTTGCTTTTGGCAAAGAGATTTTCTTCGTTTGGAACCCCTATATAATGACACTGGTATGGGGACTTGGTTGGGGAATGAAATCTACCGCATGCCTCCACATATAGTGAAGGAGATACGTAGCCAGCCCTTTATCATCACATCAAAGGGTGGTCATGTATCTATTCTTTCTGTATAATGCTGTACTAATCTCCAACTGATAATCTTTGATTGAATAATTCCATCCTGAGCCTGGTTCTCCACAATCTTGAGTCATCATTAACTCAGACCTGCAATGCCGGCTAGAGATGTTGTCTGCCATCCTCTGAAAACCCCATCAGGTACTGAGTTGGGACTGGACTTCTCCTTGCTCGCGGCCCAGAGATCGCAGACTTGGGGGAGCTGCTCCATACAAGCACTACTGTGAGCATCCCCCGCACTCCATGAAGAGGAGACGTGCATGTGAACTGGCCCCCTTATCTTGAACTCTGGGGGAAGGGAATAAAAATTCCTGCCAAGAAAAAACTGTATCTTTTGGGCTGTTTGAACTCTGAAGGGCCAGAGATGCTAAACTGAAGCCAGAGAGCCTCAGGGGCTGCCTCCTGGGGCAGCCCTGAAAGACACTTTGAATTGATGGGTCACTACAGCTCTGTCACTCATAGGATTTAGATGGTAACTCATTGGTGTGGATATCTTCGCTTTACCTGTAAATAACTCTCATTTCTTTTTCCAAATGAGTAACCCTTTATATAGTTTGTTACAGGATTGGCTACAGGCGTTCTCTTTGGTGTAGGATAGGATACCAATTGATCTGGGATAAGTGACTGGTCTCTTGGGATTGGAAGCAACCTGACTGTGGTGTGATTTTTGGTGTAGTGATGTTTTATTACAAAGTCCAGTTTGCCTGGGTAGCAAGATAGGCTGGACAGGCTAAGGGGACTGTCTGTGACTCCATGGGGAGACTTACGGAGTTCACATTTGTTGCTGGCTTGGTGAAATCTAATGCTAGAACACACCATCTGAGGTCAACACTCTTGGTTGTGAGCCATACCAGGCAGCACTGAGCATCACAATGCCAACTTTAGGCACTTTGAAAATCACTGGGATCCAGAAAGCCTGAGTCAGGCACTGTACACTGGTGCCATCCCAGGGCACCCCTTCATGCCCTACACACTCTGCCTCAGTTTCTCTCTGAGGCCCCAGAAATAACTTACAGCAAAATGTCTTTAAAGTAATATTCCCCCTCTCTTGGGATCTGGTTTATTATGCACCACCAACCCCCTGTGTGCACTGACTGAGAGAGCAGAGCCTTGCACCCCCCTCCCACCCCTACAAAACACCTAGTCCTGGCCCTTAAAGAAACAGTGGCCTGGGACGGCCCTATGCCTTTCTTCTCCCAGACACTGACTACTCCCCCATACCATCTTCCTCTTACCCAGTGCCTGCGTCGGTTCTTCCCGACCCCTGGGACTGGGCGCTCACCCTCCCTTAAAGGGCCAGGACCCTGCTAAAGCCACCCAGGTTCCCTGTACAATGCATGGAGAGAGACGGGCACCTGTGAATGGGATTCACACAGCCAGTACGCTCAGTGGGGAGCTGCCTAAGCCAGCCAATGGGAGATACCGCCAACAGTGTAAGAACACCGCTAGGGCTAGTGGTTGGGACACTCACCTAGGAGATGGCGGACCCAGCGTCCAGTCCCCTGCTCCAAGGGTTATTTATTTATTCGCCTCCTCCTCCAGCTGGATTTGGAGCAGGTCCAATCTGGCAGGCGTGCTCTGAGCAACCAAGTGGGGGCTGTGTGGCTTTCAGCCACCACCCAGGATTTGGGCACTGAAATCCCTATGCAGAGCTGGGCCAGAATCTCCACTGAGACTTTCTCCAGCCAACTCAGAGCTCCGTCTGTGTCGCCCCCTATGTGGGGCTCATCCCCACAGGCTCCTTGGAGCTGTGCTCAGAGCAGCAGGCCTGTCCTAGGTCCCCCTTCTTTGTGCTTGTGCAGTGACAGCTGCAGTAGGAAGGATGCCAGATCGCTGAGCCCTGTAATATTTTTTTTCCTGTGCACTTTCAGAGAACAGGCTGTTGCTTCTAAGTATCTGGTCTGGTCCCCATCAGAGCTTCCTGCCTGAGTGCTCTATTTATTTGGGACCTTGCCACATCTGTGGCCAGGACTTTATTTGGTGATCTGATCTATCAGTGAGAAGGAAAGTTGCTGGGTAATGTTTATTTGAGTTGTCCCCACAAGGCCCCCACAATACTCTACAGGTTTCTGGCCCAGATATGTTTTTCCAACCATAGGACGCATGTGTTATCTGCTCTCTAGGAGGAAGCAGAGCTCATCATTTCCTAGGAATGTATTTTGACATCCATGTGTATTTTTGCAAATTGTGAGGGTCAGAATTAAGGTGGGAGAGCAGTGAGCTGGGAGGACAATGGTGAGTGATGAAGGCGTCATTGGCATTTGGCCCAGAATCCTTCCCAGACTCCTTAGTGTTTCAGGATGTATAACTGTTGTAAAGGTGAAAGCCAATGTGCGGGTGTTTGCTGAACTCCACTGAAACACACTGTGATGTTAGCTGATTAAAATATGTTCATATAGATCACTGTTGCAACCACTGTTATATATTTGCAACAAATCTTGTATAAAATGTGGGATGTAAGATGTCTATGACAAGGTTATGATTATGCTATCTGTATGCATGTATCATTTCTGTATTTGAAGTTATGAATATTGGCTCTATACCTCGATCTTAAATGTTTGCTCCTGGGGTAGCGCCCACAAGGTGGTTGGCCAGCACACCTTGGAGGGACTATCAGGGGCAGCTCCAGGCACCCTGGGGCGGCAAGCCACGGGGGGCGCTCTGCTGGTCGCCGCAAGGGCGGCAGGCAGGTTGCCTTCGGCGGCTTGCCTGCGGAGGGTCCGCTGGTCCCGCGGCTTTGGCGGACCTCCCGCAGACATGCCGCCGAATCCGCGGGACCGGGGACCTCCTGCAGACAAGCCGCCAAAGGCAGCCTGCCTGCCGTGCTTGGGGCGGCAAAATACCTAGAGCTGCCCCTGGGGACTATTCAAACTGAGTGGCCCATCAAAAGACCATTTAACTGACAATGAACCATGAGAGACGCCTATTACACTTAATGGAATTTCCTGCTGTGACTAGGCAAAATGCATGGACATGTGACTCCAACCACCATCTTGTTACTGTACTTTTCCACAGTAAGAACAATGGGATTCTCTCCACATGGCAGAAGCTATAAAAGGCACTGGAAACACCTCCATTTTGTCTCTTTCCTGCCCAAAACTCTGGACTGTACTAATGGGAGCATTATAACCAATGGACTGAGGACCTTCCAATGATTTGGAAGCAACCAGAGACTTGATGTAAGCCAGCAGTTTATTCCATCACTTCTACAAGCCTGAACCAAGAACTTTGTTATTACTGGATGTAACTGATTCCTTTAAATTCCTTTAACAATTTAAGCTCTCACCTTTCTTTCTTTCTTAAACCTTTAGATTTTTTATACTAAAGGACTGGCATCATCGTGATTTTTGGGTAAGATTTGAGTTATATATTGACCTGGGTATGTGGCTGGTCCTTTGGGATCAGGAGAAACTTCTATTTGATGATACTGGTTGTAAAAAACCACTCACCTTTAAATCTAGAGGTTTTGGTGGTGATATAAGAACTGGAATGCCTCAGGAAACTGCTTTTATGACTTCTTGTTAGCCAGTGTGGTGAAACAGAAGTTTACTTTTAAATTAAATTAATGGAGATATCCTAGCTCCTAGAACTGGAAGGGACCTTGAAAGGTCATTGAGTCTAGCCCCCTGCCTCCACTAGCAGGATCAAGTACTGATTTTTGCCCCAGATGGCCCCCTCAAGGATTGAACTTACAACACTGGGTTTAGCAGGCCAATGCTCAAACCACTGAGCTATCCCTGCTGGTTTAGTATAGCTTATGGGGGGGATTAGCCACCTGTCTTGCGGTGTATCTGCCCTATTTCTCTGCAGTTTGTACTGAATTTGGCATCCTCAGTTGTGGCCCACAAAGGCATGATTGCACACACTTGTAACCTTAATGCCTTAGAGCTCAAAACACATCACAGATGGCGCAGAATCATTAGCCTCTGAGGTTGCATGGTCCTGGTGCCAGGGGACTGGCCTGGGAGGCAAGATGTGGGCTCTATTCTCTTCCAGTGACCTGCTCTAGGGCCTTGGGAGAGTCACAACTTCTCTGGATCTCAGTTTCCCCATGTGTGAAATGATGATCATTGTGATGCTGGCAGACCTGGTGCCAGCTCACACCAAAGCTCCAGGCCAATTCATGTGTGTATTAGCGTAGATCAGGGGTCTCAAAGTCCCGGCCTGCAGGTCATCTGCGGTCTGAGAACTGCCCCAATGTGCCCCAAGCACCCCTGCGGCCAATGGGAAGCTGCGGGGGTGGTGCCTGGGGGAAGCAGCGCACGGAGGCCCCCTGGCCCACCCCGCCTTGGAGCCCCAGGTAACCGCTGCACCCCCCCATTCCCCTCCCAGACCCTGTACTCCCTCCCCACACCCCCCCAGCCCCCAAACTCCCTCAGAGCCTGCACCGCCCACCCCAACCTCTCACCCCTTCTGCACCCAAACTTCCTCCCAGAGCCTGCACCCTGTACCCCAATCCCCTACCCCAGACCTCCTCCCCCACCCAAACTCCCTCCCAGAGCCTTAGGCATGTGGGAGGTGGAGTTTGGGGGAGCGGAATTTTGGGGGGGGGGAGGGGCTTCTCGATGGCATGAGTGACATTGGCCCGCTGGGAGGATTTGAGGACTGGCCCTGGCCCCAAGGTAAATTGAGTTTGAGACCCCTAGTGTAGATTAAAGCAGTTGTTAATTGTATCAGAGTGTATTTGGTGTTTAAGCTTCATGAAAACTAATGGGATGTTACATGCATTTTCACTTATCTGTATCCTGTTATGATGTAATAAACATTTACATTGTGTGTACCCCAGTAACTAAATAACCCATCAAATGAGCAAGAAGCCTTATGGAATGCAAATGAAGAACTTTAGCAGGGAAGTGCTAATTCTTGCGCGTTTGAAGGCAAGTGGTCATTGTGTGCGATGATCAGAGATCGAAGACTCTAAATGCCTTCTCATCTCTCCACCAATCAAAGAAAGAGCCCACGCGGGTGGTGACCTGTCAGCTTGTTTTCTGGGTGAAGAAGCTGTAAGTATGAACTCAGAAAGCTGCTGGATCTCTGGACTCTTACAGGGAAGGGTACTCCGTGGTATGGGGCCTTGCCCATTATTCCTGGACAGCTGCACAGAGTGCTTAGAGCAGACGCCTAGCACTCAGCAAAGGCCCATGGTGGGCTGCAGAGATGCCGTCTACACGCTGCGTGTGCAGCTGACGCTTAGCCAAACCATGGCCTCGCCTGGGATTTCATGCTGCATCGCTGCCCTGCTTCCCAGCGAGCCAGACACCGTGCTGAGGCCTCGTTGGGTGGGGTTTCAGCATCTGGATGGACAAGATCACCACAGCGCGGGGGCAGTGAACCAGTGACAGCAGGGGAAGAGGGGCCTGTTTTCCAAATTAGCTCACCCCCCTCTACGATCTACAGCCCTTCTCTCTCCGCTTCAGTGCCACAAGACTCCGCCAACACGGAGAGCTGGGAGCCGTGCTCTCCCTTGGTCCAAGCCCCCATGGAGAAAAGCCACACTGGTGCTCGGTCACACAGGCAGGGGCGCAAGCACCTCTTTCCAGACACAGGTTCGGGTTCAGCAGGTTTTATCGCTAGGAGACACAAGCAGCGCCACAGACAGCACAAGACACAGATTGCACAGAGAACACCGGGACACAGCACAGCCAGAGAAGGTTTGGCTACAGCCATGGTGACTACCCCACAGCGTGCACTGGACATGGCGGTTCACGAAGAACATCGGCAAGAGCCGGGAAGGGAGCTTAGCACCTCGGCCATGCTAGGAGCCTGCGTGGGAGACCACGGAAGCCAAGCACTCGTGTGAAACAACATCTTCTGGGTGCTTGCTGCTCAGCACACAGCTGGGCTGGGCTGGCACTCAGCGCCCAGAGAAGACTCCAGCTGCCAGGAAGAAATGCAATTTAGCAAGTGTCCCAACAGAGGAGGCGAGCAGGAACATGCAGGTGAAACACATCTGCCAAGTTGAGAAGAACAGAAGGGGACTTTATTGGGTGCCTACATAATGGTGAGAGAAAGCCACTGGGACGTGCCTGCGGAGAGCTGACTCTCATCCCTGGTCCCTTCCAGTTCATTGCAGGTGACACTAACACCTTTGGCCACGTGAGTGAACCATGAAGAATTCATCAGACACTGAAGACATTAAGTAACGGGAACAAAATCCGAGTGTGAGCTAAAGGATCTGCCCTGCGTGGACTGGATGTGAGCACGCTCCTCCCCCAGACACCAGCCTCCTGGGCCGATCTCTTCAAACGGGACGAGCCCACCAGAAGAGCCTTACAGGGGCCTGGCTTGGGCCCAGACCCTGAAGGATCTTTAGACACCTACGTCCCTCTGAAACCAGTGGGAGTTAGGCACCTCAGTACCTTTGAGAGTCTGTCCACAGAGCTTGCTGAGAATCAGGCTCCTGTAAGGTGGCTCTAGCCAGGCACCCAACGCACTGATCACCGAACCATCGGTAGGCCTGGGATCCTGTAGCCCAGATCCAGCAGAGGAGAGGCAGATCACAGACCTGCTCTGCAGGCCAGGTGGTAGAGAGAAGTGTCAACTAATCTCAGAGGCGGGTTGAAATCCCCAGAAGGCAGGAGATCCTGGGAGTCACGCTAGCCAGCGTGCCCAGCACAAGCACCTGGTAGCCCCCCTCCTGGCATCGGAGACTGGGGTTCAGCTAATACTGTGTGGAAAGGCAATAGAGACACGGGGGATGGGGCACTACAGCGTCCCTGCAGCTGGGGGGCGGTGCTAGAACCCCTTCTCGACGCTGAGGGTGCGCCGGGTGACGTGCTCCATCTTGCCAGAGATGTACTCAGTCAGGCTGATCTGGTAGTTGGCCAACATCTTCAGCATCAGGCGCAGATTGAGCCACCACTGTTCCTGCGGCAGCCTGTGCCTGCGGGGGAGAGGGACAGATCAGCCCTGCAGGGAGCCGGCTTGCAGCAGTGAAGGGTCTAGCCCAGAGACTCGTGCTCCCAGGAGATGGACAAATCCCCCCCATCTGGCCTTTCCAGCCCGTGAGACATGCTTTCCCCGCAGCGGATGGCTTTGCAAAGGGAAACTGGCCGTGTCTTGGAAACCCCAGTAACCCCAGGCTTTGAAATGCACCAGGAGCCCGGCGGGTGGAAAGCAAGTTTTCTGAGGGAGTCAGACTGAGGAGATCAAACCAGGCTGAAAGGGAAAAGTGAGTTCTGCTCTTGAGCTGTGGCGTCGCCCAGCCAGTTCTGTCCGAGATGCTGGGAACACTGCCGCCCTGGCCCATGACTGCTTCAGGCCAACTCCGGTCCCTGCCGCCAGCGCGTGAGAGGCATATCGCTGATGGTTTGGCTGGCAGAGGCCCCGGCTCCCAAGCAGGCAGGCGCACTGGGAGACGGGAACCCCCCTTGCTCCCAGCCCAGTACTCACTCAAAATCGGTGACTTTCTTGAGCTCCGTCACGGGGCTGAAGGCCACCGTCTTCTTCCTGAGCCCGATCACACAGGCTGAGTCTGCCGAGTTGGCAAAGACGCGCCCTGTGGGACCACAGGTGGGGCGTTAGCAGCAACATGGACATAGTCACGCAGGGTCCCGCGCCTCCCCTGCAGAGCGCTGACTAACCAGCAACACAACTCAGCCTCAGCAAGGGGCTTCCAGAATGCAGGGGCCGGCTCGCTGCACCATCAGCTGGGGCTACCTCGTAATGAGCCACTCCAGGCCAGGACTGACTGAGCTGTGTGGCCTCTGCTCCCCTTTCACCTCTAGAGGCTATTTCTGCAGGCCACGGCTGGGGCAGAATGGGAAATTGCACAGGCACTTCCCCATGCTGAGTGGGTCCCGCGGATCCCCAGGGCTGGTGGGGCCAGAGTTAGCAGCCCGGCTCAGCCGCTGGACACATGCCCGGAGGCTGGGGGGCGGTGGAGAGAAGCCTGCCCGATGGATCCCAGGGGCTCAGTGTCAATGCCTTGGCAGGCAGAGCGTTCTCTGAGCCCAGGGCAAGCACTGCATCCTCGCCCACATTCCCCGTGCCAGACAAGGCCTCCCCTTGCTGCAACGCTCGACCTACCCTTGCGATAAGCCTCCCGCAGCTTCTCCGACATCCACAGCATGGCCTTCACCCCCAGCTTGGTGCCATAGTTACGGTCAAAGGGGGTCGGCGCTCCGCCCTGCAAACGGAGACAGGTGACCCCACGGGGCACGGAATTAAGCCAGGAACAGAGGGAGCTTGTTTCACAGCCGTGGGGGGAGGCACTAGGCAGGGAGGGCAGTAGTGGCATCTACTCATCACTGTGTAACACGGGAAGCGGGTGCCCTGGAAATGGCCATCCGCCTCTGGGCCGTACACAGAGCATACAGCCCAGGCAGCTGCAGCACGGCATGTGCTGCACTTTCGGAGGAGGGCGGCCTGCAGAGCGACACTCAGACCGGCTAAGCACAGCGAGCGGAGGCCTCCGCACTGCCGTGAGTGCAGGAAGACAGTGAAAGCAAAGGAGTGGCAGGGTCTAGAGGTGACTAGGTCCCAGCCTCTCCTCCTGAGCTGAACAGGAGCCCATCTCTGGCCCTAGCCGCCTGCCCAGAGGGTTCCCAGCCCAGCCGAGGCGGCTGCCGCCTACCTGCTGGAGGTGTCCCAGGACGTTGATCCTGCAGTCGAAGATCCCTCTGCCCTCAGAGGAGTACAGGTTGTAGAGGAACTCAGTGGTGTAATGTTCATGGCACTTCTCGTTGCTTAGCGGAAGGCAAAGGAGAGCGCATTAGCGGGCCTGCCTCCTGTGATTCAGCAGGCCATGGTGGGGGGCAGAGGATCCTACCCACAGCTTGCTGCGCCATGGGCAAAGCGGGCAGGGAGCTGCACAGTGTTTAGAACAGGGGTTGGCAACCTTTCGGAAGTGCTGTGCCAAGTCTTCATTTATTCGCTCTAATTTAAGGTTTCATGTGCCAGTCATACATTTTAATGTTTTTAGCAGGTCTCTTTCAATAAGTCTATAATCTATAACTGAACTATTGTTGCATGTAAAGTAAACAAGGTTTTTAAAATGTTTAAGAAGCTTCATTTAAAATTAAATTAAAATGCAGAGCGCCCCGGACCAGTGGCCAGGACCCGGGCAGTGTGAGTGCCACTGAAAATCAGCTTGCGTGCCACCTTTGGCACGCGTGCCATAGGTTGCCTACCCCTGGCGTAGAACAATAATCTATGATCTCAAATTCCAGCACGACCTGGTCACTGCCACCCCCGGCCAGACTGTCTCTGAAACCTTCCACAGTTACCAAAGCTTGGCAGGTCAATAGCCTAGTGCAGGAAACTCCCCCCGCCCTGCGTGCCAAGCCCTGGCTTGGGGCCAAAGCCCTAGGCATTGGAGATGGAAGAGCCCAGCGAGATCTAGCCCTCCCTCGCCCTACCAGTTCTGGATTGCCCCGGCTGTGTGTTAGCCAGCTCTTTGTGGAGCCTTGCTTCAAACATCTCATGGGATGGGCCTGCCACCTCTGCCTAACCAAAGAAATTGTCCTGCCTGGGAACTTTCCCTCCTGGAGGCTACATCTAATTCATCCCGTTCTTAGACAACCCTCTGGGCACCACTCTGAGGAACTTCTCCCCAGGCTTCCACCCGCCAGGCACCGGAGCTGGTGAAACAGTCACTGCTCAGCTGTGCTAGATAGTGGCAGCTCCCCAAGGGTGGTCTCAGCCAGGACTGGAGAGATAGTCTCCGCACTGACCACACTGCACGGCACAGCCACGTCTCACTTGCTGACCTCTACCACCCGCAGGTCTCACCCCTTGCTCCTGCGGTCCCATTTCCTCTCCTCCATTCACATGCTTTCTCCCACGCTGGTTCGTCCCAGTTATTTCCTGCCCAAGTTTCTAAGCACTGGGGGCTTCACTAGGCTGATTTGGGTTAAAACTGCCAGGTTTGGAAATAAAAGCGTCTGAAGGCCGGAGGTCACAGCTTTTTGTTGGCCCTCAAATAGCTAAAGCTGTCACAGCCCCCTAAAAACAGCCCGGCGCTTGGGGTGCTGCTCTGTGATGGGGCTGACTCCCAGCCCCAAGCTCATGTCTTCAAACTGGTTCATTTCAACTCTTTGTGGTTCAACCGCAGCCGCACCAAGACCAATGTTCTCCACCATTGCATAAGTGATGGCTTCCCTTGAGAGTCCCTCCCCGATTCCTGTGTGCGTGTGTAGCCATTCAACGGGCAGCAGCTGGGCTGCCTGGAGGGTCAGGGCTCTGTCCTTCAGCCGGCACACTCCTGAACCCTCTACGCTCCAAATGTGCGTTCCATGGGGTACTCTCCTCAGCAGCAGCAAAAGGATTAAAACTACTAACCCCTCCCCTCAAGCAGGATTTAAGCAGGGCCGCCCCCCTGCCCAGCTCTGCGTCAGCTCTCCAGCCTGGCGCTCAGGGGGTGCCGAGGGGGCCGGCCGATGCCCGGCGCAGTCTGGTTGCGGGCTGGACCGTGGAAGCTGGGTTAGTTTCACAGCGGTGGTGCACCCTGCAGAGCTGCATTGCCACAGAGAGAAGAGCCCCGGGCTGACTCACCGGAGCACCAGGCCCCTCTGAATGTCAGTCTTCATCTTCTCAGTCAAGTGCTCAACGTTGGCCTACAAGACAGACACAGGGGGTGCTAGTACAGCACTCGGCACCGTCCCATCACCCATCACCTGCCCAGCCAGGGGCTTCCCGCCCCAGAGAAGGCCCTTAGCCCCACTCTTGCCTTCCCTCCATTCAAACCTCCGGCGCAGGGCAACCCCCACCCAGAAACACCCTTATCTAATCGGCATCATCTTCTCCTCCTCCTGGCAGGGCCCAAACAACGGCTGCAATGTGCTCTCAGGCAGGGAGAGGAAGCTGATCCAATGGGGGCATCTCTTCTGCCCTGCGCTAGTGCAGCCATGAACAAACCTTGGCTGGCCCCTGGGTATTGCCTGGGGGAAGGGAGTTACCAGGGCTCATTCCACTGCCTCCATGGGTGTGCTGTACTGCTAGGGCCTCTGGCGAATCATTTTCTCACCTCCCTGACGGCCCAGGCTCTTGAGACCCTTCACTCTCTGCATCAGAGGGACCCAGGGAGCCTATGCTTGTAGCAGGAGGTGATACCATCCTCACGATGGGAGGTTACCACATCAGCCTCTGCCACGGGGCCTTTGTGAATCCAGCGCTCAGATTCAGATCTGATGAGGCAATGAAAGGCAGCCATTCATTTTCCTCTGCTACCTCGTGGTCCTTGGGCCCAGGGATCCCTATCAGACCCTCCCAGCCCCATGTCCAGCACCGTGTCCTTCCTCCCCCATCACATCTACAGCTGATGTCCTCACCGAATTCCCACTGGTCACCCCCACACTTAGATCTCCTCGGTCCAGCGAGTGAGGCAGAGATCACGGCTCTCTCTCTCCCAGGAGCCATCCTATGCTCTCTCTCCTCCCTTTAATTAATGGCGCTGCAAAATAATTACATGTACTACGTCTGCCCCACATACTATGTCTGCCCCAAACACACTAAGGGAACGCTGGAGCAAAGCCACCTGCTGCATGCTCTTCCTGTTCCTGTACGTATCGTGTGGCTCACGTCACGCCCACAGGGAAGGACAGGCTCTGCACAGAGCTGGGCGTATCTCCGCGGGAGCCAGAGAGCGAGCTCACCTTCAGGTCGTGAATGGTGAAAGGATCCTCATAGACGTAGGCGGCGTCCGCTCCCACGGCGATGCCGGTCACTGTCGACAGGTAGCCGCAGTAACCCCCCATGGTCTCCACGATGAAGACACGGCGCTTGGTGCCAGAGGCTGACTGCTTAATGCGGTCACAGCTCTGTGCCGGGGACAGAAGAGAGGGCTCGTTAGCATGGACATCAGAATTGGAGCAAATATGAGATCCCCACCCCTGGGTCATGGACAGCTGGCAAGGAGAACCAGCCGTGAGTCAGAGCCATGTCTGCTGTCATCCTGAGCAGACAGGCTCTCCTCCTCCAGTCTGGCAGCCGAGGATAGCTCGGCCCTTCGCAACCCTTACAGCACCCCTGAAACACTAGACCCAACATGCACGCACAACCCAGCAGGACAGGGCCCTTGATCCCCGCTTCCAGGCAGCGCTCTGCCACTCATCGGCAGGTGTCTGCTCGGAGTCAGGGCAGCTCTGGGGTCCAAGCCCTGTGCCGGGGAGGTCCCTGCTGTCTGGCAGCCCATGGGGCATGGCGGGGGCACTGCGCAGGGCCCAGGCCGAGCGGGAAGAGGAAGGGGAAGTGCCCCTTTGTCCCCTCCCCTTACTGCACGTAACCTGGGGACACAGGCCTGGGCCTGTCTGTGGTGGAACCTTTCTGGCTGAGAAGGCCGGCAAGGTTCCCAGGGCCAGGCCTCCGGCTGGCTTAGCAGGGTGATGAGCAGAGCGTCTAGCCAGCGCGGGGAGGGAGGACAAGGCCCCACACAGCGATGGGAGGAGGAAGGGGCTGCTTCAGGGTGCAGGAGGCTGTCGAGGCTGGCCCCAGTAGGAGCCTGGGCTGCAAGGGGTGGGTCTCTGTGCTCTACGCAGGGAGTGAGCAAGTGCTCCCCAGACAGTGTGTAGAGGGGAGAGGGGGAGGATGGGGCTGTGTGGGTGACCCACGCTGGAAATGCAGGGGAGGGTGGGCAGCCAAAAGGCACTGCCTTCTTCCCCACATTTCCCTGTTCAACGGGTGGCAGGTTTTTGTGCTGATGGCTCCTAGCTGCACTGTGGAATTTGTCAGGGTGTGGGTGAGAGCGCCTGGAGCCAGGGGCCTGGATGCTGGGACTCACCCTGCAGGGGGATGCCCCATGCACTGGACCATAGAGTCATGCTTGCTCCCTCTCTGGCCCTGGCAGGGTTCCCTCCCCACTCTGAACTTTAAGGGTACAGACATGGGGACCTGCATGAAGACCCCCTAAGCTTATTTCTAGCAGCTTAGGTTAAAAACTCCCCAAGGCACAAATCCTTCCTTATACCTTGGATTAGGTAACGCTGCCACCATCAAGTGATTTAAACAAACATTTAGGGAGGGCCACTTGGAGCCCTACCTTCCCCAAATATCCCCCCAAACCCCTACACCCTTTTTCCTGGACAGGCTTGAGAATAATCCCCCAAGCCCCTAGATCCCCTTTCCTGGGGAGGCTTGAGAGTAATCTCCTCACCAGTTGGTACAGGTGAACACTGACCCAAACCCTTGGATCTTAAAACAATGAAAAAATCAATCAGGTTCTTAAAAGAATTTTAATTAAAGAAAAGGTAAAAGAATCACCTCTGTAAAATCAGGATGGTAACTACTTTACAGAATAACAAAAGACTCAAGAACACAGAAGATCTCCCCTCCGGGCAAAACCTTAAAGTTACAAAACCAGGTATAAACCTCCCTCTTAGACAAAGGAAATCACAAGCCAAAATAAAAGGAAGCTAACACATTCCTTCCCTACTTACTAATACTAATGGAGTTGGATTGCCTGCTTTCTTGATCTGTCTCTGGCAAGCACACAACAGACAGACAAAGAACAGACAAAACAAAGCCATTTCCCCCTCCCCAGATTTGAAAGTATCTTGTCCCCTTATTGGTCCTTTTGGTCAGGTGCCAGCTAGGTTACCTGAGCTTCTTAACCCTTTACAGGTAAAAGGATTTTGTGCCTCTGGCAGGAGGGATTTTATAGTACTGCATACAGGAAGGTGGTTACCTTTCCCTTTATATTTACGACAGGCCCAATGACGTTGGAAGCAGCAGCAGCCTAGCTGCCAACCTTGGGCTCTGCAGATTGCAGTGCTGGTCCCGGGGTTATCTGGGTAACTACAAGCTAGGCACTGCGAAGCTCAAGCCCCTTTGCAGATCCGGGCCTGCGATGGGAATGCATCTCCCAGCAGTGACATGTCTCCTGCTCACCCTTCAGGGAGCTTGTTGTCATGCCGCCCCCCGATCCCAGGTTTGCCTCACCTCCATGGCAGCATTGACGGCTGTGTCGCAGCCCAGGCTGAAGTCGGTCCCAGGCACGTTGTTACTGATGGTGGCCGGGATCACGCACATGACGATGCAGAGCTCCTCGTACTGCCCTCGTGCCTCCACCAGCTGCAGCACCCCCTCATACGCCTGCAGGGGGCAGCACAAGTGGAAAAGTAAGGACACGGCGGAGACTATAACCCACCCTCACCTTCACCCCCAGAGCAAGGCCAATTTGACGCTCCGTGAATTGACATGCTCACAAGGGTGCTGGGGCTTAGCAGAGACTCAGATCTCCTATCTACCCCACAAAGCAGCAATGCGCATACAACAGCCACAGGAGCTCCCCAACTGCCTGCTTCAGCGTTCCGCAGGGTAAGGCCTTTGGGATACGGACTGTCTCTGTTCCGTGTGTGCTGCACCTAGCGCAGCGGGGTCGTGGGCCATGGCTGGGGATCCTAGGCACTACCACAATATCAGTAATAAATAATAATAATAGTGCTAAGCTCAGCCACTGGCTTTCCCTGCTGAGCCTGCCAACTACTAATCCCAGTGCTAACACCAGCTCTGCAGGCCTTTGGGAAGATCACTCAACATCCCTTCCTAAAATGTGGCTGCAGTGGCTTGGGGAACCTGTCAGTGTAGAACTGATTTTATGAACTCTCTGTATAACTATCTCTGTATATTGAATTAGCCATCTGCTAATGGGGTCTGTCACATTCCACCGAGACTTGGCTACAACAGGAACAATGAAGAGTCATTAACCTTCCATTCAGGGGGAAGCACCCTAGAACAAAGAGATGGCTGCAGCAGAGGAGACACCAGTTCCCCAAGATGGCTGCAGGAGGTGGGGTTGAAGCCATGGAAAATCCCCAGCAGAAATGAAGGAACAAAGACAAGGAGTGTTAGGAGTTGCTGTTAAAAAGGAATATGCTCGCTGGGCAAAGGGGGACCTCCTGATGGAGAGCAACAAGGTAAAGAGAACTTATCTCAGGAGTCAGAGGAAACTCCACCTTCAGGAAGAGAAGGCTGAGCTAGAGGAGAGGGGTCCCAGAGGGGGGAATTGGGACCCCAGAAGGCACAGACCAAAATCCAAGGGATGCTCTGAGTTGGGAGGACCCTGAGGGAGGGAGTGGCGTACAGGGCTTTCTTTGTTTGCCTACATCTGTGTATCTCTTGAGCTTTGTCCATCAGCAAAGTGCGATTGGTTTAGAAATTCATCTGCAAAGTCTCCATGCAACTTGCTTCAATTGGCATGTGTCCCTGAAGGGTTAAACTATAAACCTGAGTGTCCATTGGGGTGGAGCTCTAGGGAGGGTGTCCTTGAGTGACTGGGCTGTCTTGGGAAGCCAGCACTGGTCCTGGGGACTCAGGACAGCTGGGCCACAGTGGCCTATTCCTTAGAAGTGGCATCAGAATCTCAGCCTGAGAGGCCAGAGCCAGAGAAGGTGGCTGGACCCTGCCCAGAAGCAGATAGATCCAGGGTGTGGGTCCAAATACATCTCTGTGGAGGGGTCAGGACGGGGACAGGTTAGTAACACATACCTGCCTCACATGGAGGCTGTGGGGCTCCATCAGCTGCAGAGCTTGTCAGTGCTATTCTTACGTATGACTGACGGGAGCAGTGACTGCTGCCATGACTCACACCCAAACTGCAGGCACAGAGCGTAGGGGCACAGCTTTGCCCCAGCTGGTTTAGAAAGGAGGCTCGTAGGCCCCCTGAGGGGGAGAGAAGCATCCTGCATGCAGTGGCCTAGAGCAGGAGCTGGTGGAGCCTGCCAAGAGGGGGTGCCTGAAGCCAGGTTACAACAGCGCCCATCGGACCCCAGGGCCCGTGTCTCACCTCACGCCAGGTGCACTTTGCCAAGCGCGTGCTACATCCAGCTTGAATGGGTTCAGCCTTTTGTGATCTTCTGACCCCAAGCAGGATAGCTGTGGTCCCTACCTCACAGCGTGAGGCTGGGGTGTACCCAGGCAGCTCCTGCACATGCACAGCATGTCCAGGGCCATATTGAGCACCCACATTTTGCAGTTTGGGATACACACGTCACAGAAATGGGTCTGTGGCTAGAGCACTAGGCTGAAACTCAGGAGATCCAGGTTCTAGTCCCAGCTCTGCCACAGACTGTCTGTGTGACTTGGCCAAGGTGCTTAATCCATCTGGGCCTCAGTTCTCCATCTGCAACATGGGGCTAGAACACCCTTTGCCTGGTCTGTTCAGAACTGTAAGCCCTTTGAGGCGGAGACTGTCTCCTACCATCAGCATGTCTAGTGCCTAGCAGTGGGGCCCTGATCTCAGCTGGAATACAAGTACAGTAGAACCTCAAAGACCCAAACACCAGAGTTATGGACTGAGTGGTCACCATGTGGAACTGGAAGAACGTGATCAGGCAGAAATGGAGACCAAAAAAAAAAAGACAAATACTGTACTGTGCCTGCACTGCACCTTAAAGGTAGGCACATCTGGGCTGCCTGTTCCCACCCTCACCCCACGCATGGGCAGCCATTTACAGCTAGGAGGTGAAGATGCTGAGGTTTGCAGGCACAGCAGTAAGCCCCTGCTGCCAGTCTGAGCCGGCAAAGCAGGAACAGCACTGGAGTCTGTGCCCCTTTCCTGTAAGCTGTGGGCGCTAGTTTCATCCCCTTGGTCGGAAGGGGGACAAGCTTGCAAGCTCAGTCTGAGCCTAGGAAAGAAGCTGCTGCTGCCCGAGCTGCTGATGCTACAAGGAAGGCGCTGGGGCGGGAGCTGCTCTCTTGTAGCCAGAGCCTGGCCTGGAGTGTGAGCTGCTGGAGTCGGAGGCCGAGCGGCTGCCAGCACGCTGCGCTCTGGAGGAGGATCTCAGTTTTAAGGGGCCACAGCCTGCACTGCACACTCACTGACACCACGGTGCCCCAGGGTGCCTCACTCCTCACGCTTGCAGCCAGGGGGCTAGACCCAGCTGTCTGTCCCCACCCCCACGTGCGGGGCAGCCGCTTACAGGTAGGAGGTGAAGACACTGTTCAGAGTTCCAAACAACCTCCATTCCCAAGGGGTCCATAACTCTGAGGTTCTGCTGTCATACAAAATAATTCACCAGCCCCCTTTGCCCAACAGACGGTCGAAGGGGGTGGCAGCCTCACCCCACCTCAAAGCCTCCAACGACAAGGAGGCCGTGGATGTTGAATTTCCGCACGTTCTCCACGATCTTTTCCATGGAGGTCTTTGGAAGAGTTCTGTGAAGTGAAACAAGGGGGTGGCTGAGTAGAGAACGTACCCCACACACCACACTGGTTCTACAGCCGGGAGCTCGGCTGGCCACACCCAGGGAAGAACACACACTAGTGAGAAGGAATCCACTTCATCAAGGGACAGTCACCTGAAATCTCAGCCCTGACTGGATGGCAAGAGAATTCCCTCCCTGCCACTCAGTCATTAGTGCTTAATGGCTATTAGCCAGGATGAGCAGGATGGTTTCCTAGCCTCTGTTTGCCAGAAGCTGGGAATGAGCGACAGGGAATGGATCACTTGATGATTACCTGTTCTGTTCATTCCCTCTGGGGCACCTGGCATTAGCCACTGTCAGACGACAGGATACTGGGCTGGATGGACCATTGGTCTGACCCAGTTTGGCCATTCTTATGTTCTGTTCAGGATGAACAGAGTAAGGATAAGGTGAGAAACTTGTCTGGAAATATGCTCTAGCTCAGCCACAAGATACGGGCTTGAAGCAGGTACCACTAGGTGACGATCTCTGGCCTGTGTTATATGGGAGGTCACACTAGTTCAGGGGTCGGCAACCTTTCAGAAGTGCTGTGCTGAGTCTTCAGTTATTCACTCTGATTTAAGGTTTCACGTGCCAGTCATACATTTTAACGTTTTTAGAAGGTCTCTTTCTATAAGTCTATAATATATAACTAAACTATTGTTGTATGTAAAGTAAATAAGGTTTTAAAATGTTTAAGCAGCGTCATTTAAAATGAAATTAAAATGCAGAGCCCCCCGGACCAGTGGCCAGGACCCGGGCAGTGTGAGTGCCACTGAAAATCAGCTCACCTTTGGCACACATGCCATAGGTTGCCTACCCCTGCACTAGATGATCACAGCAGTCCCTTCTGGCCTTCACATCTATAACAGAGAGGTCTGCATAGGGCAGTGGTATCTGGCTATTGCCTGGGACACCTTAGGAGACAGAGTCTCTCTCACAAGAACACGAGCAAACAGACACACAGCACACCCCTTCACTGGGTCCCAGAGCATGAACTGCACTCTTAGCACCCCAGGGAGCAGCGAGACCACAGGGATCGTTAAACCCACCTGCTCCTAATCTCCCGGGGATGCTAGCAGCTGCACTCACAGCTCGGTTTGTCTGGGCTGGGAGGACACCGATAAGGATGGCGGGGAAGCCAATCTGCCAGTTTACCGAAGGCTGTCCTGCCAGCCCCACCCTGCAAGTGGAGCGAGCTCGGCCCTGGACTCCAGTGCCAGGTAGCGCAGAGGGAGTGGGCCGGGTGAGTTTACTCTCTCCCTTGGGTTATTTTCTAGGACACACTGGCAGCCTGGGAGAGGGCCGGCGACCATGCTGGGATGCACCATAGCCACAGCCCAGTGAGCAGGTACTGGGGACTGTCCCGGGGCCTGGGTCTCCGGCCGAGCTCTGCAGAGCTGCGGTGCGCCTAGCGCTGAAGCAGACGCTCCTTGCCAGGCACAGCTCCGCGCAGGATTCAGGCAGGCTCCCCAGAGCTGTCACCCAAGAACCCACATCACGCCGCGTGCCTGGGGAGCAGAGTGGAGACAGGAGGGAGGAGGGAAGCCTGGTGACCCACCTAGGCCCAGAGATCTCAGGCCATTGCACCAGGACACCTGACAACTGAGCCCCAGGGTCTGATTTGCGCCTTGTGCAAAAGGGATGGACAACACAGGCGGCCTGAGCAGGCAGCGTTTGCTCTCGTTCCACACAGGTGCCTGCAGCTACCCTATGAATTCACAGCCGGATCAAAGGGATGCATCCTGCAGCAGGATCCCAAGAGGCCAGTTGCTCCCCCCGCCTCCCATTTTGGGAAAGTTTCTTTTTCACATGAGGCCTTTTCTCCTCTCAACAGCAATGGGAGATGTTGACTCCAATGAACCCTGGAGTGACCCCTAGGCTGCCGTGGGGCGACCCCAGGCGTCAGCAGGCAGCAGGCAGGCCAGTTCTAGACACAGGTTTTGCTTCAAGGAGATTAACGGGTGTTTGCTCAGAGTATGTGTGAGACCAGCCCTACCTCAGTTTGTCACGGAGTTCCAGAAGCTTGTGCTTGGCCCGTCTCTCTGCTCCTGCCCTGACGCTTTTCACTGTGCTTAGCAGCAAGCACTGCTCAGATTCACCCAGCCCGTCCGTGGCACTTACCGCTTGGTGCCCAGCATGGACCCGCCGCGTCCCAGCCAGCCTGCTACGTCGTGCCAGCCCACCTTGCGTATCTGCAAGGAGCAATGTCTTGGTTCATGCTGACGACAGCCTGAGACACCCGTCAGCAAATCCCCTGGCTCGGGGCAGTGAGATGATGGCACGTTTTGGAGGGGGCGCGTGAGGATGGAATGTGGCTGCTTATGCTTTCTGTGCTGGCTGAGCTCAGCCTGCCGATATCACTGGACGGGGCCAGCTTACTGACGGCTTGCTGACGTGGCAAATACTCGCCAGGGGTGTTAATACGAACCCACCCGAGTAGGTTCCCCAGAGGTACATGCCGATGTCTGCCCCCAGCTGCCTCCACCCGCAGTCAAACTGGAGAGGTGTACCTGCCCCTTCGACAAGCCTTCAAAGCCATCGTTCACCACGTAGACCGTGTGCCCCTGGGAGATCCCAATGCGCACTGCCGACCTGACAGCTGCGTTCATGCCGGCCGCCGGGGCGCCAACGTTCAGAATCGCCAGGCTGAAGTGAGTCTGCCGGAAGGGAGACAAACAGCACCAGTGGGCGCAGACAGCCGCAGCAGGGAGAGCACACGTGTGCCTGGGGCACTGCCACACCCCACGCCAGCCAGCCCCAGCCCAGGCGACCTCCAGCCACATCAGCTGGATGGCACCAGGGGCACTCTGCTCCCTGACCCATCGGGTTTGAGGCTCCAGGGATCACTGTGACCACAAGTTCTCTGGATCAGCCCTGTCACTGTGGGAGGGGGCGCTCAGCTGTGAGCCGGGGGTGCTGGGAGGGGCAGCCCACCCTTCCCTGCTGCAGCTGCTCACCAGCTCCCCACTGCTGCGGGAAAGAGTGCAGAGTAGGTCTTGCTGCGCCACGGCCTGTTCTTTGCTGTCTGCGGGAGCCCCAGGGAGAGCAGGATCAGATACTGACCGGCTCTGCCTGTCCCTAGGGAGCCCCTAGCACACTTGGCTCCCCCTCCCCCGCCCAGCCCCCTCCAAGGACCACATGCTGCCAGGGACAGCCAGCATGCAGCTTCTCCACTAGGCCCCTTGCCGCCCCCTTAGCGAGGTCTCCATCCTTCTTAACAGGAGGGGTTTCCGTCACTGAAAAGCTACCGGAGCTAAGAGTGAACCTGGCCTCTGCCTCCTGATGCTTTTGGGGGATCTGGCTGTGAGACTGAGACCAGGTCTGTGGGTGGGTGGGTGTGTTGGTGCACGCATGCATGCGGGTGTGTCAGTGCACCCAGGTGGGTGTGTCGGTGCACACAGGTGGGTGAGTCCGTGCATGCATGCAGGTGTGTCAGTGCACGCGGGTAGGTGCATTGGTGCGTGCATGTGGACATGTTCGTGCACGCGCGTGGGTGTGTCTGTGTATGCATGCAGATGTATTGGTGCACGCGGGTGGGTGGACACCTTTTTTTAGTTTTTAATAACTTGCAGTTTATGCTAGATTAGACCCAAGAGCCCAAGCACTCTCTGCACCTTCTCCCTTCGACCCCGTGCCCCCCCTTCCCCCGACTTACCTTTTCATGGGCTATTTTCTGGTGTGCCAGGAGCTTGTAAATGTTCCAGTTATTTTCAAAGCTCCTGGAAAGAAAACCACTCTCGATGAGCCAGTCACCCCACACCACAATCACATCGAACCCCACCCGCAGGATCCACTCCAGAGTTAGCGATCAGCACCAAGCCGGAGATCACAGATTTAAACAGGGAGGGGTCAGGGCCATGTACCCAGGAGAACAGTGCCAGGGTGTCAGACTGTAGGAACTGGGTGTTCAGAGGGGAGGGGGGGAAAAGGGGGTAGAGCTATGCCGACGCACTCCAGCTCAGGGTGTAGCTAACGAAGAGTGAGCCCCGTATCTCGGCTAGTTGTGCGTCTGCATTCCCCAAGGAGGGAAAGGCTGGACAGTCGATGTCATTATGCTATCGTACTTCCAGAATTTAAACTAGTGTTTTTCGTTGCTTGTGCATGAACACTGGACTACTTTGAATCTCCCTCTCCCAGATCCCAGTTAATTCTCCCATTTAGAGCAACCCCCTCCCAATTTCATCTTTTTTGAGGCAGTTTTGTACATTTTAGTACTCACAAAGCCTTGGGAAATGGCAAAAACATTTTCCTTTGGTTAAGTTAGTGTTAAACTCATCAGAATTCCAGGTTCCCGCCTTATAAATGAGATTTTAAGTCATGGCAGCTGAGTGAGAAGAACTTTGCTTTCAGGATTTTCTAACAGAAATGCTGAGTAGCTCCACGTGCAGATTTGATTGCATGGGCTGTGCTGCTAATTAACTGCCTGCACTTTGCTAACGAGTGAACGTTGCCGAATGGTGCCTCATGCCCTTCCAGAATGATGAGCTCTGCTACACAAACCAGGCAATACAGGGTTAAGGAACATCACACACACACCCCTCTACCCCCGGGAGCTGACAATAGCCAGTGCAAATGGCACACTCAGGCTGCCGCGATGAGAAGCAGCCACGAAGAATGACCAAGAGAACCTGTCATTGTCTGTGTTGTGTTGCACAGTTCTGAACTGCAGCATTGCTCTGCATGCCCCCCAGCTGCGGTCGCTGTGCTAGCAGTAGCTGTAGTGAATGGAGGAGGGAGCAGTTGGAGCAGGTTGGCAGAGCTGTTGTAGTGACAGTGCACGTGTACTGTGAGGTTCAGGGCTGCCCTGAGTGCTGGGAGCTGCAGGGTGTGTCAGTGGCAGGCACGGGGACTGCACCATGGGACTGCTGGCGCTCTGCGGGCAGACGTGGCAGTGGTCTCTGGACTTAGCAAGGGGTCAGCGAAGGCAGTATCTCAGAAGGGCTCCTCGGGGCCAGGGTGAAGGGGAGGGAGCAGCAAGTCGGCGGGGTTGTGTGGAGCACAACCCCCGGGGTAGGTGGCTCCTGTTTGCCGTGCCTGGCCTGAGCCCGAGAGTCGTCTCAACAAAGCGAGGCTGTCTGTCTGTCCCCCGCAGGGCTCGTGGGCTGTGTCCCCTGCGTGTACAGAGCGCTGCTCCGGGGGCGGGCAGCAGGCTGGGACCTCGCCCGCAGAGGGCAGGGGAAGCTGCAGTGCGCGGCTGGCGTCATTCTCACTCGCCAGCTGCTCTTTGCGGAGGCAGAGGGTTAGCTGTCTCCAGAAGGGCCCCGCCCCACCGGGCGGCCAGAGCCGTGTTTTAACAATGCTGCTGCAGTCCATTTCCTTGGCTTTCAAAACAACTTCTCAGCCCCTCCCCATGTCCCACAGCCCAGCTGTCCCTCCGCCCGGCCTCTGGCTCCGTGGCAGCGACTACCCAGCCCCAGTATGCCCTGGCTGCACGTAGCGCCCTCACTGCCCTGTGCCATCTGCTCGTCGCCCCCCACAGCCTTCCTCTCTGTAGGCAGCAGGCGTTGGCAGGGAACCCGCAGGGTGAGGGGCTGGGCAGAGGACATGGGAACAGCACAGGGACTAGCATGGAGCTGGGGGGGAGGATGGGTATTTTGAAAGGGGGGCAGAACTGAAGGGCAGGGATGTGGGGGAATTGGGGGGAGAGCAATAAAACCTCCCCAACCTCACCCATTGCACAGCTCTGATCCCTTCCCACCCCACTTCTCCCTGCACAGCTTCCACCCCCACCTTCCCTCCGCCTGCTCACTCCCCCAGCGCCAGGAGAAGGGCCAGGACCAGCTGAAGGCAGGGAGGGGCGGGAGAGTGGAGATGCAGAGTCCCTGTCCCTGCCCTGGGCCTCGTGCACACACATTTCACTCCCTTGGGCGCGTCAGTTTAGCTCTCACCCCCCTGCAGTTCCAAATTTCACTCTCAGTAACTGTCAGCATCTCTCCCCCAAAGTGCCAGGGGTGCAGTGCACAAGCTGAGATCAATCCCAAGGAGTGAGATCAGTTTGGGGAGGATCAAAGCCATCGCCTGGGCCCCAGATGTGCACAAAAACCATTAGAAGAACCAGGTGATTTCGTAAATACATGATTTCCTTGGGGGGCAGAGGGACTGCAGTTTGGAAACCCCTTGCTCAAATGACCCCAAATTTGCACCATTGACCCTATGCCACATCCCCATGAGCCACAGCAAGTTTCAAAGCAATCTGAGTGATCATGTGCATTGTACAGTACTTAGAATAGTCATCTTAAAAAAGGTGAGTGACTCAACCGTAGCTATTGCAGAGCTGCTGCTCCACCATAATCAGGGTGCCTCACCTCCCCCGGAGCTGGATTGCCTCTTCGAACCTCTTCTCATCCATCGCTTTCTGCACGTCCTTTGTCTGGGGGGGAGGGAAAGTGATGGGGAAGTCTCAGTAAGAAAGAAAAACCCACGTAATTCAAGGGAAGTCAGCTAAATGTGAGACACGGGTGAAAATGAAATGATCTTAGTAACCCCCGAGCCTAGCTAGGGGGCAAACAGGCAGAACAAGGCCAGAAATGGATTCTCTCCCCCACACACACAGACTCGGGCTGTGGACGACAGCAGAAGGGATGTACTGGGACTTTAAATCTCGAGATACAGGGGATGTGTGTGTGTGAGACTCCAAATGGCTAATGACACATAAAACCCCACCTGCGCATAGCTAGAACAGACCCCCAGATACGCAGATCTCTGGGGCCGTCCTCCATTTGTTCTGGACTCTCGAGTGCTGTTTCTCCCTTGCCAATTGCTGTCATGTGCCACAGCAGAGTACAGTATAAAAGAGAGGGAGGCAGTAAAACTTGTCCACCCAGAGCTGCCCCATAGACTCACCACCAGGACGCACTCCATCAGGGGCAGGCGGACAGACTGGTTCCCGGAAAGGCTCACCACGCAGGCGGGCGTGTCAGGCGTGGCCTCCAGCAGCGCCATCACAGCCTCCATCCCCATCTTACTGCTCTGCGGAGGACACAGAAACCTAGTGCGGGCCCGCTGCTGCCACGTGCCCCGCTGCATGACTCAGCCCACCTGTCAGAGGCAGCCGTGCTAGCGGGGAACCTCGTACAGACACGCTAGTGGGAATCAGAGCATTGCGCGGGCTTGGCTACACAAAACACACCACATGCTAAGGAGAGACTGAGCTGGTGAGGCACAAATGTACCTGACCACTGCCGCTGAAAGATCCTGCAGCCACCCAGATCTTCTTCCAGACACCCACATGCCAAAGAAACTCCCAGGGAGCGAGCCCCTGCCCCACACATACACCAACGGAGACAGGTGCTGCTGCAACTCCTGCAGGGGTGGTTTTAATTCTGTGCTCGAGCACCAGACAGTACAGCTACATTTCCCCCTTGTTAACTCACTTCCCCACACAGGTATCAAAGCCATGGGCGACTGGACAAAGCTCCGGCACGGCCCCTCCGAGGGGGCAGGGAAGAAATGGGTGGATTCTGTGGCTCAGTGGGTTTGTTTCTCTAATTTAGATGATTAGGATTCCAGCTCGTTACTAGGCTATTAAGACTAGGACAGTTAGCAGTGGATTAGGAGGGGGCCGGTCTCTGTTCTGCACAACAGGGTCAAGCGCCAACGAACGCTGCACTGTATGTGTGACTCCAGGCATTCCCCCAAGCCTGTAAGTGAGTGCACCTGGCATCGGGAACCTTCCAGGGGCCCACTTCCTGCTCATCATGCTGGGACTTCACCATCCCAAATGCAGGCACACCAGACCCGTCGCTGAGATCACACACAGGGCCTGCTTGCACACAAATCCCCTCTCAGCTAAACCGATTGTACCTACCAGCACGCGATCGAATGCCGAGGGGGTCCCGCCACGCTGCACGTGACCAAGGACGGTCACTCTGGTGTCAAAGCCGAGGCGCTGGACAACCAGCTGTTCAGCAGACAAAAGAGAGCAGGTTTGTTACAGGCCAATGTACTTCCAGAGCCCGCCAGCAAAGGAGCACGCGCCCCAGAGTGCGTCACTTACATCCTTCACGTAGCTGGAGGAGATGGGTTTGCCATTCCTGTCGATGGCGCCTTCAGCGATGATTATGATGTTGAGCCGGGACCCTCTGCTGCGCGTCTGCCGCAAGAGAAAGAAACAGCCAAACTTAACCAGAGCTGGCAGGAGCAAACAGACTGGCTCCGCTAGCTGTTCAAGGAGCCCATTGGTGCTCAGCACTGATCATTTGCTACCTTGCCTGGAGCAGGGAACCGCAAGTTCCTTGGTAAACTGATGGAGAGGATGCACCGTGACTGTGTGTTTCTGTGCCCTCTGCTAAAACGCAGTGACATCCCTCACTCAAGTCAGGGAGATCTCTCAAAATCTTCTCCAGCCACTGCAGCTCAAGGCCAGAATCCTGCTGTCCAGCAACGTGCTGCTGCACCCCAGGGACGCAGCACGGCGCTGCCCGGTCTGCAGAACTCTAGAAAGCAGCCCCCTCCTCCCCACGGAGCTCCATTAACTTCAATAGGGCCCTGCCTCTGTGGGATTGGGCCCTACCTGCCAGTCTTCTCTGGGCCTCCCAAGGCACGTTTCAGATGGATTTGTATTCAGTGTCGTATTTTGTTTCATTAAAGAGACTGGCTCATACACTCCCCTTCATGCACCGGCTCTGCTAGAAATGCCCGGTTCAGCCTTCACAAGGGGACAGCTCCTCAGCTGGGGGGGAATCAGTGTTGCCTAGTGATTGCAGTGGAGCAGTTCCAATTCACAGCAGCTGGGGATCTGGCCCAAGCTGTTCCTAATCATAGAATATCAGGGTTGGAAGGGGCCTCAGGAGGTCATCTAGTCCAGTGCTTCCCAAACTGGGGTTCATGAACCCCTGGGGGTTCGTGAAATGTTACAGGGGTTTCTCAGGGAAAAATTCTCTAATGGCAGACAGAGTTGTCCCTAGGAACCCCGGGCAGCATGGGGCCAGCAGCCCAGAGCGCCTGGACTTCCAAGAGCTAAGCAGATCAAAGCAAGCATATCTATCATACTGGGGAGATTTAAACGTCAAGACTCCTTATAAGTAATGGAAAGGGATATTTTTTGCTGTTTTTAAAATTAAATAGGCAGCTAGTATTGTTTTTTAAATTATTATGAAGAACAAGTTTAAGCTTTGTTGTAATGTGCGTTGTTTGCCTGAACTGCTCAAGACCTGAATGCTTGTGTAGGAGGAACTCTTTGAGGCGGCTTCTTAAATACCTTCATGCTGTTTCACATCTGATACTCCATGATGAAACATAGGAGCCTTGTCTTTTAACAGGCTTATTCAAAGTGATACAAGCTATGAAAGTGAGATCTTGGAAGAGTGGTGCCATTTTCATAATGTAATAAAAATACTATAATGATAAATAATAATTAATAATAAATAGTGTGTAATAATCATGTGGCAAAAACAAATTTAATATTTCCAAGATCACTGCTTTTATAACTTATACTCAGGTAAAGGAGAAAATCCCTCGAAATATTTATTTTTAGGAGGGGGTTCGCGAGACTTGACATTTTAGTGAAAGGGGTTCACACGTTGTTAAAGTTTGGGAAGCACTGATCTAGTCCAACCCCCTGCTCAAAGCAGGACCAATCCCCAACTAAATCATCCCAGCCAGGGCTTTGTCAAGCCTGATCTTAAAAACCTCTAAAGGAAGGAGATTCTATTACCTCCTTAGGAAACCCATTCCAGTGTTTCACCACTCTCCTAGTGAAAAAGATTTTCGTAATATCCAACCTAAACCTCCCGCACTGCAACTTGAGACCATTACTCCTTGTTTGGTCATCTGCTACCACTGAGAACAGTCTAGATCCATCCTCTTTGGAACCCCCTTTCAGGTAGTTGAAAGCAGCTATCAAATCCCCCCTCATTCTTCTCTTCTGCAGACTAAACAATCCCAGTTCCCTCAGCCTCTCCTCATAAATCATGTGCTCCAGTCTCCTAATCATATTTGTTGCCCTCCACTGAACTCTTTCCAATTTTTCCACATCCTTTTTGTAGTGTGGGGCCCAAAACTGGACACAGTACTCCAGATGAGACCTCACCAATGTCGAATAGTGGGGAATGATCACGTCTCTCGATTTGCTGGCAATGCCCCTACTTATACAGCCCAAAATGCCGTTAGCCTTCTTGGCAACAAGGGCACACTGTCGACTGACATCCAGCTTCTCGTCCACTGTAACCCTTAGGTCCTTTTCTGCAGAACTGCTTCCTAGCCATTCGGTCCCTAGTCTGTAGCTGTGCATGGGATTCTTCCATCCTAAGTGCAGGACTCTGCACTTGTCCCTGTTGAACCTCATCAGATTTCTTTTGGCCCAATCCTCTAATTTGTCTAGGTCCCTCTGTATCCTATCTCTACCCTCCAGTGTATCTACTACTCCTCCCAGTTTAGTGTCATCTGCAAACTTGCTGAGGGTGCAGTCCACACCATCCTCCAGATCATTAATGAAGATATTGAACAAAACCGGCCCCAGGACCAACCCTTGGTGCACTCCACTTGATACTGGCTGCCAACTAGACATGGAGCCATTGATCACTATCTGTTGAGCCCTATGATCTAGCCAGCTTTCTATCCACCTTATAGTCCATTCATCCAGCTCATACTTCTTTAACTTGCTGGCAAGAATACTGTGGGAGACTGTATCAAAAGCTTTGCTAAAGTCAAGGAATAACACGTCCACTGCTTTCCCCTCATCCACAGAGCCAGTTATCTCAACATAGAAGGCGGTTAGGTTAGTCAGGCATGACTTGCCCTTGGTGAATCCATTGATTGTTCCTGATCACTTTCCTCTCCTCTATGTGCTTCAGAATTGATTCCTTGAGGACCTGCTCCATGATTTTTCCAGGGACTGAGGTGAGGCTGACAGGCCTGTAGTTCCCTGGATCCTCCTTCTTCCCTTTTTTAAAGATGGGCACTACAGTAGCCTTTTTCCAGTCATCCAGGACCTCCCCTGATCACCATGAGTTTTCAAAGATAATGGCCAATGGCTCTGCAATCACATCCGCCAACTCCTTTAGCATCCTGTGATGCAGCGTATCTGGCCCCATGGACTTGTGCTTGTCCAGCTTTTCTAAATAGTCCCAAACCACTTCTTTCTCCACAGAGGGCTGGTCACCTCCTCCCCATACTGTGCTGCCCAGTGCAGCTGTCTGGGAGCTGACCTTGTTCATGAAGACAGAAGCAAAAAAGGCACTGAGTACATTAGCTTTTTCCACATCCTCTGTCACTAGGTTCCCTCCCTCATTCAGTACAGGGCCCAGAGAGGAGGGCACAAGAACGAGGCCAGGCCCAGAGCATGCCCCCTTGTGGAAACCCTAAAGGGAGAGTGGGGGGGCTTGCCCCATCACTTGGCTCTGTCTGAAGACACTGTTACCGTTGTGCTGTCGAACCCAAAACAATTACAGAAGCTGGTTTTCAAGGAAATGAGCCCGTAGTGGAAACTCTAGTGGAAAAGACAAGGGTTGTACACAACCATGTACATGTACATCATTGCATGTGACTCGGTGGGGTCCGGGTGGGCACACAGATCTGCTGGCATGGAGCAGAGCGCAGGATTGGGGCCCTAATACAGATGTGCACCCTATTGAGGGGTGCCCATTATGCAGTTAACAGAACAAATGACCAGAGATCACGGCTTGTGAACGACCAGTGAAGACGAAATATTAAGCATTTGAGTCAGCCTTGCCCACACGCTCCATGAGCATTCTTTCCAAGCACCCGAGTAGCCTTCTGGTCCCACGGTGGTTTTGAATTGAAATTTATCAGGTGTTTGGCTGAGAACATTTGACTGCTGATGCTAAGACTAGACTCCTGCTTTGAAATGGGGGCGTCACTTCATTAAGATCCTTTTTGCCCAAGTGGCAGGACTAAGAGAAGGGCAGATGAAAAGGAGAGACCAAGGAAGAAGAATAGAAGCTTGGAGTGGCATTTCTCTCTGGATTCCCCACCGAACCGAGCTCACTTCCCCAGCTGACAGAAGATGATTGCCGCGTCCCAAACAGGGCTCACCTCCCCAAGTCTCTCGCACATGAAATCCTCCCAGCCGTCCTCAGGAGGGGCCTCTGGGATGAAAAGCCAGTCAGCACCCGAGGCCAAGGCAGACACCAGCGCCAGGTACCTAGGGAGGCAGACTCAGGTTAGCAGCCATGACTGTCATCCTGCCAACAACAGCACACAATGGAGGTAAGAACCGTGTGGCTTGGATCGAAACAAGTTCAGACCTCTCATGGCTTGGGAGTAAGCATGAGAGATCTTGTCCCCACGACAGCACCTGACAGAGTTAGTGGCATGGTTAGCTTGCAATATGCCTTGTGCCTGCACACACTATGGTTATGTTGCTAGTAACCACAGAGGCTGGCAGCAGTCTCCTTTCCACCAGATCAAACCACTGCCTGGTTCCCATTTGCCTCAGGGCGCATTGCTAATTAGGGACTTCTTTTGCTTGTTGTGCAGTGCAGTCCACACAGCCCAAACCTCCCACTGCCCTCAGCCCCGCTTCCTCCCCTCCTACCCAAAACCCACTCTCTTCCCCTCCCGACACTGCCAGCAACCATCCCCACCACACACCCCCGGTTCTCCCCCTCTCCCAGCCAGCCACCCTCGCCCTCCCACCTCCGAAGAGTGGGGGCCTCTCCTTACCCACAGTGTCTGCCCATCACCTCCAGCACAAAGGTCCGCTGGTGGCTGCAAAGAGAGAACGAGGATCAGAATTTGGGGAATAGTGTCTCTCTACAGCAAGGCTCCTTGGTCAGAGTCACGTTCGGTCATCAGAAGCCCCCTCCCCCCCATCACAACCCCCAAGAATCTGGGTCAGAGGCGAGAGCTGTGCAGCGCCAGGCGCGCCGTGTTACTGTTCAGTACGGAGCTCTGGCGCTGGCCCTGCCGAGCTGGTACACCCTCTTGTACGTTCTGTGAGAGGGAGCCAGCTGCGAGGGACTCCCCGCTCACCTCTGGGCCGTGGTGGTGATCGCGTCGATCACCTCCATGATGCGGTGCAGTGCGGAATCCGTGCCGATCGTCATGTCAGTGCCACAGAAATCATTGTCGATGGAGCCCACCAGGCCGACGATGTTCAAATGACAGTATTTCTTAGCCACCTCCTTGGTGATCTTACCTGGGGTTAAACATAGAGAGGCTGCAGCAATCAACTCCTGACTTTCCCTGCAGAGCAAGACACTGATCCGGCTGTGGGGCAGAATAGGCCCTGTTTATAGGCATGCAAAGCAAGCCGTTACTTTGACAATACATGTTACATCTAGGTATCCCTGTTCTGCTTGAACAGTGTGAATGAAAAAGGCCATTGTCCTGAGTCTTCCAAGCCATTTGCTTCAGACAGCAGGAAGCAGCCATGCAGCTCCCAACTGATCCACCAGAAAAGCAGATTTGACAAGTTGCAGTAAAGAGAGTTGTATAAAAAAAGACCAGCCTACAAATTGTGGTTAATTTCATGGTGATTTCCTCTGTCAGGCCTTTAAAGCCATCAGACCAACTTCACGATCATACCCCGCTTCTTCCTGGATCAAACGGAGAGCTGCATCCTGACTAACTCCTTTCTGATATAATTTCAAGGCTTCA
The DNA here is from genome assembly GCF_020497125.1 of Mauremys mutica. Lineage (NCBI taxonomy): Eukaryota > Metazoa > Chordata > Testudines > Geoemydidae > Mauremys > Mauremys mutica. The sequence goes on along the minus strand of NC_059080.1, from coordinate 53,622,427 downwards.
GGCTCACGTTCGTGATTTAGATTTTGCACCTAAGCCCACATGTGCCTTTGCGCAGAGAAAGGCAGACCAAGAACCCACAGTTCGAAGCTGATGCCAGGCAAGTTTAACAGTGAGGGCAATTCGCCATTGGAACAGAGGGCCAAGGGACATCTCTTGATGTCCTCACATCCAGACTGGAGGCCTCCCTGGGAGACGCTTTAGCCAAACACAAGTTATTGGGCTCAACGCACTGAGTAAAATGTATGACCTGTGATGTACAGGAGGTCAGATTAACTGATCTGATGGTCCCTCTGGCCTTAAAATCTATGAATCTGATGGCATCTCATGCCCAAGCTACCCTTCCTTTGGCTTTAGCCCTGGGGATTAGCATAGTGCTTGTATTATGCTGCAGTTCAGACTGCAGCCTGTGCTGGCACGTACCGTCTTTGACCAGCTCCTCCAGCAGGCCGCCCCATTCCGTCCGGAAGATGTTGGCCCCTGTCAGGCTGCCGTCCCCCCCAATGACACACAGGTTGGTGATGCCGTGCTGCACCAGGTTGTGGGCAGCCAGGAGGCGCCCCTCTCGCGTGGTGAAGGCTTTGCAGCGGGCACTGCCGATGATTGTGCCGCCCTACAAACAGCAGAACAAGGTGAGAGAGGAAACAAACAGTCTGCACAGCTGGTGGATGCAAGGGGCCAACTGGGTGGGACCGACCCTCAGGAGCACAAGCTCTTGGGGCAAATCCACCAGGCAATCAGCCCCTACAGCTAAAGGGTGGGGAAGGGCGAGCAGGTTACCTGTGGGTAGAAGGGAGAAAAGAGGGTGGAGGAACCTTATTCCGGCCCATGCCCCAGCAGGCCAAGATTCAACCGTACCTAGAGCTCTGGAGGGGTCCAACACTTGTGACTGCTGACGTTGCACTGGCTGGAGGGGATGCGGTCTCCCAGCTGGGGGCAGGCTCTGGCCAGCTGTCCCCTCTGCTGCCCGCTGCAGCATGCACTAGCCAGGGGAAGATGTTGCTCTGCGTTTCCACCTGTCCTTCCCCAGTACCACCTGCCTGGAGCCAGCCTGTGCTGTGATGGCAAGCTGCCACCCCTCCCCACACCGCAGCAGCGTAGTTTGGGCAGGATCCACCCAACATTTCCATTTCAAATCTTCCCAGTCTCCTTTGGTCCCAGGGTAGAAAACAGCTGGGGCACAGTTAACCAGCAACGTAACAGTTTCACTTAAAACATGCCACCCACCCCCTCCCTGACCGTGCCCCTCGCGTCCATTTGCTGAGACCTCGACTCTTCGCCTCCCAATGGAACAATATGGAGTGAGGATGGCTGTCCTCCTGGGAGCCGGATTGAGCCAGCTGGGACAGGCCTCCCACAAGCTCATCACCGGGGCACCAGACCCACAGCTTTCATAGCCTCTTTGCAGCCTTTGTATTTGTCTCAGACACTTCCTCCGGCTCCGATTTCAAATCAAGCCCAAAGAAGTGGTTGTGACCCTTCTGCCCCGAAGAGAGCTAATGTGCCCCCACCCCTTTGCACCACTAATGGCCTGTCTCGCTGCCAGACGGCTCTCCTTTCGGAAGCAGACTCTCCAAAAGGTGCTGGCGAGAACAAACGCTCCCTTGGGCACTTGGTGGCTTGGCACCTGGCCCATCCCCGTGAGAGATTGCCCTGTTTTGTTCTGGGTCACAGCTCAGCATGCAAATTGCTTCTGGTTCATTCAGGGGCATGTCCTGGCAAGGAGCCTGCCTGTCTCTGGCTTGCATTTGCGCCTGGGGTTTGCTACAGTTTAGCTGATGTACCTTAACTCACTTTTATCCCCATGGATCCTGCTGCCTTGCTACATACTCCCAACCCTGAGCATGGGGGAGAGTCAGGAGCTGGCCTGTTCTCCCCGTCACCCCACACTCACAGCTGCATAGACAGCAGCTCCTGGCTCAGTAGCACATCCCACACCCATGGCGGTAAAAACACTGGCACGTGCAAAACAGAGAAGGGCTTCGGAGAAGGAAAGCGAAGGAGGGAAGACAAGGGAGGCAGAGAGACAAAATGCCACAGATTTCAGGAGCTCGCTACCACGGTTGGCTTTACTGCTTTGGAACGGCTTGGCGTAAACGCAGGGGGACGTGCCAGGTCCCTCAGGCAGACGTGGCAGGGACACCAATGTGACATCCCTACCCCTCTCCCCCGGAGCCAGGCTTCTGAGGTCACTCCCCACGGCTGAGTGGGCGGCACTGCCAAGCGAAGCAAGGCGTAGCATGCTGAGTACCAGCGGCTGTGGAACAGCAGCACACAGACAGGAGTGGGGAGGGCATGCAGCACCAGAGCATTACCTGTGAGCAGAGAGACACACTGCTCAAATCAGGGAAGATGCTAGAGGGAGAGGGGAGAAAACACAAGAGAATGGAATGAAAGGCTCAAGGAACTGAGGGATGCTCCCAAGTGGCCGGCATAGCTGGCTGGTTTCGGTCCTGGCTACACAGCAGTTACAGCTTTCTTGGGCGCCTGGTAGATCCAAGCTGGGAACCAATGGGGCTAGCACCCCATCTCGGTCAGTGACCCAAACTGGGGCAGACAAAGCCAGTGTTTCCAAGGCAGAGCCCTCCCCCACCCCACTGAAGCCCTTGCCCCTTAAACACAGGCTAAGATGGTATTTCTGTAAGAGTCAAAGTCCCTGCTCCAGGACCCCCACTTCCCCAAAGTCTGTTACACCAGGTCATGGCAGAACCAGGTTATTTGCAGGGGGGGTGTGGGGCTGAACCACGCTCTAGCCTGGGCCTCTGTGCTGTGCAAAGAACCACGCTGACATGCCGTTGGGAAGTATTTTTGTGGCCCTGATTGGTTGGGTGTTTTCACGCTGCACAGCCGTGTTTAAATGTGGCTGTTTTTGTGGAGTAGGCGGGGCCTAGAAGGGGACCTAGCAAGGAGAAGCAATAGGGCTCGAAGGAGAGAAACCACTGGGAAGATACATCAAGCTGGTTGGTTTTGGAAGCGTATCTGGGGGAGGATTGGCTACTTGCTTGTTTTTGACGTTAGACATTCCAGTCCCTCTCTCCTGTGTTTCTAGCAGGGCTGTGACACCATGCCAGCAGCACCTGTTTATATCTCCTTCAGCTGGCTCCCTAGCCGGTGTAAATCAGCGCTCCCCACTGACTACAGGGGAGACTGTCTGTGTGATTTCAATAGAGCCATGCTGATTTGTGCCAGCTAAGGATCTGGCCCTTTGGTTTGTTAAAGCCTATTGAACTCAAATGCCTCAGAAACCTGTGGGAGACAAGATGGCTTTAGGTGCCTTTATTACAGATTCAACAACCCCTTGTTCACTGAAGGACCCAGAAAGCCTCAGTCCTCATGTGAGACCTCCAAGGAGACTTCCAGCAAACCAGGGTAAGCTCAGACGCGACAGCTCAGATACTTCAAGGTAAAACCGCAAGCAAACACACAACTCAGAACCACATCTTTTACATGTCAGAAAGAACCAAGACAGGGACACGGACCAGAGTGCCTAAACCCAATTCATTTCCCATCAGCGGGTCCCCTTTAAGCTGGGGTCCCATCTACACTACAAGTACATTGTGAGGGGCAGAGTTTCCACTTTGCAATGTAGATGGGCCCTAACCTTGTGTTCACCATGAATCAGAATCTCGCTACGGCCCAGGTCTGTCCGAGCCTACAGCCCAGTTCAGGGACACAGTTATATACACAGTTAGGTCCCATCTACGCTACAGAGCAAACTGTGGCAGGGACAGTGGTATTGCTGACACAGCTGTCTTTACAGTGTAGGGTCAATGGGTCCTTAAAGAGCCAAGCATATTTTTAAACACAGTTTGAGGCTGTCTACACAGCTGACACCAAAACTGTGTTATCACACCGATCGACCACAACTCGGTGCACCAGTCCTCGATTAGTCTGGCTGTGCAGTCAAGACCAAAGCTGCTGCAGGACCTTGATGTGAGAAGCACAGACTGAGTGGGAAGGCAGGAGAGACGACTCGTGTGAGGGGGAAGGAGGTGTCTAAATCATACAATGGAGTCAAATCAACCCAAAGGTGTGTTTCAGTAGGACACAAATCATTGTTACCAAGAGGGACAGAGAAAGGAGACCTGCTCCCTGCCTCAGGGGCCTTGGGAAAGGGGCATGCACAGACATGGATGGAACTCACACGCAGCCATTTAGCAAGTGTAATGAAGTGTCACCCCTGAGATGGCTCCCTTCTGCTCTCAGGAGGAAAAGGGCACAGCTAACACTGTTTCTCCGGCCTTGCTATGCTGCTGGATGGCTTACACTGACTTACCCGCCAGGGGAACAGCCTCTTTCCAAAAACACTTTCTCCACACTGTCTCCTACTAGCAGAGGACGGAGCACACACAGCGCTGTATAATCAATCACCCACTACTCCCAGCATGCCCTGGGCCTGCAGCTGCAATCATTAGGACAGGAAGAACAGCCTCTATCCCCAGGCTAAAGAGTGTGCCCTGGTGTTCAACATGTGCTAGATGGATCCAGCATCTAGAATCCATCGAACTGGACTAGAACATGGTTTAGCTTTGCCCAACGTGACCAGCCAAACTGAGCTATAAAACCGAGCTCGGCAAACTCAGTGTGAGCCCAGTGTAGATGGGACCGTGGGGAGCAAAGACTAGGATTTTATACGTTATTACTAAATCATTTCAGAAAACCCTCTCCAGCTCTGACCCCCGCAGACCAGAGGAAATTGCAACACTGGGCAGATGCGTCAGAGATGCACGTGAGCTGCACAAGTTAAAAGGGAAGGACTGAGAGGCCTTTATACTCACAGAGGGCAATGGCAAAATTGCTTACCAGCTGAATGATGTTCGAGACGCTCAGCCAGTTTGCTCGCTTAATGTTCTCTCCTCCTTCCACCAGCCCCTCATAACCCTGCAAACAGAAAAGGAAAGGAGCAGACGTGAAAGGACTGCCTCGCTGAAGCAGGGCCTGGCCAGCCAGCCAACACCCAGCAGCTCCTGTGCAGCTGATCACTGGTCCATTTTGGCTACGCGTCTCTCTGGGCCTGGGTGAGGGATCGGTGAGGCAGACACCTCACAAGAGGGTGAGACTGTAAAACAGCTCCTTGGCAGGACTGCAGGTAACCCTGGTGTGAGCCCCATAATGGCGACCGCACACTGGGGTTAGTACAGAGCCTGCTAGGCGCATCCAAGGCAGCAGGAAGGTAATGCCACCCCAGGTGACTGACAGTTTGGTTCAGGACCTGGCGTCAGTTACTGGCAGTCAGAAATTCCTCCCTCAGCCACAGAGCATCTCCCTGTGCCCACTAAGGGCTGAAACAGACCAGGAGGGACACAGCTGGCCTCCCCTCTCCCGCTCCCCCCATCCCTGCCTTTCTCCCACAGGAGCGAATGGGGCATGGAAACCCTCACATCTCACTGTGCGTGTGGGGTAGGGTTGCCAACTTTATAATATTTAAAAACCGGACACTGAAGCAGGAGTGCTGGAACCTCCCCTGCCCTGCCCCACCCCACCTCTTCCCTGAGGCGCTGCCCCCAATTTGCTCCTCTTCCCGTCTCTCTCCCCCATTCCCCCATTGCTTGCTGCTCTTTGCCTTTCCCCCAACTCTGCTCAGGAGAGAGGGTCCTGAGAGGGTCGAGAGCTGCAGCTGCCCGATTCATATAGGAGGCAATCCCAGCTGAGTAGGGGCTGGTGCGGTGATGACCTGGTGCCTTCCTACCCCCTCCCACTCACAGTGACTGGACACTGTCAGGCCCCCTTTTCAACCAGACTTTCTGGTCGAAAACCAGGCACCTGGCCATCCTAGTGTGGGGGGAAGGGAGAAGTTAGCTCCCTTCCCCCCACACTACGGGCCAGATCCTCAGCCTGTGTAAAGCCAATGGAGTAAATGGCACTGTGCCACTTCACACCAGAAGAGGGCCTGGTTTCCATGGTCCTGCGGTGGGAAGTGACTCTCATGAGCGCCAGGAGGAGACCAGGAGCACTAACATTTTGCTGCACAGAATCCACCCAAACTAAAGGCTGCTATGAGATGCTTTGGCTGCTGGGGTGGCTGGAAGCAGCATGGAGCAGTCCCACAGAAGGAACAGAACAAAGCTCAGGACGTCCCGAGAGTTCAAGCGGGGATCACTCCCCACACCCTCCCATTGACTGTTACTGGGCAACAGCTGCAGGGGTGAATGGCCGTTAAAATTTCACTAGCTCTCCAAGCAACTAGCATTTGTAATCCAGTTCCTTGTGGGGAAAGGAGGGGTGACTGGGACGGGAGAGGGCTGAAAGAAGGCAAAGGGGAGGTTCTAAATTGCCCCCTCCCCAAAATAGCCAGCTGCTGTGTTTCATCCACTTTTACATGCATTTGCTAGAGCACAAGCTCAACAGCCCAGATCTGACTTTGTTCGAGGCTGGAGGAGTCCAGGGAAAAAGAGCAGGGATCATAACAACGAAGCGTGGTTAGATGTTGCTGCATGTGTGTTTATTTAGGGAGCAGTTTCAGCTTTGGCAGACAGCGGAGATAGCCGACCTTAATTAAACCTCCCACGTCAGGGTCACCAATGAGGTTAGATGTTGGCTGCACGTGTATTTATTTAGGGTATGGTTTCCGCTGCAAGCCTGGGGCCAGCCCTTGTTGGCAAAGTGAGCAAGACCTGCACCTTCCATTTGTAACGGCACAGTGAGAAAACCCTCCGTCCTCAGTGGCACACTAGCCACTGGGCCAATGGGGCCCATCCCCAGGGACCCTGACCCTCTCTGCCAGCCCACCCAGAGCTCCTTCCGGGGAGTGGGGTCAGAGCACAGGGGCTTGCCCCACTCCGTCTGCCGCCCCAGCGCTCCTGCTGGGGAACAGGGGAAGCCCCCACCCCCTCTGCCCAGCAGGCGCACCAGGTGAGGGGGGTGGGGTGGCATGCCTCCGTGCCCAACCCCCTTTCCCTAGCAGGGGCACGGGGGGATGGGGGGTGGGGAGAGGCCCCCCACTTGCTCTGGCCCATGGACCCACAAAAGCTTAATCTATCTCTGTCAATCCCTACTGGATGCGGCCACACAACCCGGCTGCGCACCCAGGAGCAACTGTGCCAAGAACCTGGCAACTCTCTGCCTTAAACTGAAGTCACCACAAATGAAGCTGAGCAAGACCGTGGGAGCGAAGAGGGGAGGGAAGAGGGGACCCTTGAAAAGAAATGTCCATGATTGTAGGGATCACGATACCAAGGAGCTAAGAGAAAGGGCTTCTCCTGCCCAACAGCTCTGCCAATGAACCTGCCACGAGCTATAGCTAACCCATCTATCCCAGTTTGAGGTTTCTCCCGGGAAGAAGCCACCAGTCACGTCAACTTGACGTTAACACACTGGAGACTAGGAGCCACGACTCCTGGGTTCCACCTAGGGCAAGTCCCTTCTCCTCTTTTGCCTCCATGTAATCATTTGCAAAGCAGGGGTGCGATCATCCTTCCCTGTCACAGGCAGGCTCTGAGTAGAGGTCACTAGGTGAAAGGATGCTGCACTATCACAGCATAACCAAGCCCCAGTTTATTTCCCCCTCCAAGTTCCATAGGTGGCACTCAGCCATTTACAGGACAAAGCTATACAATCTCTACCCCTTGAGAATGACAGAAAAAAATATTGAATTGAACCTCATAGATCAGGAAAACTTTTGCGCCAACGTATATTCCCATGCGAGTCACGGCACGGACGGCAGCATTCATACCTGGAAAGGGAGTACAAAATAAACCACAGGCAATACTGAGCACTTGGGCATAGGGGCCACAAAACAGGGACCGGTCCTTATAGTCCTGAGTTTCAATATGGTTCAGGTTGCTATTAGATCAAAGCTTCCCGATTTATAATCTCGATAGCAATCACAAAGTTGGGGGAGTCAGAGTATAGGTTTATTACTATTTCTCACCATCAAAATGATGGACTAAGGCAATTCAACAACAGATACATAGACCAGGAGTAGGCAAGCCAGCCACACTTAATACAAGTAAGTAGCTTTCATGTGCAAGAAAGTAACACATTATAAATAACCACTTCCTCATCTACAGCTAAACCAGACCCAATACAATAAATAGGCTCACAGTACCTCAGTCCCCCCAGACTCCTCTTGCACTGTGCACTGTGATTATACAGATTACCAGGCCTTCCCAGTGGCTAGCTTCAACCTTGGGAAGAATTATAAACCTTGCCCTCAGAACATTCTTTGTCTTGACAGTGGGTGTTAGCTCTTGTATTCCCCAGCATGTGACTAATGTCTTGCCTGCCCGGCAGGGTTAAATGGAGAACCCCAGATGGCTTCTGGGAGAAAAAGAGAAGAGACTGAAATGAAGATGGGGGGAAGGAAAGTAGAAATGAGAAAGAGAGAGAATAAACAAGAGCGGATGAGGAAGGAACATGTGAAAGCTAAGGTGAGGAAGGAGAGAGAGACATGAGAGCAGGACCAAGGAAATGAGGAAGTAATTTTAGGAATAAGGGGTGGGGTTTTTTGGGGGGAGAGGGGTGTTTGCTTGTTTTTTGTTGTTTTTGTTTTTTAGTTTCTTTCAGCTACTGCTATTAGACTGACAACCATAGCAAATTTCACCATAAAGTGTCTCACCTAAAGCTTTGCAATTCCTCCCCCATCTGAAAAGATGTGAGAGTGGGGAGTACACCAGACAGAAACACTCAAACCCATTTGTTACAACCAAAATTAAAGTGACCACCTGTGAAATTGCTGGACTAGAAGGAGGGCGGATAAAAATCGGAGTTTTTTAAAAATTAGCTGTAAATGTGAAACATGTTTTGATAGGTATCCAAAACATGTAAGGTTGTTTTAGTACAATAAACTTCACATGCTGTTGTGTGTGTTTAATTAAATTCCAGTCACCATCCTAATGCAGTTTGATGCAAATCATGCACAAAAAGTTAATTATCTAGTATAAGTATCTCACAGTCAGTTAACAGCCTTTCATCTCCAAGCAGTTGGCGTCAATCTGATTTAGGCCAAAAGTCAGATGATCTGAAACTGCCTTACTATTTATTCCAGGCTCAGACAACTCCTGATTAGAGACAGCCAAAGCGAGTGGTGCTTGTGAACGAATATCACAATGGACTAGGATGAGCCCTCCAGAATCATTTGACTTTTGACCTAAATCAGATTGACTCCAACTGCTTGGCGATGAAAGGCTGTTAACTGATTGAGAGATAATCCTCTCCATGGCTGGTTCCACACTAGGTTACCACATCTGACCATGATTAATGTTATGTACTGTAGAGCAAGTTCCCCTTAACGCTCTTCCTTCACATCTATCCCCTTTTCCTGTTACTTATCACAGCGCTAGAACCGTTCGGTTCCTCCCTTTCTCTAAGTAGGAGGAACCAAACGGTTCCTTTCAACCCAAGCCTATTTCAGGCCCTTGGAAGATAATGTAGCAAGTCTCATCTGTTTTCCCACCTGATTGGGCAATTTCAGTTTCAGATCCCACAGCAGCTCCTCACATCAGGCAGTCCTGTGTTTGGCACTGCCACTTCATACCGAACAAACTTCCCTGTCTGTCCCTTGGGGTTAGAGTTCTGCCAATGGGGAACCAGGATGACTAGCAGTTCTTTGAACAAACCTCCATGTCCTGATGCTTCCTATGAAGATTTAGGCTGTATTAACTTTGGCTCAGGAGACCACACTGCCAAACAAGCCAGACTTTCATTCGTATTCATGATGGGTCAACTCCAGTGACACTGCCAGAGATTAATCTGACCCAATAGATTTCTGTGTGTTAAAATGCATTAAAAAACCACTTTTCTTTGTTAAAAAAATTAAGCCAATCACTCAAAGCAAAAACACAGTCGGCCAGATGAATCCCTGCCCAGACATACAATCCCCCTTTATCAAGGGGCAGGCCTTGAAAATGTACCTGGCATATACCAGCCAAGGGGCTTAGGCTACCAGCTATGGCAAAATACACTGGTGCTAGAAACATTGTGGGTTTTTTTTAAATGACAGCTCAGATTCTACAGAACCCCAATGCTGCAGGAAATTGAACAAGAGGATTTCTCAAGTATCTGCCAAAGAGGATCCTTCTAACCTTTGTTTACAGGTGACATGCAAAAGCATTACTCAAAGTTACAAGCTTGCCCACAAAGATGCCACAAGAAAGAAAAATGGAGATGGGGCTTTATGAAGAGAAGCAGTGCTGTACGGTCAAACAACCCCAGAGATTTACCACTGCCTTGCAATCCAGAGAAATGTGAGCTGCAGCCCTCCTGGGGCTCCTCGACACACAGAGTGCCATGCCAGCTACCCTGAGCAAAGGCAAATGGAAAAAAGGGTTAGAAATGGAACAGTTTGTTCACGCCTTAGCCCTGGTCTACATTACAGGGTTAGGTTGAATTTAGCCATGTTAGGTTGATTTTGTAATGAATATGTCTACACAAGCAACCCCATTGCGTTGACCTAAATGGTTCTTAAAATATTTCTGTACTCCTCCCCGGTGAGGGGAGTAGCGCTAAAATCAACTTTGCTGGGTCACATTTGGGGTAGTGCGGACGCAAATCAACGTTATTGGCCTCCGGGAGCTATCCGAGAGTGCTCCAATGTGACTGCTCTGGACAGCACTTTCCACTCCGATGCACTAGCCAGGTACACAGGAAAAACCCCGGGAACTTTTGAATTTCATTTCCTGTTTGGTCAGCGTGGCAAGCTCAGTAGCACAGGTGACCATGCAGTCCCCCCAGAATCGCAAACGAGCTCCAGCATGGAGCGAATGGGAGACACTGGATCTGATTGCTGTATGGGGAGAAGAATCTGTGCAAGCAGAACGCCGATCAAAAAGAAGAAATGCTGATATATATGCCAAAATCGCACAGGGCATGATGGACAGAGGCTACAACAGGGACACACAGCAGTGCTGCGTGAAAGTCAAGGAGCTCAGGCAAGCCTACCAAAAGACAAAGGAGGAAAATGGTCCCTCTGGGTCAGAGCCCCATACATGCCGCTTCTATGATCAGCTGCATGGCATTCTAGGGGGGGATCCTACCACTACCCCACCACTGTCTGTGGACACCTGCAAGGAGGAAGTCTCACACAACAGGGAGGAGGATTTTGTGTGGGAGGAAGAGGAGGAGGAGTATGCTCAGCAGGCAAGCGGTGAATCCGTTCTCCCCGGTAGCCAGGACCTATTCATCACCCTGGAGCCAATACCCTCCCAAGGCAGGATCCCCAACCCTGAAGGTGGAGAAGGCCCCTCTAGTGAGTGCAAATTTGTAACTACAGTACAGGGTTTAAAAGCAATAGTGTTTAATGTCTGATTTGCCCCAAAGACTTGGATGCATTCGTGGCCAGTACAGCTACTGGAAAAGTCTGTTAACATGTCTGGGGATGGAGCGGGAATCCTCCAGGGACATCTCCATGAAGCTCTCCTGGAGGTACTCTGAAAGTCTTTGCAGAAGGTTTCTGGGGAGGGCTGCCTTATTTTGTCCTCCACGGTAGGACACTTTACCACACCAAGCCAGTAGCAAGTATTCTGGAATCATTGCAGCACAAAGCATGGCAGTGAATGGTCCTGGGTTTTGGTCGCATTCAAGCAACTTTCGGTCTATATCTTTCTGTGTCAGCCTCAGGAGAGTGATATCATTCATGGTCACCTGGTTGAAATACGGGAATTTTTGTAAGGGAACAGTAAAAGGACCCCGTTCATGCTGGGCTGTTTGTGCTTGGCTAAAAGGGATCATCCCTGAGAATAGCCACGCGGCAGGCGGGAGGGGTGAAGGGATCATCCCAAATAGTCACATGGAGGGGTGGGGGAGGTGTGTGCTGCACATCCACCTGAAAACCACAGCCCCTCCCTTTAAAAGTGAAACCAACCTATTGCTTGCTCTGGGAAAGGAGGGCACTACAGTTTTAAAACATTCCCACATGTTATGAAGGAATAAGAAGCCAACCTCACATACCAAAAAGCTTACCATGGCTGCCTGGAAACTGAATTCTGTTGCCCAGCCATGTGTAATGTGTCACCATACCAGCAGGCACTCAATATAAAACGCAAAATGCAACCTTGTACCTAAAGGACATGTGCTGCCTGCTGTGAATTGCTTGATTCACTATGAAAGAGTCTCCCTTTTGTTCTCAGAAATGTATCTTCTTAAATTTTACTCTCCCTTTTTATCCCCCTGCAGGTGCAAATGTTTCTATGCTCCCCCATCATCTCCATCCCTGAGATTATTGCAGATTAGAAGGCGGAAAAAAACGCACTCGCGATGACATGTTTTCCAAGCTCATGCAGTTCTCCTGCACTGATAGGGCGCAGCTGAATGAATGGAGGCATTCAGTGGCAGAGTCCAGGAAAGCATTAAGTGACTGTGATGAGAAGAGGCAGGATGCAATGCTGAGGGTAATGGGGGAGCAAATGGACATGCTCAGGTGTCTGGTGGAGCTGCAGGAAAGCCAACAAGAGCACAGACCACCGCCGCACGCACTGTACAACCGCTTGCCCTCCTCACCCAGATGCCAAAGAATGTGTGGGGGGGGGGGGAGTGAGGAGGCTCCAGGCACCCAGCCACTGCACTCCAGAGGATGGCCCAAGCAACAGAAGGCTGTCATTCAAACAGTTTTGATTTGTAGTGTGGCTACAATAAGCAATGTGGCCTTGTCCTTCCCTCCTCCCCCACCCCACCCTACCCCACCCAGGATACCTTATCAGTTCTCTCCCCTTTTTTTTTAATTAATAAAGAATGCATGGTTTCAAAACAATAGTGACTTTATTTCCTTTGCCAGCTGTGATCAAAGAGGGGAGGGTGGTTGGCTTACAGGGAGTTAAAATCAACAAAGGGGGCAGGTTCACATCAAGGAAAAACACACACAACTGTCACACCGAAGCCTGGCCAGTCATGAAACTGGTTTTCAAAGCCTCTCTGATGTGCAGCGCGCCTACCTGTGCTCTTCTAATCACTCTGGTGTCTGGCTGTTCAAAACTGGCAGCCAGGCGATTTGCCTCAATCTCCCACCCCGCCATAAATGTCTCCCCGTTACTCTCACAGATATTATGGAGCACACAGCAAGCAGCAATAACAATGGGAATATTGGTTGCGCTGAGGTCTAACCTAGTCAGCAAATAGCACCAGCGAGCTTTTAAACGTCCAAAGGCACATTCTACTACCATTCTGCACTTGTTCAGCCTATAGTTGAACTGCTCCTTACTACTGTCCAGGCTGCCTGTGTAAGGCTTCATGAGCCATGGGAGCAAGGAGTAGGCTGGGTCTCCAAGGATAACTATTGGCATTTCAACATCCCCAACAGTAATTTTCTGGTCTGGGAAGTAAGTCCTTTCTTGCAGCTGCTCAAACAGCCCAGAGTTCCTAAAGATGCACGCGTCATGCACCTTTCCCAGCCATCCCACGTTGATGTCGGTGAAACATCCCTTGTGATCCACCAGTGCTTGCAGCACCACTGAGAAGTACCCCTGGTGGTTTATGTACTGGTTGGCAAGGTGGTCTGGTGCCAAGATAGGTATATGCGTTCTGTCTATCGCCCCACCACAGTTAGGGAAACCCATTGCAGCAAAGCCATCCACTATGACCTGCACATTTCCCAGAGTCACTACCCTTGATAGCAGAATGTCAGTGATTGCATTGGCTACTTGAATCACAGCAGTCCCCACAGTAGATTTGCCCACTCCAAATTGATTCCCAACTGACTGGTAGCAGTCAGGCGCTGCAAGCTTCCACAGGGATATCACAATTCGGTTCTCAACCGTCAGGGCAGCTCTCATCTTGGTATTCCTGCACTTCAGGGCGGGGGAAAGCAACTCACAGAGTTCCAGGCAAGTGGCCTTACGCATGCAAAAGTTTCGCAGCCACTGGGAATCATCCCATACCTGCAACATTATGCAGTCCTACCAGTCTGTGGTTGTTTGCTGGGACCAGAATCAGTGTTCCACTGTATCAACCAGCCCCACTGCTGCCATGATGTCCCAATTGCCACAGCCTGTGCTTTCAGGAACATCTGCGTCCATGTTCTCATCACAATCGTCCTCGTACTGCTGCCTCTTAGCCGGGTTCTGCACATACTGCAGTATAATGTGTGAGGTGTTTACAATGCTCGCAACAGCAGCAGTGAGCAGAGCGGGCTCCATGCTTGCCATGCTATGGAGTCTGCACAGGTAACCCAGGCAAAAGGCGTGAAATGATTGTCTGCAGTTTCTTTCACGGAGGGAGGGGCGACTGACGACATGTACCCAAAACCACCTGTGACAATGTTTTTGCCCCATCAGGCATTGGGAGCTTAACCCAGAATTCCAATGGGCAACTGAGACTGTGGGAACTGTGGGATAGCTTCCCACAATGCACCGCTCTGTGAGTTGATGCTAGCCACAGTAGTGAGGACGCACTCCACCGACTTAATGCGCTTTGTAGGGACATACACAATCGACTGTATAAAATCGATTTCTAAAACTCGACTTCTATAAAATCGACCTTAGTTAGCTGTTCTTTGTGTTGTTACTGACTCTGGCAGCAAAACTAGGACATAAGCAGCTCAGACTATCGGAGAACACAGTGATGTCACATGAACATTAACATTACAGTAGTACCTGAAGCCAACCAGATTGGAGCCTCATCATTTCAAGCACAAACACAGAAGTGACAGCCCATCCCCCCAGGAGTTTACAATCTAGGTGAATGAGACAGACAGACTAATGGATTAGGGTGGGGAAAAGAAGGTAAACAGCTTAAGTGCAGTTCTCAATCAGGAGCAGCAATAACAACTTGTCACCTGCCAGAGCTTAGCTGTTATCAGGTCTTGTTAAAATAAAAACTCTGGAGCAGTGGTTTTCAACCTTTTTTCATTTGCAGACCCCTACAAATTTTCAAATGGAGGTCTGTGGATCCCCAGAGGTCCGTGGACCACAGTTGAAAACCACCGGCTTAGTTACACCGGGCCAGATCTTGCAAACACTTACACACGTGAGTGGCTTTACTACGTCTATTAACTTCTCCAGGGCTATTCATGTGAGTTGAGTTACAGGTCTGTGGCATCTTAGGCGGGGGTTCCGTTCCGTGGTTATCGCGTAAAGCAAAAACCGCGTATAGTCAGAACCCCCAAGCCCTTTAAATCCCGCCCGCAGCTCCAGCCGGTGAGATGGGGGGGGCATTTAAAGGGCTCCGCCAAGCTTCCCGCTGCAGCGGGGAGCCCGGTGGAGCCCTTTAAATGCCCCCCCGGTCCCGCAGCCGGAGCTGCGGGCAGGATTTAAAGGGCTCTGTCAGGCTTCCCGCCCTGGTGGGGAGCCCGGAGGAGCCCTTTAAATCCCGCCTGCAGCTCCGGCGGTGGGAGGGGGGGCATTTAAAGGTCCCGAAGCTCCACGGTGGCTGGAGCCTTGGGCCCTTTAATTCACCCCAGGGGCTACCAGCCACCTCTGCAGCTGGGAGCCCCCTGAGTGATTTAAAGGCCCTGGGACTCCCAGCCACAGCTGGTGCCCCAGGACCTTTAAATCTTGAGGCCACGCCCCCTCTGGGACTCCAGGTCTTTCAGCGTAAAGCTGAAATCGCGCATGTTAAATACGCATAAGTTGCGAGAGACCCATACTTACCTGCTAGTGTTTACAGGACTGGATCCACTGTGCCTAACTACAGCTATGTACTGTACTTTCATCATTAACATGCTCTTTGCCCTGCCAGACAAACATCAGTGAAGTAGGAGTGAAGTTGCAAGAACAGATTGTGCAAGCACTTGTCTACAGGCCAGAGGAGTCTTAGAAAGATCTCCTTCAGGCACAGCCACTCCCAGAATTCCAACGAGGAGTCTTCTGGCACCTTAAAGACTAACAAATTTATTACAGCATAAGCTCTCGTGGGCTAATACATTTGTTAGTCTTTAAGGTGCCACAAGACACCTTGTTGTTTTTGCTGAAACAGACTAACATGGCTACCCCTCTGAAACTTGTCCCAGAATTCCAGCACTTAGCAGACTGTAATGTTGACTTTTTAGCTAACCCTTGGACTGCAGCACGTAAAACAAACTAATCCACATGAGACTTAAACAAGCTCTCTACAGGTTTAGCCTATGGCTGAGAATGAAATGGCACAGAGGAAAAATACAGTAATCCCAGCCATGTGGATCTGAAAGAGAAAATGCATTGGCAGGATATCAGTAAGTGCTGGGCTGATCGCTAGGGCCCCGATTCAGGAAAGCATTTTAGCACATGCTCATAGACCTAACTTTAAATATGTGCTTAAGTGTTTCCCTGAATCGGTATTTGGGGAAATGGGATATTTTCTACCAGGCAGGCAGGCTCCTCCTTCTCTGGTTTCATCAGTCCCAACACCCTACAACAAAGCTTAGCAAGGTTAATTTAGGCACCACCAGACCTCTGTTTTCCAACCTATCTCTGCCATTGTCACTAGGGAAGAAGAGGAATGTAAAAAGGGGTTGTGATATTTATAATAGTAGGAGGTGCATTATCTATACAATAAACGTGCTGAGTCAGATCCTCAGCTCGTGTAAATCAGCGTAACTTCATTGAAATCAAGGGATCTATTCTGATTTACAGGTTGAAGATCTGGCTCATAGTGCTCAACATGTTCATATTGCATGCAAATAAATTTTACTGCAACAGTAGGATTCAGAAATTGAGGCACAAAGAAGCCAAGAAATTAGGAATTAAGGCCAGATTAGGAGATATAAGTGTACAAAACTTTGCCAAATGACTACTAATGGGGGAACATGATAACTACAAGTATTTGAAGGATGTAAACAATAAGGAAAGAGGAATTGTTTGGGAGGGTTTCTAGGGTATGTCTGCACTACAAAATTAGGTCAATTTTATAGAAGTCGATTTTTAGAAATCGATTTTATACAGTCGATTGCGTATGTCCACACTAAGCACATTAAGTCGGTGGAGTGCATCCTCACTGCTGTGGCTAGCATCAACTTACGGAGCGGTGCACTGTGGGTAGCTATCCCACAGTTCCCGCAGTCTCGGTTGTCCATTGGAATTCTGGGTTAAGCTCCCAATGCCTGATGGGGCAAAAACATTGCCGCGGGTGGCTTTGGGTACATGTCGTCAGTCGCCCCTCTCTCTGTGAAAGCAACGGCAGACAATATTTCGCACCTTTTTTCCTGGGTTACCTGTGCAGACACCATACCACGGCAAGCATAGCTCAGCTCACCGTCACCGCTGCTGTTGTGGGCAAGTCTACTGTGGGGGCTGCTGTGATCCAAGTAGCCAATGCAATCATTGACATTCTGTTGTCAAGGGTAATGACTTTGGGAAATGTGCGGGCCTTTTTAGATTTTAGGTGCATCATATTCCTGTCCTTTGTCACTGGTGAAGAAGTCTTGCAGCGGTACATTCCAGTCCAGTTGGCGCTGTAACACCCCATAGCACTTCTGTGGTTGACACATGTAATAGCTCCAGGGCTCTTGCTCTTTTGCCTTGGCCGAGGTACCTTGCCCTACCCAGACCACAAAGCATTCAACACAGAAGCACCTGCAGCAGCTGGCATTGCTACACAGCAGCAGCTCCTTACCTTCGCAGCAGACGGTGCAGTAGGATTGCTAACCATTGTCATCCACCGCTTCCACTGCAACTCTGCTCTCCTGCTCTCCAGTGACGAGCTTGGGGGATCGTACTGGTCCACGTGGATGCTGCTGGCAGCAGACTTTGCAGTAGGACAGCTAACTGTCGTCATCCACTGCTTCCGCTGCAACTCTGCTCTCCTACGACGAGCTTGGGGGATCCGTACTAGTCCTCCTGGGTGATGCTATAAGACTGGTAACCGTCCTCGTTGGACATGTAGCTTGGCTGGGGGTTCTGGGAATGTCTTCCCTGCCAGGCTCCTAGCAACCTCCAGGGCATGGTGTATGGCTCCAGCACTTCTCCTGCAATCTGCTCTCCTGCTCCCCAGCGACAAGCTCGGGGGATCCGTTCATGAAGCCTGGACAGTAGTAAGGAGCAGATCAACTATAGGCTGAGCAAGTGCAGAATGGTGGTAGAATGTGCCTTTGGACATTTAAAAGCTCGCTGGCGCTGTTGGTCAGACCTCAGCGCAACCAACATTCCCATTGTTATTGCTGCTTGCTGTGTGCTCCATAATATTAGTGAGAGTAAGGGGGAGACATTTATGGCAGGGTGGGAGATTGAGGCAAATCACCTGGCGTCCGATTTTGAGCAGCCAGACATCAGGGCGATTAGAAGAGCACAGCAAGGTGCACTGTGCATCAGAGAGGCTTTGAAAACCAGTTTCATGACTGTCCAGGCTTTGGTGTGACAATTGTGTGTGTTTCTCCTTGATGCAAACCCGCCTACTTTGTTGATTTTAATTCCCTATAAGCCAACCACCCTCCCCACTTCAAAATAAAGTAACTATTGTTTTGAAACCATGCATTCTTTCTTTATTAATTAGGAAAAAAATGAGAGAACGGACAAGGTAGCCTGGTGGGATGGGGAAGAAGGGGAGGATAAGGCCAGTGATGAGCTGCCAAAATATTAACAACAGGTTCCCTCTTCCGCACCCCATGAGGGGGTCGTGCCCCCCTCCAGGGGGTTATGCCCCATCCAACCCCCCGTGTTCCTTGATGTCCTCCCGGGACCCCTGATCCATCCACCCCCTTTCCCTGTCCCCTGACTGCCCCCTGCCGCCCCATCCAACCCCTCCCCTCATTCCTGATGGCCCCCTGGGATCCCTGCCCCATCCAACCACCCCTTCTCTCTGTCCCTGACTGCCCCCCACCACCTCATCCAACCCCTGCTCCTTCCTGACTGCCCCCCCGGGACCCTTGCCCCCATTCAATCCCCCTGTTCCCTGACCTCTGACCGCCCCGACCCCTATCCACCCCCCCACCACCCACCGAACTCCTCTGCCCTCTTCCAACACCCCCTCCCTGCTGCCTGCCCCCTTACCACACTGCCTGGGGCCAGAGCCGGGTCCGCTCAGCCGAGATCGGGACTGAGAGCCGCGGGGCCCAGGACTCCCTGGGCCGGGCCGGGCCCGCTCGGCTGGGACTAGGACCGGGAGCCACAGGGCCTGAGACTCCCCGGGCCAGGGCCAGGGCCGGGACCGGGAGCTGCGCCGCAGGGCCCGAGACTCCCCGGGCCAGGCCGGGACTGGGAGCCGCGCCGTGGGGCCCGAGACTCCCCGGGCCAGGCCGGGACCGGTAGCCGTGCCGCGGGGCCCGAGACTCCCCGGGCCGGGCCGGGCCCGGTAGCCGTGCCGCGGGGCCCGAGACTCCCCGGGCTGGGCCGGAGCCGTTTGACCAGGACCGGTGCTGCAGGGCCCAAGCTGGGCCAGAGCCACTGGGGCCAGAGCCAGGGGTGCTTGGCCGGGACCGGGCTGGTGCGCTCGGCCAGGGCCAGGCCAGGGCCCAGGGGAGCCGGACAGGGCCGCACCGCGCTGCACCTCCCTGGAGCCCTCCTCGCGCCCCCCAGCCTCAGTTTACCTGCCTGCTGCTGGTTTCAGGCTTCTCGCGAACATCTGATTCGCAGGAAGCAGGGGAGGGGGAGGAGAAGGAGGGCGGAGTGTTCAGGGGAGGAGGGGGACGTGGGCTGGGGCTGGGGGCGGGGTGGACAGCTGCCTGCGCTTTTGTTAAATTTTAAAGCTTTTTTAGAACCGATTGTCTTGGAACAACCAGTTCTAAAAGGGTTTCTAAATTTAACAACCGGTTCCTGTGAAACGGTGTGAACTGACTCCAGCTCACCACTGGATAAGGCCACATTGCTTATTGTAGCCACACTAAAAACCAAACTGTTTGAATGACAGCCTTCTGTTGCTTGGGCATCCTCTGGAGTGGAGTGGCTGCGTGCCCGAAGCCTCCCCCACACCCTGCATTCTTGGGCATCTGGGTGAGGAAGCTATGGAACATGGGGAGGAGGGTAGGCGGTTATACAGTGGATGCAATGGGGGGCTGTGCTCCTGTTGGCTTTCCTGCAGCTCCAACAGACGCTTCATCATGTCCGTTTGCTCCCCCGTTAGCCTCAGCATCGTGTCCTGCCTCCGCTCTTCGCGCTCACTTAATTCTTTCCTGGCCTCTGCCACTGAATACCTCCATGCATTAAGCTGTGCCCTATCAGTGCGGGAGGACTTCAAGAGCTCTGAAAACATGACATTGTGAGTGCTTTTTTTCACCTTCTAATCTGTGATAACCTCAGGCATGGAGATGATAGGGGGAGCGTAGAAACCTTCTACACGCTACAATTCTGGGGGGGCTGCACGGTTGCCTATGTTGCTGAGTTCGCCATGCTGACAAAAAGGAAATAAAATTCAAAAGTTCCCGGGGCTTTTCCTGTGTACTTGGCTAGCGCATCATAGTTCAAAGTGCTGTCCAGAGCGGTCATAATGGAGCATTCTGGGATAGCTTCCGGAGGCCAATACCATCGATTTGCATCTGCATTACCCCAAATTCGACCCAGCAAAGTCGATTATAGCACTACTCCCCTCACTGGGGAGGAGTACAGAAGTCGATTTTAAGAGCCATTTAGGTCAACAGAACAGGGTTGGTTGTGTGGACGCATTCATTTTTAAATTGACCTAACACAGCTAAATTCGACGCAACCCCATAGTGTAGACCAGGCCCAAGGGACATAACTAGCAGTATTATGATGATCTAGATAGCACTGCTGGTGTGGATGGCCGTTTTAGACAAGTGAAAAGACAAAGGTTTTGCCTTAAAGTTTTACAATCTAATTTAGACAGATTACTCAATAAGAAATGACAACAGATTATGGAGGGAGGAGTCAACTGAAAACAAGGGGAAAAAATAAACATTTGTATAGTAACCCCATGTTTTCAGTTGCTGATAGTTTTCCAAAACTTTCACTTTTCAAGCTCAAGTTTTCCAGAACTGTTCTCTGTCACAAGGTGAAATTTCTGGAATGCCTGGGCACAACTGGTTCCACCCCTTTGGAGTGTGAGAATGAAAATATAAATGATACTGTCACCATTATAAAATCTGTTCTAGATCTTTATTTTAAACCACTTTAGTGCTCACAGGGCTGCGGTTGTGAAGATGGAATTGGCACCCTAATATTCCCCTTATTTTAGAAATACCGTGTGTGGAGCAGCTGTTGTTATTACATGAGGATGCATGGGGCAGATACAGACACTAAAACTCATTCTTCATTTTGGAAGGTGGGCATTGGACTGCAGAAGTCAGAGCAGACAGTAGCAGGCTGCAGATTCCCCATGCCCTTGCTGCTGTGTTAAGCAATGTTCCTTTAAATCAAAGGAATCTATGCCTTAATAAGAACAGCACCCTGTGCTCATATCATTATAGATTCTTATAAGGGGTAGAGTTTAGATGCACTCTTGCCATTTCTTGATGTTTCAGTGCTTATTATTATTAATCACGGTTATTACAGTAGTACCCAAGGACTAACCAAGACCAGTGCTCCATTGTGCTAGGCACTGAACAAACAGAATACTAGACAGGCCTTGTCCCAAAGAGCTGACAATTGAAATACACCAGACAGACACAGGAAAGGTGTAGCTCACGCAAGCAGAGTGAACAATGTGATGGTAGCAAATGGCATGTTAGTGCCCTGATTTTTTTTACCCATATAAAAGGTGAACAGATTAAAAAAAATAAAATAACCATTTAAGATGCCAAATGCTCCTGAAGATTACATTTAAAAACAAAAAAGATATAATATAGGAACTCCGTTTCTTTACATCCTGACTAACTGAGCAGATCTTTCATTACTCTGAAATCTCTGCTATCACTGTAAACACCCAGTACTACAATCACCCTAATCACAGATTCAATAACTGTGCCACAAAGTGGTAATACACTGATCTCCTGGTAGGGACAGCTGTAGACTGTTCCCTTTATTTCCAATCCCTAGTCAGTTTCACTGCAGATCACTCCTGGGCCACCATCTGGTCTGGCTCACACACTTGGCAACTATATAAGAGAAGCCAGTAGGGCAGCATAACCCCATAATGGCCACTAGACGAACAGGCAGGCCACAGGCAGGCAGTAGGCACAGCCGCCGGGGGCAGTGTGGCAACGTGCCCCATACGTTTCACCCTGCTGGGTTTGTGCCCTTCACAGCAGCTGTGGGGCTAATACAGCCCTATGGCAGAGCTGAGGGTTGTTAGGGCTGGCTCTCAGAGGTGCTGAGTGCTCGCAGCTCCAGGTGCACAGTCCATGTGACCAAGTGCAGGACACCATGGCGACAGGCAAGACCTGGCACCCAAGAGGCCTGGGTGCTGCACCTGTGGGTGTCAGGGCGAGAGGGGATCCCCACCTGGCTCCCCTGCATTGCCCTGACCTCTGTGCCAGTGGCCAGGCCCTCTGCCCGGGCAGGGCCCCTGGCATGTCCTCCTCTGCCCTCCAGGACCCAGGCACTGCCATGCCACCTGGGCTGGGAAGGGCTCAGGGATCGACTGGCGATGTCTGGCCCCCACACAGGCTCTGCGATGGACCTCTCAGGGCTGCCCACCCGGCCATCGAGCGCTCTGGGGGCGATTACAGTGGCGCCCCCTCCTTCGCGAGGCTGCTCAGAGAGCGGAACCTCGCCTCTGGGATCTATTGCTCAGGCCGGTCGCCATGACTCGAGGCACGTTCACCAACAGCACACGTGACTCGGGTTTGGGCACGTGCGAACCGAGACCCTCGGGCCCCCTCGGGGGAGGGGGAAGCGCGCGAGGAGCGAGCCCGGGAGGCGCCCGTGCAGCCCCCTCCCCAGGGGCGGGGGGGCGGACTGGGCGCAGCCCCCCGGGGAGGGGAGGGGAGGAAGCGGGGGGGGGCCGAGACGCAATCCCCCGGGGCGGGCGTGGGGATTGGGGGGCCCGGAGCGATGGAGCGGGGGGCTCACCTTGTGCGTCCCCCCCGCTGGTGAGCACCGCCAGGGCCATACCGGCCCCCGCCATCCGCAGCATCTCCAGGTCTAGCGCCGCCGCCGCCATCCCGCCAGCTCTGCGCCTCCCAGCCGCCAGCACAGCACGGGCAGCAGCGAGCCGAGCGCCGCCTCCCCGCGACCTTCAGCCTCGCTCCGCCCTGCCCGGGCCCCCGCCCCGCTGCTGCTGCTGCGGCCGGGACACCCGGCTTCTGCCAGTCCCGCGTGTGGAATCACCCCAGCCCCCGCCCCCCCATAGAGACAGCCCCGACCCCCCCCCCCGGCCACTGACTCCCACCTGCAGTGACACCCCCTCCCCAGCAACCCCCACCTGCCCCCGACACCCTGCCCCCCATATAGAGACAGCCCCTTCCCCCCGGCCACTGACACCCCCCTGCAGTGACACCCCCTCCCCAGCAACCCCCACCTGCCCCCGACACCCTGCCCTCCTTCGGATACATCCCAGCAACCACCTGCTTCCCACTGACACCTCCCTGCAGTGATACCTCTGCCCCAGCAACCCCCCTGCATTCCAATGATATCCAGCCCCAGATACACTTCAGGAACCTCCTCCTGCCCCTCACTGACACTCCCCTGCAGAGACACTGTGGCCCCAGCAATCCCCACCTGCCAGTAACACCCACCCCTAACCTGTCCAGAGACACCCTGACCCCACCAACCCTCTGTCTGCCACTGACACCCACTCCACCCTGGCCCCAGCAACCCCCAGCCCCCTGTCCTGAGATGCCCCAACCCACTTCTCCGTGCCAGTTACACCCAGCCCCTTTGCAGAGACACCTCGACCTCAGCAATCTGCTTCCTAGCAGTTATACCCAGTCCCAGACATTGTTCCCCTTACAGACCTGGCCCCACTCAGTACCACCCCCAGCACTGCCACCATATCGCCTGTGGGTGAG
This sequence comes from Mauremys mutica, assembly GCF_020497125.1. Taxonomy (NCBI): domain Eukaryota; kingdom Metazoa; phylum Chordata; order Testudines; family Geoemydidae; genus Mauremys; species Mauremys mutica. The sequence goes on along the minus strand of NC_059080.1, from coordinate 53,598,750 downwards.
CAATTGACCAAAGCAATCACTGTGTTTAACTTCAGCCTCAAAGAAACCCCCAACTCTTTCATAAGAGGAGCCAGCCCCCAGCCTGCTCTGAACCTGCACTACACCCTGCTGGCCCTTCCCTCCCGCAGCCTCAGCCAGTCTCTCCCCCATGAGCATCTTCCCCCTTGGCATTTGCCCATGCCATTGGCTTCCTCAATCCCTCCTGTCTATTCCCCTGACTACTACTACCGTCCCACGTGCCTCCTCCTCCTCACCATACATGCTGTCTGCTCTGCTCCTCTCCAGGGCCCCTGCAGTCCAGCTCCCCTGAAACCACCCCCACCAAGGGCAACAGTCACCTTCTCCCAGTCAGGTCTCAAGGCCTCTTCCACTCCATCCACCACCTTCATCCTGGTCACACCCTCCATTCCCAATAGCCTTACCCAGAGGAGCTTTTGATAGTTCTTGTGGTTCCCTGGACTATGTCACATTGTCACCCTGTCCCTCTAGCACAGGGGTGGGCAAACTTTTTGGCCTGAGGGCCACATTGGGGTTGCATAACTATGGAGGGCCAGGTAGGGAAGGCTGCGCTTCCCTGAACAGCCTGGCCCCCACCCCCTATCTGCCCCTCCCACTTCCCGCCCCTGACTACCTCCCTTAACCTCTGACCCATCCACCCCCCCCCACTCCCTGTCCACTCCCGGGACCCCCTCCCCAACTGCCTCCAGGGCCCCACCCCCACCCAACCCCCCTGTCCCCTGACTGCCCCGACCCCTATCCACACCCCTTCCCCCAGAAAGGCCCCCTGGGACCCCACGCCTATCCAACCCCCCTGTTCCCCATCTCCTGACCCCTATCCACACGCCGCCTGACAGGCCCCCAAGGACTCCCACGCTTATGCAACCCCCCCATTCCCCGTCCCCCAAACCTCCGCCCCATCCAACCGCTCCCTGTCCCCTGATTGCCCTCTGGGACCCCCCACCCCTTATCCAACCCCCGGCCCCCTTACCATGCTGCACAGAGCAGCATGTCTGGCAGCCGCACCGCCTGGCCAGAGCTAGACACACTGCCACTCCACCGCCCAGAGCACTGCCCACGTGGCGGGGGATGGAGGACAGCAGGGGAGGGGCTGGGGGCTAGCCTCCCTGGCCGGGAGCTCAAGGGCCGGGGAGGACAGGCAGGCCATAGTTTGCCACCTCTGCTCTAGCGAGCGGTAGACTGGCCCGTTGGAGCTGGGTGTTAGCACCCAAAGACCACCAGCCTTTCAGCCACACAAGCACTCTCCTCTGGACTATTCCTTGCAAATTAACAATATGTGAATCCATGTCCCATTGAATCATTCCCCTGGGATATCCAGCCCCTGACGCTAGCTACTCACAGAAATAGCACATCCTCTGCCCCAGAGGTGCAGTGATCCCCAGTTTACCAGTGTTACCTTAAACCACCATTCCTCACACAGCACTTGTGAGAACTTATAATAAAACAAGTAGGGCTGTCAAGTGATTAAAAAAATTAATTATAATTGATTGCACTGTTAAACAATAATAGAATACCATTTGTTTAAATATTTTGGATGTTTTCTACATTTTCAAATATATTGATTTCAATTACAACACAATACAAAATGTATAGTGCTCACTTTATGTGGTCTACACTATGCGTTTAAACCGGTTTTAGGTGCGTTAAACCGATTTTATGCCACACCCGTCCACACTAAGAGGCCCTTTATATCGATTTAAATGGCTCTTTAAATTGGTTTCTGTACTCCTCCCCAACGAGAGGAGTAGCGCTAATATCGGGATTAACATATCAGAATAGGGTTAGTGTGGCTGCAAATCGACGGTATTGGCCTCCGGGCGGTATCCCACAGTGCACCGCTGTGACCGCTCTGGACAGTATTCTGAACTCTGATGCACTGGCCAGATACACAGGAAAAGCCCCGCGAACTTTTGAAATTCATTTCCTGCTTCCCCAGCGTGGAGAGCTCATCAGCACAGGTGACCACGCACAGGTAACAATGCAGTCTCCTGAGAATTGAAAAAGAGCTCCAGCATGGACTGCACGGGAGGTACTGGATCTGATCGCTATATGGGGAGAGGATTCAGTGCTAACAGAACTGCGTTCCAAAAGACGAAATGGAAAAGTATTTGAAAGAATTTCAAAGTCTATGACGGATAAAGGCCACAGCAGGGACTCATTGCAGTGCAGAGTGAAAGTTAAGGAGCTCAGACAAGCCTACCAGAAAACCAAAGAAGCAAACGGAAGGTCCGGTGCAGGGCCAAAAACATGCTGCTTCTACGCTGAGCTGCATGCAATTTTAGGGGGCTGCACCACAACTACCCCACCCCTGTCCATGGATTCCAAGGTGGGGGTTGTAATCTCTGCCATGGCTGAGGATTATGCGGACGGGGAAGATTACGATGAGGAAGGTGATGAGGACAACCTTGCAGAGAGCACACAGCACTCCGTGAGCCCCAACAGCCAGGAGCTTTTTCTCACCCTGACGGAATTACCCTCCCTGCCCTCCCAAGCCACTATCCCAGACAATGAAGCCATGGAAGGGAGCTCTGGTGAGTGTACCTTTGCAAATAGCAAGCATTGTTTTTTAAGCAAGCCTTTTTTAATGATTGATTTGCCCTGAGGACTTGGGATGCATTCGCAGACAGTATAGTTACTTAGAAAAGTTTGTTAACATGTCTGGGGATTGAGCGGAAATCCTCCAGGGACATCTCGATGAAGCGCTCCTGGAGGTACTCCAGAAGCCTTTGCAGAAGGTTTCTGGGGAAGGCAGCCTTGTTCCGTCCACCATGGTAGGACACTTTACCACGCCATGCATGTAGCAAGTAATCAGGTATCATTGCATGGCAAAGCATAGCTGCGTTATGGTCCCGGTGATTGCTGGCATTCAAGAAGCATCCATTCTTTATCTCGCTGTGTTATCCTCAGCAAAGTGATATCGTTCAGGGTAACCTGGTTGAAAATCAGGAATTTAAGTAAGGGGTCACAGAGATGGCCATTTTCCTACTGGGTTCGTGGACTGCAGCAGCTTAAAAAAAATCCTTTCCTGCACGTAGCCAAGCGGGGGGAGGGGAGGAGTGAAATACCGATGATCTTTTTCGCGTTTGGTCAGCGGGGATCTTCCCAGCTACCAGCCACGCAGTGGGGGGGGAAGGGTGGTGATTAGCAATGAGCTTGCATGGTATTAGCCATGCGTTGTGGGGAGGGGTAAATCACTGCAGAAGCCGAAAGACAGTGGCTTACCATGGCCGCATGCAAGCTGAATTCTGATGCCCGGACCTGTGTCTGTGAGATCTCTAACCCCAGAGCTGCAGGCACTCAGTATTAAGATGAAAAATGCGACCTTGTAGTGAAATCACATGTGCTATGTAAGGTGAATAGTGCTGTTCACTGTGAAAGAGTATAACCATTGTTCTGTAAAATGTATCATTTTAAATACTTCTCTCCCTCATGGAGCTGCAAATTTTTCAAGCCTCCCTACTCCATCCCAAAGGCTAGCCCAGATAAGGCGGAGGAAAAAGAAGACGCAAGATGAAATGTTCTTGGATATTATGGAAGTTTCACGCAAGGAAAGAGCTCATCTGAATGAGTGGAAGGAGGTGGTATCAAATTACAGGAAAGATGCCAGTGAACGTGAGGACAGGAGGGACACCCGAGATGAGAGGTGGCGGCAGGAAGATCGGCAGGAAAATCAGAGGTGGCGGCAGGAAGATCAGCGGTGGCGGGATGCAACTCTGGGGCTGCTGCGTGATCAAACTGACATGCTCCGGCGTCTGGTGGAGCTTCAGGAACGGCAGCAGGATCACAGAGTTCCACTGCAGCCCCTGTATAACCACCCTCACCCCTCACCATGTTCCATATCCTCCTCACCCAGACGTGTAAGAACGCATGGGGGGAGGCTCCGTGCACCCGCCCACTCCACCCCCGTGGACAGCCCAACAGAAGGCTGTCATTACTGTGAAATTATTTTAGTGGCCTGCTCCATCCCTCCTATCCTCCTCCCAAACCACACCCTTACTTCTCTCCCTCTTTTTATAATGAATTAATAAAGAATACATGATTTTTAAACTATAGTGAGTTTATTTGCATAAGTAAGCTGTACTCGAAGGGGGAGGGTGAGTTGCTTACAGGGAATGAGTCAATCAAGGGGGGTGGGTGTTCATCAACAAACACAGCAGTCACACCGTACCCTGGCCAGTGATGAAGCTCGTTTTCAAAGCTTCTCTGATGCGCACCGCTTCCTGGTGTGCTCTTCTAATCTCCCTGGTGTCTGGCTGCGCGTAATCAGCGGCCAGGTGATTTGCCTCAGCCTCCCACCCCGCCATAAAGGTCTCCCCCTTACTCTCACAGAGATTGTGGAGAACACAGCAAGCAGCAATAACATAGGGGACATTGGTTTGGCTGAGGTCAGAGCGAGTCAGTAATGTGCGCCAGCGCGCCTTTAAACGGCCAAATGCACATTCCACCACCATTCTGCACTTGCTCAGCCTGTAGTTGAACAGCTCCTGACCACTGTCCAGGCTGCCTGTGTATGGCTTCATGAGCCATGGCATCAAGGGGTAGGCTGGGTCCCCCAGGATAACGACAGGCATTTCAACATCCCAACTGTTATTTTCTGGTCTGGGAAGTAATTCCCTTGCTGCAGCTGTTTAAACAGAGTAGTGCTTCTGAAGACGCGAGCATCATGAACCCTCCCTGGCCATCCCACGTGGATGTTGGTGTAACGTCCCTTGTGATCCACCAATGCTTGCAGCACCATTGAAAAGTACCCCTTCCGGTTTACGTACTGGGTGCCCTGGCGCTCCAGTGCCAAGATAGGGATATGGGTTCCATCTATCGCCCCCCCACAGTTAGGGAATCCCAGTGCAGCAAAGCCATCCACTATGGCCTGCACGTTTCCCAGAGTCACAATCTTTCGTAGCAGCAGCTTAGTGATTGCTTTGGCTACTTGCATCACAGCAGCCCCCACAGTAGATTTTCCAACTCCAAATTGATTCCCGACTGACCGGTAGCTGTCTGGCGTTGCAAGCTTCCACAGGGCTATCGCCACTCGCTTCTCAACTGTGAGGGCTGCTCTCATCTTGGTATTATGGTGTTTCAGGGCAGGGGCAAGCAAGTCACAAAGTTCCATGAAAGTGCCCTTACGCATGCGAAAGTTTCGCAGCCACTGCGAATCGTCCCACACCTGCAACACAATGCGGTCCCACCAGTCTGTGCTTGTTTCCCGGGCCCAAAATCGGCGTTCAATGGATAGAATCTGCCCCATTACCATCAGGATCTCCAAAGCGCAGGGGCCCGCAGTTTGAGAGAATTCTGTGTCCACGTCCTCATCACTGTCATCGCCGCACTGCCGTATCCGCCTCCTCCTCGCCTGGGATTGAAGGTCCTTGTTCACCATATACTGCACGAGAGTGCGCGAGGTGTTTAAAACATCCACAATTGCAGTATTGAGCTGAGCAGGGTCCATGCTTGCTGTGTTATGGCGTCTGCACAGTTCACAAAGCAAAAAAGGCGCGAAACGGTTGTCTGCTGCTTTCAGGGAGGGAGGGAGGGGTGAGGCTGTACCCAGAACCACCCGCGACAATGATTTTTGCCCCATCAGGCACTGGGAACTCAACCCAGAATTCCAAGGGGCGGGGGAGACTGCGGGAACTATGGGATAGCTACGGAATAGCTACCCACAGTGCAACGCTCCAGAAATCGACGCTAGCCTCGGACCGTGGATGCACACCACCGAATTAATGTGCTTAGTGTGGCCGCGTGCACTCGATTTTATACAATCTGTTTTACTAAATCGGTTTCTGTAAATTCAGAATAATCCCGTAGTGTCGATGTACCCACAAGCACTCTCCTCTGGACTATTCCTTGCAAATTAACAATTTGTGAATCCATGTCCCATTGACTCATTCCCCTGGGATATCCAGCCCCTGACGCTAGCTACTCACAGAAATAGCACATCCTCTGCCCCAGAGGTGCAGTGATCCCCAGTTTACCAGTGTTACCTTAAACCACCATTCCTCACACAGCACTTGTGAGAACTTATAATAAAACAAGTAGGGCTGTCAAGTGATTAAAAAAATTAATTATAATTGATTGCACTGTTAAACAATAATAGAATACCATTTGTTTAAATATTTTGGATGTTTTCTACATTGTCAAATATATTGATTTCAATTACAACACAATACAAAATGTATAGTGCTCACTTTATATTATTTTTATTACAAATATTTGCACTGTAAAAAAGATAAAAGAAATAATATTTTTCAATTCACCTCATACAAGTACTGTAGTGCAATCTCTTTATCATGTAAGTTGAACTTACAAATGTAGAATTATGTACAAAAAATGACTGCATTCAAAAACAAAACAATGTAAAACTTTAGAGGCTATAAATTCACTCAGTCCTACTTCTTGTTCAGCCAGTCTCTGAGACAAACAAGCTTATTTACATTTGCAGGAAATAATGCTACCTGCTTCTTGTTTGCAATGTCACCTGAAAGTGAGAACAGTCGTTCGCATGGGACTGTTGTAGCCGGTGTTGCAAGATATTTATGTGCCAGATGTGCTAAAGATTCATATGTCCCTTCATGCTTCAACCACCATTCCAGAAGACATGCGTCCATGCTAATGATGGGTTCTGCTTGATAACAATCCAAAGCAGTGCAGATCAACGCATGTTCATTTTCATCATCTGAGTCATGTCACCAGCAGAAGGTTGATTTTCTTTTTTGGTGGTTCGGGTTCTGTAGTTTCTGCATCAGAGTGTTGCTCTTTTAAGACTTCTGAAAGCTTGCTCCACACCTCATCCCTCTCAGATTTAGGAAGGCACTTCAGATTCTTAAACCTTGGGCCTAGTAATGTAGCTATATTTAGAAATCACACATTGGTATCTTTTTTGTGTTTTGTCAAATCTACAGTGAAAGTGTTCTTAAAACGAACAACATGTGCTAGATCATCATCCAAGACTGCTATAACATGAAATACATGGCAGAATGCGGGTAAAACAGAGCAGGAGACATACAGTTCTCCCCCAAAGAGTTCAGTCATAAATTTAATTAACTCTTTTTTAATAAGCATCATCAGCATGGAAGTATGTCTGGAATGGTGGCTGAAGCATGAAGGGGCATACAAATGTTATATCAATGGCAGCAGAAGGGACGCAGTGCAGATGACACCATTTCAGATCCAGGGTGAACCCATGATCTTCATAGAATCATAGAATCATAGAATTCAAGATCAGAAGGGACCATTATGATCATCTAGTCTGACCTCCTGCAAGATGCAGGCCACATTAGCCGATCTACCCACTCTTTTAGCAAGCGACCCCTGCCCCATGCTTCGGAGGAAGGCGAAAAACCTCCAGGGACACTGCCAATCTGCCCTGGAGGAAAATTCCTTCCCGACCCCAAATATGGCGGTCAGCTGAACCCCGAGCATGCGGGCAAGACTCTCCAGCCATACCCTCTGAAAGATGTTAAGAATATCATATTATTGACCCAATTAAGTACCAGTTTGGCACTTAATTGACCTATTGACTAAGCCCGTTATCCTATTATACCATCTCCTCCATAAACTTATCTAGCTTAATCTTAAAGTCATGGAGGTCCTTCGCCCCTACTGTTTCCCTCGGTAGGCTGTTCCAGTATTGCACTCCCCTGATGGTTAGAAACCTTCGTCTAATTTCAAGCCTAAATTTCCTGACTGACAATTTATATCCGTTTGTCCTCGTGTCTACATTAGCACTGAGCTGAAATAATTCCTCTCCTTCCCTGGTATTTATCCCTCTGATATATTTAAAGAGTGCAATCATATCTCCCCTTATCCTTCTTTTGGTTAAGGAAAACAAACCGAGCTCCTCAAGTCTCCTGTCATACGACAGGCCTTCCATTCCTCGGATCATTCTAGTGGCCCTTCTTTGTACCCGTTCCAGTTTTAACTCATCCTTCTTAAACATGGGAGACCAAAACTGCACACAATACTCCAAATGAGGTCTCACCAACGCCTTATATAACGGGACTAGCACTTCCTTATCCCTACTAGAAATACCCCGCCTAATGCAACCCAAGACCGCATTAGCTTTTTTAACGGCCACATCACATTGCCTACTCATAGTCATCCTACGATCAACCAGGACTCCCAGGTCCTTCTCCTCCTCCGTTACTTCCAACTGGTGCGTCCCTAGCTTATAACTAAAATTCTTGTTAGTCATCCCTAAATCTTCCTCGAGGATGGGCAAGCATACCAACATCTTGGCATGGTCACAGGTTTTCACGTCCAGCAGACACCTGAAGATATCATTACGGAGATCCTATGAGATGTGAGCAGGATCGACTCCTCCCTACTGGCACCATGGCAGAAGATCTTCCCGTATCTCATTCATCCTGAAGGGATCTGCCGTGATGAAGGCACCTCTTAACAAGGCAGACAACACCATCAGGCAGCTAGTGAAGAAGTAAATGTTTCTTCCCCAGAGAGCCAGTAATGAACAGGTGTACATTGGGGAGAGGGATAGCTCAGTGGTTTTAGCATTGGTCTGCTAAACCCAGGGTTATGAGTTCAGTCCTTGAGGGGGCCACTTAGGGATCTGGGGCAAAATCAGTACTTGATCCTGCTAGTGAAGGCAGGGGGCTGGACTCAATGACCATTCAGGGTCCATTCCAGGAGATAGGTATATCTCTATTATTTTCTTAGGTTGGATATTAGGAAAAACTTTTTCACTCAGAGAGTGGTGAAGCACTGGAATGGGTTACCTAGGGAGATGGTGGAATCTCCTTCCTTAGAGGTTTTTAAGGTCAGGCTTGACAAAGCCCTGGCTGGGATGATTTAGTTGGGAATTGGTCCTGCTTTGAGCAGGGGATTGGAGTAGATGACCTCCTGAGGTCCCTTCCAACCCTGATATTCTATGATTCTACATCTCACACAGGCAGGGCAGCGCCAACGTCCCTTGTATGGGTGATCTCTGTGACATTGCGGTGATCACTCATGCCTTCCATCTTCTGACGTGCCCTGATGCCATGGTGAGGAACATTGCAGAAAGTGCTATGTAGGATGTCTTCAAGAAGCAAATCGCAAGGACCCCTCCAACCAAGATGTTGCCACCTACCTGAGTAGCTCATTGGAAGGCAAATTTGGAAGAGATGGAGAAGACTTTGCTTCGCTCTGGACTTATGCCCACAATGCTAATCGACAACTGGAGATGTGTATAAGCTGCCACTGGATGTGGTGTGAGGAACGCCAGGAGTTGGGAGTCCTGGTACCACAGGTAAAGAATGCAGAGCACACAGTGTCACTCTGAGAGTTAGAACCATGCTGGAGAGGACCCTGAAGAATTCCCTCTGCTGCCTATATGTGGAAAACCTGAAATGGAAGCTGGACCAGGGCAAGGCATTTGAGGTTACATGCAAGTGGGATGCCAGCAACCACTTCCTCCCCGGGGGGCAGCTTCACCTGATTTGCTGACTGGAGGTTCATCCACAGAGCCCAGCTCAACTGCATTCTGCTGAATGGAGCTGTCCACCATGGAAATCTGGACAAGTGATGCAGGAAGTGCGGCTATGCCAATGAGACCCTACCCCACGTCCTGTGTAGCTGCAAGCCCCATTCCAGAACCTGGCAGCTGTGACACAACGCTAACCAAGATCGCCTAGTCAGAGCCATCCCGCCACCCGTAGGGAAGGTGGCCGTGAACTCCATCATCCCTGGAACCAACAGCCAACTACAACCAGACATTGTCATCACCAACAAGGACCAGAAGAAGATCATGATAGTGGATGTCACTGTGCCCTTCGAGAACAGGATCCTGGCCTTCCATGATGCCCGAGCTCAAAAGCTGGAGAAATTAGTTGAAACAATATAAATTAGTTGAAACAATAGTAAAGAATAAAATTGTCAGACACATAGAAGAACATAAATTGTTGGGCAAAAGTCAACATGGTTTCTGTAAAGGGAAATCATGTCTTACTAATCTATTAGAGTTCTTTGAAGGGGTCAACAAACATGTGGACAAGGGGGATCCAGTGGACATAGTGTACTTAGATTTCCAAAAAACCTTTGACAAGGTCCATCACTAAAGGCTCTTACGTAAATTAAGTTGTCATGGGATAAGAGGGAAGATCCTGTCATGGATTGAGAACTAGTTAAAAGACAGGGAACAAAGGGTAGGAATAAATGGTAAATTTTCAGAATGGAGAGGGGTAACTAGTGGTGTTCCCCAAGGGTCAGTCCTAGAATCAATCCTATTCAACTTATTCATAAATGATCTGGAGAAAGGGATAAACAGTGAGGTGGCAAAGTTTGCAGATGATACTAAACTGCTCAAGATAGTTAAGACCAAAGCAGATTGTGAAGAACTTCAAAAAGATCTCACAAAACTAAGTGATTGGGCAACAAAATGGCAAATGAAATTTAATGTGGATAAATGTAAAGTAAGGCACATTGGAAAAAATAACCCCAACTATACATACAATATGATGGAGGCTAATTTAGCTACAACTAATCAGGAAGGAGATCTTGGAGTCATCGTGGATAGTTCTCTGAAGACGTCCACGCAGTGTGCAGCAGCAGTCAAAAAAGCAAACAGGATGTTAGGAATCATTCAAAAAGGGATAGAGAATAAGATGGAGAATATCTTATTGCCCTTGTATAAATCTGTGGTACTCCCACATCTTGAATACTGCGTACAGATGTGGTCTCCTCATCTCAAAAAAGATATAATGGCATTAGAAAAGGTTCAGAGAAGGGCAACTAAAATGATTAGGGGTTTGGAACAGGTCCCATATGAGGAGAGATTAAAGAGGCTAGGATTTTTCAGCTTGGAAAAGAGACTAAGGGGGGATATGATAGAAGTATATAAAATCATGAGTGGTGTGGAGAAAGTGAATAAGGAAAAATTATTTACTTGTTCCCATAATATAAGAACTAGGGGCCACCAAATTAAATTAATGGGTGGCAGGTTTAAAACAAATAAAAGGAAGTTCTTCACATAGTGCACAGTCAACCTGTGGAACTCCTTGCCTGAGGAGGTTGTGAAGGCTAGGATTATAACAGGGTTTAAAAGAGAACTAGATAAATTCATGGAGGTTAAGTCCATTAATGGCTATAAGCCAGGATGGGTAAGGAATGGTGTCCTGTTTGTCAGAGGGTGGAGATGGATGGCAGGAGATAGATCACTTGATCATTACCTGTTAGGTTCACTCCCTCTGGGACACCTGGCATTGGTCACTGTCAGTAGACAGGATACTGGACTGGATGGACCTTTGGTCTGACCTAGTATGGCCATTCTTATGTTCTTATGAGAAATATGCCCCTCTGGCCAAAACCTTGAGAGCTAAGGGTTACCAGGTTCAGACACACGTGCTTATCGTTGGAGCCCTGGGCACATGGGACCCCAGTGACAAGTGAGTGTTGAGAGAATGCAGAATCAGTCAGCGCTATGCTTGGCTGATGCGGCAATTCATGGTGTCGGATGCCATCAGGTGGTCGAGGGACATCTACATAGAACACATCACCGGACATTGGTAATACCAGGAGGGATGAGCTGAAGTGCCGATGAGAAGCACAGTCAGGAAAGTAACTGAAATATTTTCCTCATGGATTGTATTTTCGAAAAGGACAACCAACCTTAAATTCTCAATTACTGAGGGACAATCTTCACTCATTGATATATTTGCTTTCCATAACCAACTCTCTGTATAACTTTTCATGAGTGATGTACCCAAATACTTGGATGCTAATATCTAAACCAGGGGTCTCAAAGTCCTGGCCTGCAGGCCATTTGTGGCCTGAGAACCTCCCCAATGTGGCCCTCAGGGCTCCAGCAGTTTGGGGGCCTGGTCTCTCCCTTGGCCCTACCTGCCACCCCCAGGCACTCCCCGCCCCCGGGGAACCCCCAGGTCAGGGCCGGCTCCAGGCACCAGCATTCCAAGCTAGTGCTTGGGGCGGCATTCTGCAAGGGGCGGCAGTCCCTGTTGTTTTGCCTCCAAGCAGCACGCCGAATTGCCACCCTGGGCGGTGGGGGCAGTCCATGCGCCGTTAGGGCAGCAGGCACGTTTCCGCAGTGAGGGCAATTCGGCAGCAGCTTTTATGTTTAGCTGTCCGGGGCGGCTTCAGCTAAACACAGAAGCTGCCACCGAATTGCCACTGCCGCGGAAACGCGCCTGCCACCCTAAGGGCACACGGACTGCCCCTGCTGCAGCGGCGGCAATTCGGTGCGCTGCTTGGGGCAGCGAAAACTCTAGAGCCGGCCCTGCCCCAGGTGATTTTAAATGGATCGGGGCCCGCCCTGCTCACCACCGGCAGCACAGCGGAGATGAACAGCTTCTTGCACGCTCGCTCCACGTGGCTGCCAGTCCCTCCCTGCTGCCCCGGGGCAGGGTGGGGCTGTGCCTCCATGTGCTGCCCCAGCCCTGAGCACCCCTATGGCCAATGGGAAGCTGTGGGGGAGGTGCCTCGGGGCAGCAGCATGCGGAACCCCTCCCTACCCGCCCCGTCTTGGAGCTCCAGGTAAGTGCTGCATCCCCCTACCTCCTCCCCACACACCCCCTCCTGCCCCCAAACTCCCTCCCAGAGCCTGCACCCCTCCCCCTCGTCCCTCCCAGAGCCTGCAACCCCATCCACTCCTCCTGCACTTCCACCCCCTGTCCCAGCCGAGCCTGCACTCAGCACCCAAACTCCATCCCAGAGCCTGCACCCCAATCCTCTACCCCAGACCTCCTCCTCCACCCAAACTCCCTCCCAGATCCTTAGGCAGGTGGGGGCGGAGTTTTGGGGGGTGGGTTCTGGGTAGCATTTATCTCCCATAAATGTAAACAAACTTGTTTGTCTTAGTGATTGGCTGAACAAGAAGTGGGACTGAATGAAATTGTAGGCTCTAAAGTTTTACATTGTTTTGTTTCTGAATGTAGTTATGTAACTAACAAAATCTACATTCATAAGTTGTGCTTTCATGATGAAGAGATCACATTACAGTACTTGTATGAGGTGAATTGAAAAATACTATTTCTTTTGCATTGATTTCAGTGGGTCAGCTGAAACTGCCCTTTACTGACATAGTGATTAAAATCAAATCCTGCCAAATCTAGTTGTACTGAAGCAGTCTTTTGTCTTTATCAATAGACAGGGCCACCCCTGTCTGTTGTAATTAGGGAGACTAGATAGAAAGTGTGAAAAATTGGGATGGGGGTCGGAGGTAATAGGCGCCTATATAAGACAAAGCACAGAATATCGGGACTGTCCCTATAAAATCGGGACATCTGGTCACCCTGGTTGTAGTATTCCTTGTTGACCTCCAAGGGTTTTGATTGTTTGCAGTTGTCTTTGATGGTTTTCCATTGATGGTTCTGGGATGGAGAATTGCCAGATAACTGAGCCTGGCATTACGGTGCTGGCTGACCAGGGAGGGGTGGCCACGCCCTCTGCATAAATAGGCTGTCACCGAGTAATATTACTGCCTGGTGTCTCCTTTTAACCTTAAGACCATCGGGGCACAATTTTCAATATAGTTACATTATTCCTTAAAAGACCTTAAATATCACCCGTACACACATCACACCAGGATTATGAACATCCATAAGCTGCAAGTGTTCAGTAGAGACCTGAGCTATTACCCTTGCTGGGCCATTCCCTGTATGCAATGGATTTGACACAGCGAGTTTGTCAGGTCTGAGACGGGCATTGTTTGCAAAGAGCAGGGGATCCATTGACAAAGGGGTTTTTGTGGCACGGAGCTGGCAGATGCTCTTCAGGATGAGGCCAACCCCTCTACCCCACCAGCCTGTGGAGATTTGTTCCTCCTGCATGAGCTCATTGGATCATCAGCCATGCACCAAAGCACAATAGGACTGTCTAGACTCATGGGGATCAGCTTCTAGCGGTGAGGGGTTGTGAAGTACCCTGCTGTGAAACTATGGTGTGAGGAGCGGGTAGGGGGCCCCCAGAAGCACCCAAGGCTTGCTGTGGGAGTCCCAGTGAGCTTCCAAAGGCTCACAGGGAGGCCAATAAAACTTTTAAGGTCTGTAGAAGGAGTGAAATCCCCCCACTCCACTGCTAACCCATCACCCTTTCTTCACTGCCCTGGCCCATACTTCTCTTCTCCTGGCTGCCACCCTCCATGCCCTAAAGATCCACTCTCTTCCTTCCCAGCAGGGGACTTGGGACATGGGTGAAGCAGGAGGGCAGGCATGCCCTCTCTCTGATCCGGCAAAGGAGCATTAGCAGAATTCCTAATGGTGCTGAACACACTTTTCTTAAAGCATCCTAGTTTACCAACAATCCACCTGATGAATGTCAGTTATTGGGGAAAATTCTCCTCTTCTCATTGAGAGGCCCCTGCAAGGGGTCAGTTTAAATGCTGAATTCCGTCTTTGCACTCAATCGATGATCTGTTTTACAACAGCTGTTGAGCATTGTCCTGCTATCTGGAGTGGCTCACGACCCTGAGTGCCACTCCCAGGGCAGATGGTCAGAAAGCAGGGCACGAACCCTGAACTGGCGGTGTGTTCTAGAGTTAGATTTCACCAACCCAGTAACAAGAGTGAACTCAAGCCCTATAACAGCCTTAACACGGAGTCACAGACAGTCCCCTTGGACACTCCGATTTATCTTGCCCCCCAGGCAAGCCTGCCTATGTGATAGATGGTCTCTTACACCATCAGAACAATATTCAAGTTACTCCCAGTCCGAAAGGGCCAGTCACTTACCCCAGGAAGTCAATTGCACCCTAGATCTCTTACCAAACTAAACGCTTGTAGCCAATCCTACAGTAAACTAACTAAAGATTCATTAACTAGGAAAAGAATTGAGAGTTATTTACAAGGTTAAAGCAGGTGAAGATCCACACACAAATGAGATACAGCCTCAGGTTCTGAAAGATGATAGCAGCTGCTATAATACACATGCTTTATATGTCCTTTAGGGCTAACCCAAGGTAAACAGCTCAAAACTCCTTGCTTATGCTTAGAAACCCTTGCCCCTCAGAGTTCAAGCAGCACAGGAATAAAGTTTCTTCTGGTCAGGCATTTTTATGGCCTTCCCCCAGAGTTCAAACTGAAAGAGCAAGCGTCAGAGCCCACCTCCTCTTCATGTGAGTGGAGCATGCAATCGACAAAAGTCTTTGTCCTTTGATGTTGCACAAAAGCTATTCATAAGGTCTAAACACTAAATGTGTTCTTATCAACTTAACATCTAGTTAGCAACACTAACACACAGGTGAACCAGACTGGTTTCCAGCTATGCATTTGTCAGTGCTCAGTGAGGCCTAGGAGCATTGGCATGAACTGGCCCCTGGTCTGCCAGCGTCACAAGCAAATTCTGACATTAGTAATGTATTCAAAATCTTAATCACTTTCAAAATTAATTTAAGCAACTAATCTTTGTTCTGGGGCACTAGATCTCTGCTAGGTGAATTGTCCAAGCTAAGGGTAACAGTCATGGGGCTGGCTCGTACCTCTGTCCCCTTCCTGGTCTCTGTGCACACCCCTTACCTTTCTTAGAGTGGAATTTTGCAATTCTCCCACTCTCAGACTGGGATCCGAGTACACCATTTCTGGAGGAGGGTTGACTAGTGCACCCCACGGTGGCTGTGTGTGACATAGCAGCTATTTCTTTTCTAGTGCCCCCTGCTGGTCGCTCTGGCCCCATGTTATTCCATCTCTTCTCACGATTCAGCCCTCCAGCCAAGTCACGTTTTAATGCCTCTTCAGCCCAGGGCCGGCTCTGCCTTTTTTGCCGCCCCAAGCAAAAAAAATAAAAGAAATTAAAAAAGGGGGGGGGGCGCGGCCAGAGTGGCAAAGCAGGGGAAAAAAAAAAAACACGGCACGGCCGGAGTGGCAAAGCAGGGAAAAAAACAAAAACAAAAAACCTGCGGCATGGCCGGAGTGGCAAAGGAGGCGGGGTTGGGGGGAGGGGCTTGCTCAGCTGGTGCTTGGAGCCGGCCCTGCTTCAGCCCCAACTCTGGGCCCTGTGTTTCTTGCACCCTGTTGTGGCAGGGCTTTCAAATATCCAGATTCCCTTATATCATGAAGCTTCACTCCACCTTCCCAGTGGCTGGTAGGGAAACCCAGGCCCTCCCATTACACCAGGTTCCAGTCCAGGGACCCTAGCAGCCACAGTCTGCTCAGTAAGACACCTTGCAGCTGCTTTCCTGGACTCCCTCCTACCATTAGCCTTTCTTCAGGCCTCTCCTCAGCCTCTTTCTGGGATTTTTGTGACAAACAACATCTGCCAGGGCTCCTCCCCAGAGTTGATCTGGTTCCTGACCTTGTGTCAGGGGCAGCCACAGGAGTTTGCTCCAATCCTGTGTCTTGCAGGCTTCTTCCTCCCCATGCAGGAGACTTCCTGCTCCCCACCCAGCCCGCTATTCCCTGATACCTCTCTCCCTGCAGCCCCCTTCATCTCATCAACATCTTCTTCTTGGGTTTGGGGTGCAGTTACTCACTTCCTGAGTCTCTGGCCACTATTCACTGGACTCTGTAGTTATGACTTACATTCCCTCACCTTTCCCAGTATTCTTAAAGAACTGCAGAATAGCTTTTTAAATTGGGGCCCATTTTCCTTGTACAGTAAAACCTGCCTTAACGACCCTTCTGAAGAGAGACCACCTCTCAGGAGTGACTACTTGCAGAGGCCACAGAACTTTTTCCCCTATCATTTGACTGTGAAGAAACTCTGAAGAGCAACCACCTCGCATCTGCGACCAGTGACCATATTTTCTTTCTTCCTTCAGAGCCGGATGCTTGGCCAGCAGCTGCCACTCTCTGCTCTGCCTTCAGAGATGGATGCTTGGAAAGCAGCGGCTGCTTGCTGGGTGCCCAGCTCTAAAGACACCACTGCTGCCGGCAGCAGTGCAGAAGTAAGGGTGGCATGGCATTTCCACCCTTACTTCTCTGCTGCAGCTGGCCACGGCGCTGCCTTCAGAACTGGGCACTCGGGCTAGCAGATTCCGCTCTCTGGCTGCCCAGCTCTGAAGGCAGCAAACCTTTGAAGAGAGACCATCTCTTACAAGTGACCACTTTTGCTAACTCCAATGAGTGGTCACTCTTGGCAGGTTTTAATGTATTCTGGAGAGGTGCTGCAAAGAAATGTTTGTTACTCCAAGGCTTCTGCATTTTCTATATAAAAATATCTCCTTTCACTGGGACAGGCTTTACAATTCCACAAGAGATGATCTATTGTTTCCTGGACCATACATGTTTTGCATAGCCAATCCTTACTTTTGTTTATTAGCAATAGATTATTATTAAATTCACATTTACCTGTTAAAATTCTGAACAGAGTCACTTCCCTCTTCCCCTCTGGGCCTTGGCTCATATAAATATTTTCAACCCTTGGGCGTACTTCACAGAATTTTTTCCCCTTCATTTCATGTGACCACATTCTTCCCATATCTTTCTTAGCTCATTTTTGATTAAGTCTTTCAATTCCAGTTTGCTTAAGGGGATCTCTAGGTCAGCTTGTACCGCACATGCTTAATGGCATTTTTTGCCTCTTAGTCTGCCAATTTGTTGCCAGCTATCTCAACATGCTCTGGGATCCGTGTTATTACTATGGTCACATGCCAGCCAACTGGGCCAATTTGGTTGTTAGTAGTAATATTTCATTACGTGTATCATTTCTGCTGTCAGACTTGCCATTGTATGGTGCCTGCCACCCCGATAAGGAATTAGACAAGATGGCCAGGGCAGCTGGCTGCACATCTAAGGCCCAAGTTAGTGCCAGCAATATTCCTGTACGCTCAGCCATAAGACAGACATAAAGTTAGTTAGTGCCTGAATGTGAGCACTCAGAAAGCTGTTACCACTCCACCTGTTCCTTCCTCTTTGGAGCCACCAGTATACTGTTGGCAACCGCATCCCAATTTATCACAGATATATCGGTTTTTTATATAGTGTATATTTATCATTCTTCTCCTTTTGTTTATTTGATTATATAATTATATGTCTCTCTCTGGAGCGGGGTGGCAGGAAGGGAAGGCAGGGAGGAGTTCTAGTGAAAGAGTATTTTCCCACAGCTATAGATTTTGGCTTCTTTTAAGTCTTTCTTTTCATTGAGATTTATCCACTTCTTTACCATACTTACATGAGGAATGTTGAGTTTTTGTCCTGCCCAGTCTCTGCTTAATTTCCGTCAGTCAATGTATATTAGTTTAGGGTTATCTTCAATAGTCCCTAGTATACTGGGCCAGAAGGGGAACTCTAGGCGTTTCATTCTAAGAGTGATAGACATTTCTCTAGCTCAGGGGTAGGTAACCTATGGCACGGGTGCCGAAGGCGGCACGCGAGCTGATTTTCAGTCGCACTCACACTGCCCGGGTCCTGGCCACCGGTCTAGGGGACTCTGCATTTTAATTTAATTTTAAATGAAGCTTCTTAAATATTTTTAAAACCTTATTTACTTTACATATAACAATAGTTTAGTTATATATTATAGACTTATAGAAAGAGACCTTCTAAAAACGTTAAAATGTATCACTGGCACACAGAACCTTAAATTAGAGTGAATAAATGAGAACTCGGCACAGCACTTCTGAAAGGTTGCCGACCCCTGCTCTAGCTACTATCTGCAGTACACACAGAGGCATAGTAATGAAGGCTATATGCTATATAACTGTGCTTGGATACAGTCTAGTTTTCTCAGGTTTGTTTTCCATGCTGACCTAAAGGCCTAGCAGCCATATTCAATTACAGGTTGGGTTAGCGCTCTATATAGCATTATCAGCCTTTTCTTATCCGCGCCCCAGGAGGTTCCAGAGCAGGGCCAGCTCCAGCTTTTTTGCCACCCCAAGCGGCAAAGTGGAAAAAAAAAAAGATAAAGCCAATCGGCGGCCCTTCGGCGACAGCTCAATCGGACCACTCCATTCTTCAGCTGCAATTCAGTGGCGGGTCCTTCACAGATACTTTTACGTAACTTGATTCTTCCTTTGCACTTATTTATAATATTTTCAGTAAGATCCCTCCATGTGAGCTTGTTATCAAATATCTCATCTAAGAATTTGTCCTTTTTTGCTATACTTATCTGCTGGTCATATATGTATGTATGATAGATAGATAAATGGATAGATTTTACCTCTTTTGAATCATCTGTGTTGTGAAGATCTTTCCCTTAGTTTTGTCAGTGGAGAACTTGAAGCCCCACCTGTTTCCCCGTTCTGTACTCTGAAATCCATCCTTGTTGCTTTTGATGGCACTTTGAAGGTTTCTGCATTTCATCCATATGCCACAGTCATCAGCAAATCATGAGATGCCTATTCCTGTACCCGTCTTCTTTGGAAGGTCATTTGTCATGATGACAAAAAGGGTGGGGCTAATCATACTCCCCTGTGGAGTTCTGTTGGTCACAGAATAGAGGGTGCAAACGGTTTCCCCCACCTGGCGTTGTATAACTCTTTTGCTCAGAAAAAGAACGAGGCGTTCCTGTGGCACCTTAGAGACTAACACATTTATTTGAGCATAAGCTTTCGTGGGCTAAAACCCTCTTCATCGGATGCATGCAGTGGAAAATACAGTAGGAAGATATGTATATACACAGAGAACATGGAACAATGAGTGTTGCCATACCAACTACAATGAGAGTAATCAGTTAAGGTGGGCTATTATCTAAGGTGCCACAGGTACTCCTCGTTCTTTTTGGGGATGGGGCAGTGCGAGGGCCAGGGAGAAGAGAAGGGGCAGCATTAGGGTGGGGCCTCAGGGGGAAGGGGCGGTGCGGGGAGGCAGGACCCTGGTTCTAGCACAGCTGTCCCCGTCCTCTTCCCCCCGGCCTTTTAGGGTGCTTCCGCTGCTCCTACCAAACAAGTGATGTCATTGCCAATTACTGACTTCAGCTAAAAAACAACTTGAGACAACTTCTAGCACCTCAGCTGCTAGAAGAGGGCCTCATCCTCCCTGATTGAACTAACCCCATTATCTCTAGACTGATTCTTGCCTTCATATTTATACCTGTCTCTGGAAATTTCCACCACATGCATCTGACGAAGTGGATAGTCACCCATGAAAGCTCATGCTCCAATATGTCTGTTAGTCTATAAGGTGCCACAGGACTCTTTTCAACTTGAGACAGTTCACCCTTATTTCCAATCTTAATCCAGAGCAGATTTACAGCCCCCTTTCTGCCCAAGAAGGCCTTTCCTCCCTGTCTCTTCCTGCTGACCAACAGCTTTTCTCCAGCCCCTGGGGTCACGCAGACCCTGGTTTTGCAGAGAACGCTGCTAGTGAGGTGGGAAGGGCCACATTGGTGCTTTTTAAGACAGAGTCTTTTTGTCTTTTTTAAAACCATCTGCAGCCACCCTTATTGGTCAGACTCTTTCTTTTTAGAAACCATCACTTATTTTATTCCTTCCCCTTTAAACCAGACGTCCCCCCTGCTTCCTTCCTTCTGACGCATAACTCATTATTTTCTAGGCCTTCCTTCTACTTGCTAGTTGGGGCCCTGCCTTACAACACAGAAACGTCCTTAGCCAAACATAAGCCATCTCTAAGGCTGTGGCTACACTTAGCACTTCAAAGCGCTGCCGCAGTAGCGCTGCCGCGGCAGCGCTTTGAAGCGCTAAGTGTAGTCAAAGCGCCAGCGCTGGGAGAGAGCTCTCCCAGCCCTGTCCGTACTCCACCTCCCTGTGGGGAATAACGGACAGTGCTGGGAGCCGCGCTCCCAGCGCTGGGGCTTTGACCACACTGGCGCTTTGCAGCGCCGCAATTTGCAGCGCTGGAGAGGGTGTGTTTTCACACCCTGCTGCAGCGCTGCAAATTTGTAAGTGTAGCCAAGCCCTAAGTCTTTAATTTCCTCTTTCTCCTACACCACGGATGCCACTTTATGTAAAAGTCCCTCTCTCCAAAACATATCGTAGGTTTTTTCAAAGTGCAGGAAGGTTACTATCAGGTGTGTGTGTGTGTGAGGGGGGAGAAGCCCCCAGGTCTCACCCCTGCAGGGAGCCCCCTTGGGTCAAGGCCCAGTGGGAAGCCAGGGCATAAGCAGTTATTAACAAGGATTCACATGGACTGGAGTGGGTCCGATGCCCAGGCTGGTGCTGGCTGCTGAGATGGCAGACCCAAGGGGGCAGGTTGCCAGGGAGCAGCAGCACATGTGCTCTCGCAGGCCTGGATTAAAGTCTGAGGTGGGAGTGTTAAGGGCTGATGGATGGTTTGATGTCGTGAATGATGATCTGCCAGGGCCCCAGGGGGCAGTGGACGGAGATTGCTCCCACAGCACATGCCCAGCGCAAAGGGCACCAGACACAATGTCACCCAGCTCCCCTTCTTTACGGGCTTGCTTCTCAAGCCTTTATCTGCAGCAGGGTAATTGCCCGCATCCAATGACTGGGGGGCAGCAGGAGGTCCAGGGGGACTAGCACAGAGCAGCTCAAGACATGCAGCATACAGCGCTGCCTCCAGGAGCAAGGGGCCGCTTCATCCCCATCACTGGGTATGACGTGATCTGATTAAAATATGACCATTGTTGCAACTACTGTTATATATTTGCAGCAAATATTGTTCAAAGGTTGTCGAGTGAGGTGTCTATGACAAGGCTACCATTGGCTGGTTATGATTATGCTATCAGCATGCATGTATCATTTTTGTATGTGAAGTTATAAGTATTGGACTATCCACCAGCTTTATGGGGATTGTGTGCCCCATTCTTTGCAGTTCACACTAATTGAGTAACCGTAGTTATCCCCCACTGGGACACCGGTCACAGCCAGATAGGCCATGTAAGATATCTGCAAAAATGTTATCATTTGCCAGATATGATAATCTTGTTGATATGTTTGCATCACCTTTGTATTACGAGTTATAGATATGCATGTCTGTCTGTATTTCAAACTTGTGCTATGCTTCTGGGTGACACCCGCAGACAGTTTGGCATCAGCACTGCCTGGCCTGCTTGATGGCCCATTAAGGACCATCAGCCATATAACTGACCCACAGAGGGCTTGGCTACACTTACAAATTTGCAGCGCTGCAGCAGGGTGTGAAAACACACCCTCTGCAGCGCTGCAAATTGCGGCGCTACAAAGCGCCAGTGTAGTCAAAGCCCCAGCGCTGGGAGCCGCGCTCCCAGCGCTGTCCGTTATTCCCCACAGGGAGGTGGAGTACGGACAGCGCTGGGAGAGTTTTCTCCCAGCGCTGGCGCTTTGACTACACTTAGCGCTTCAAAGCGCTGCCGTGGCAGCGCTGCCGCGGCAGCGCTTTGAAATGCAAGTGTAGCCAAAGCCTGAGAGACGGCAGATACGTCTTATAACTCAGCAAGGCATGCAGGGACCTGCCTATGGACAGAATTCTAGGCTTCCAAGCCATGTGCTGGGCAGCTTGTGTTTGAAACAAAGGAAGCAGAGGCCGCATGGCAAGAGATTATAAAAGGCAGCTGCATCTTTATTTTGTCTTCAATCCTCCTTCTTACCTCTGGAGGAACTTTGCTACAAACTGAAGCTCTGAACAAAGGACTGCATGATCCATCCAAACTGGGGATGTACTCCAGAGTCTTGACTTAAGCCAGCAGTTTATTCCATCACTTCTACAAGCCTGAACCAAGAACTTTGCCATTACTGGATGTAGTTGATTCCTTTAACCAATTTTAACTCTCATCTTTCTTTCCTTCTTCTTTCTTCTTCCTTCTTCTGTGTGATTTTAGGGTAAGATCAGAGTTTTAAATTGACCTGGGTGTGAGGCTGGTCCTTTGGGATCAGAAGAACCTATTATTTGATGAGATGGGTTGTAAAGAACCACTAATCTCTGAATCCAGTGTTTTTGGTGGTGATACACCGCTACCTCGGTATAACACCACCCAATATAACACGAATTGGGATATAACATGGTAAAGCAGTGCTCCGGGGCGGGGGGCGGGGGGGGGGGCTGTGCACTCCAGTGGATCAAAGCAAGTTCAATATAACACTGTTTCACCTATAACGCGGTAAGATTTTTTGGCTCCCAAGGACAGTGTTATATCGAGGTAGAGGTTTATAAGAACTGGAATGCCTAAGGAAACTGCCTTCATGTTTTCTTGTTAGCCAGTGTGGTTAGCCAGGAGTTTATTTTTGTGGCTGGTTTGGTATATCTTCTAAAAGGATAACCACCAATTTTGGGTTGTTTGCCCTGTTTCTCAGTAGTTTGTCCCAAATTTGGCATTCTCAGTTATGAGCCACTAAGGCATGGTTACACCGTGTCTGATGGGGCGAGCCAAGCAGTGCCTTGGCATTGGCCGAGACTTATCTGACTGCCAAGTGTCTGTGAAGGGTGGGATGGGGGCTTTGCGCCAACCTCGGATGCTGGCCCAGGAACCCTCAATGAGGCAACCCCCTCATCGTGGCAGATGAAATGGCAGCTGCAGGTGTCCAGCCTGAGGATGGGCATATTCCAACTCCTGCCTTAAAACGGGGCTGGAGAGCTGAATGGGGGAGGGGATACATCTGCTTTGAATGTTTTGGGGTTGGTCATACTGCCCCTACATGTCTGTCTGTTAGGGGTTCCCTTTGGTTGCTTTGCTTTGCCAGGATTCCTTCATACAGCTCTTCCCGCTGGGGCTCAGCATTGCCACATGGGGCTGGACTTGGTCTGAAAAAAGGTGGGGGTGACTGCCATTTTCTACAGCTATGAAAGAGATAGCACATCTGTTCTGCCCCCGCCCCAGCTCCCTGTCCGTTCTGCACCCACATCTGCTCTGCCCCCCAGCTCCCTGTCCATTCTGCACCCACATCTGTCCTGCCCCCCAGCTCCCCATCAGTTCTGCACTCCCATCCATTCTGCCCCCCAGCTCCGCATCAGTTCTGCACTCCCATCCGTTCTGCCCCCCAGCTTCCCATTAGTTCTGCACCCACATCCGTTCTGCCCTTATGATGCTCTGATCCTCAGGGGAACACCCAGCCCCCCACCCAATGTTCATCCTTGTAAAATGAATGTGGGTATCCAATGCAAAGTTTCTCATGCTGGGTGTCTTTGGAAGGCTCATGATGCACTGAGCATGGTTGTTATCGTGATGTTATAGTAATTGTTACAATAATCTTATGTTATAGGTTATATTTTCATGTATATAGTTATGAGGCTGAAAATGTATCCTCATGGCTTAAAGCATCCCAGGCAAATACTCTCTAGGAACAGAGAGGCAGTTCACACTTCATCAGGGCAGGTATGGGACAAACCCAGCCCAGCCTCACAGGAACAAAGGACGCTGGCCTAGGCAGCAACAAAAGAGGGAGTCAGCCCCCTTTCTTTAGTCAGTTTGGAACTGCGATGAGGTAATGCTCACCTGACTCTGAAGGGGGGGGGGCAAAGCCAAGAGGGAAGAAAGAACATGATAAAAGGGAGAGACGTTTGCCATGCTCTCTTTCTCTCTTCCACCTCCATCTACAGACACCACCACACCAAGTGACTGAAGCGTTGCTCAAAGGGGAGAGCCTGGCTGAAGGGCAACCAGTCAGCCTGTGGTGAGAAGCATCTAAGTTTGTAAGAGCACTGAAGGTGTTAAGATCAGCTTAGAATGCGTTTTGCTTTTATTTCATTTGACCAAATCCAACTTGTTATGCTTTGATTTATAACCACTTAAAATCTATCTTTCATAGTTAATACATGTGTTTGTTTATTCTATCTGAAGCAGTGTGTTTGGTCTGAAGTGTGTCAGAGACTTCCCTTGGGATAACAAGCCCAGCACATGTCAATTTCTTTACTAAATTGACAAACTCATATAAGCTTGCAGCATCCAGTGGGCATAACTGGACACTGCAAGATGGAGGTTCCTAGGGTTGTGTCTGGGACCAGAGATATTGGCTAGTGCCATTCACTTGCAAGTAGCTGGGAGCAGCTTACATGCCAGAGGCTGTGCGTGAACAGCCCAGGAGTGGGGGTTCTCACAGCAGAGCAGGGTAAGGCTTGCTCCCAGAGTCAAGGATTGGAGTGACCTAGCAGATCACCCATCCAGATAACACCAGAGGGGAATGTCATAGCCCCCCAGCTCCCCATCAGTTCTGCACCCACATCTGTCCTGCCCCCCAGCTCCCCATCAGTTCTGCTCACACATCTGTCCTGCCACAAGCTCCACATCAATTCTGCACCCCTTCTGGCATCACCTCTACTCTTCCTGCCATTCTTACCGCTCACCTTGCAGGCCTGGGGGGTGGGTCTTTGGCAGGGTCTCTTCCCCTCGCAGGTTGGGGGTGGGGTCAGTGGGGAAAGCAGCCACTCAAAGGGTTGAAATGTGGCCCCTCAGCTGGCTGGAGTCATAGAAATGTTATTTGCAGGGTCTGTGTCCCCTGGGAGCCTGGCGAGCTTGAAGCCCCCCTCGCAGAGGTAGTAGAACCTGCCCCAGACTCCCCTATTCCCCAGCCATGGAGACAGCTCTATTGCGAATCCCAGGCATTCCCAAAGAACTAATCAGGCTTCAAAAGTCATGAGACTGGCTTCAAAATAATAAACATTGTGTCCTTTCCCTTTGCCTTCTGGCTGCTGAGTCTCAAGGGGCGTGTGGGTCACAGGCTCAGGCTCTTCTCTCAACTACGAGGGATTCCTTCCCCACTCTGAACGCTGGGGTACGGATGTGGGGACCTGCATGAAAGACCCTCTAAGCTTATTTTTACCACCTTAGGTTAAAAACTTCCCCAAGGCACAAATTCCTTCCTTGCCTTAGTATTGCTGCCACCACCAAGTGATTTAAACAAACATTCAGGCAGGGGCCACTTGGAGCCCTATCTCCCCCAAAATATCCCAAGCCCCTTCACCCCCTTTCCTCACCAATTGGTACAGGTGAACACAGACCCAAACCCTTGGATCTTAAGAACAATGAAAAATCAATCAGGTTCTTAAAAGAAGAATTTTCATTAAAGAAAAGGCAAAAGAATCACCTCTGTAAAATCAGGGTGGTAAGTACTTTACAGAATAACAAAAGACTCAAGAACACAGAGGATTTCCCCTCTAGGCAAAACCTTAAAGTTGCAAAAATAGGGATAAACCTCCCTCTTAGCACAGGGAAATTCACAAGCTGAAACAAAAATTAATCTAACACATTTCTTTTCTGCTATTACTTCCTATTTCTGCAATACTAGATGCTTAGTTCAGATATACTTAAGAAGATGGAATTTCCCTGCCTGGTTTCTTGGCTGGCACAGAGAGACCCAGACCAAAACCTTCCCCCACAGATTTGAAAGTATCGTCTCCCCTTATTGGTCCTTTTCGTCAGGTGCCACCCAGGTTATCTGAGCTTCTTAACCCTTTACAGGTAAAAGAGGAATTAACCCTTTACAGGGTAAAGAGGGATTTTATGCTACCCTTAGCTGTATGTTTATGTCAGAGGGCTAGAAACTTAGCTTTTGTAACTGAAAGCTGAGGCTGGCTCCCTCTGACCCGCCAGTGCTGGGAGGTATATCCCCAGGCAAGGGACCGCTGGAGCGGTGGGGTGGGCAGGGGGATCTCCATGGAGGTCACAGCTGAATGGGAGCCAGAGAGAGCGAGGCCAGAAAACCAGTCATGCTTCAGGCCCAGCTGCAATGACACATCTTGGAAGAGCTCTGAGCAGGCGCCGCCCATGGCACAGCAAAGGGCAATGGGCCAGCCAGCAGCAGGATCACCAGGGAGAGAGGTGAGCCCAGGGCAGATCCCAGTCCTCACCGATTGCTCCCCATCTTGTAGCCCACTGGGAGTGACGGGCCCCCTTGGAGAGGAGCAGGCCTGGGCTGTGGAGCAGTAGTGGTTAAAGCCCTGTGTCCAGAGGCTGAGAATGCTTTCTACAGCCTCCTGCACTGCAGCCTCAGCTCCCCCTGTATTGGAGGTGGGGGTGGGGGGCAGAATGTCCACATGGGGAAGATCCCGATTGTTCCAGGCCAGGGGGAGCCGGTGTCTTCTTGCAGCGCCTTGGTTTGTCTGGTCACCCCCTGTGTGTGGATAACCGTATGCGCCCAGGGCGGGGATCTGCAGCCCCATCCCCCTCCTTGGGAACAGGATCACATCTGTGTGCCCTGCCCTTGCAGGAGGGGCCGTGTTGTCCCTTCAGTGCCAGAGGAGTGAGCAATGTAACGCCGGGCCCAGGCCAGAGAGGAGACGGGGCCCGCAGGGAGCTGAGCAGCTGTGCTGACAAGGCAGGGAGGGGCTGGGCTGCTCCAGGGGGTGACTCCTGAGCCAGCCAGCTCCGCTCCGCACAGAGCCAGAGCATGGCCAGGATTCAAGCATGGAGCAGGCTTCTTTGTCCTCTCTGGAGAAGGCCATCCAGGGATCACTGTGCAGTTCATAGCCAGCCTGTGTGCCCACCCCTGTGCCTCACATCCCCTTGTTGGGTCCACAGCCATTCTACAAAGGGGAAACTGAGGCACGGAGGTGAGTGACTTGCCGAAGATCACACAAGGAGTCAGCAGCTGTGGTGGGCATAGAACCCAGGAGTTCTGCCTGCCAGTCCCTCTGCTCTAACCCATTAGTCCACACTCCCCATCACAGCTTGGAGCAGAACCCAGGAGTCCTGCCTCTGTCCATCACCCCAATGTGAGCCTGGGAGTGGAATCCAGGAGTCCTGACTCCCAGCCCACTGTTCAGCCTATCAGAGCTTGGCCTGGCAGCTGGGGTTAACAAACACTCCCCCCTGCGGGGGAAGGTGCTGGGTGGGAGCTGGTACATCATATTTGCTGGGGCCCCATTTCACTCATTACATATGTTCAGGGGGGTCTCCAGAGCTCAGGGCCCTGGAAAACTTCCTCCCCCCGTGCATATCAGCCCTGGGTGTGTGAGCTGCAGTGCCCAGCCCAGCCGTGTTGTGGGGACAGCAGAGGGGAGCCAGGCCCTGGGCTGGCAGAGAAGGGGTGTCAGCAGCTGCGGAAATGGAACAGAGCTGCAACAACAGAGCTGGACTAACATTCCCGCCCTCTTCCTCCCTGCCAGCCCCAGCTCCCTCCCACAGCCCCGACTGCTCCACAGCACTGCCCCTGCATTCACATCCCCTGCACAGCTCGGCACAGAGGCGTGAGACACGGGGCCCCTGCCATTGCTCTGCCAGGCTCTGGGACCCCCCCATCTCCTCCACCAAGAGCACCAGGCTAGAACCAAGCAGTGACTGGGCCCCACAGCCAGCTTGCGAGAATGCTGCTACTTCTGCTCCTTGTCGGTGTTCTCTGCCACCAGGGAGATGGGGCAGGTAAGAGGGGTCCCCAGCACCCCTATGCAGGGCTCTTGCACCCTGAGGGAGCTGCAGAGCCACCTGGTCCCGAGCGGCTCTGAGGACTTGGCCATGGAGACAACCCCTCACTCTGATCAGCCCAGCTGAGAGAGAGAGAGTGTGATTCCCAGCGGTGTGGCCGAGGGATGGGATGGGGTCTACTCTCAGGCCAGGGTTTCCCTGCAGACACTGTAACAGCCCCCATCTCCCTCCAGCCCCTGTGACACAGGGAAGTGGCAGGTCCCTTCACAGCTTAAATGCTTTTCCTGCACTCGAAGCACCACAGGAAAGGCTGGTGCCGGCCAGTCTGAAACGGCCCCCCCGCAAGGAGATACCAGCGGTGCTAGCATGACTGAGGGACTAGCAGGGAAGCCCTGCGATGAGTGAAGCAAGGCAGGGAAATCCCAGCATCTGCTGAGCCCTCCTGCAGGAATTACCTGCGGGCTTCTCTTTCCCATGCATGGCTGAGTGCGGGCGAGCCCGAGCAGCTGGCCAGTGCTCCAGCAGGTGAGGCTGGGGGCTTGCTGCAGTGATGGAGGAATGCCTCTGGCCCCCTGGGAGGGAGGGCTTTGTATGACAGGAAGCCCAAAGTCAGCTGTTGGGGGGGATGTGGGTGGCCCAGTGCCCTCCGACTTTCTGATTCTCTGGGTGTCTGTCCCTCCCAGCCCTGCACACCTTCACCATGATTCAGCTCGCCCACCTCCCGAACAGCAACACCATTGAATTTTTGGGAAACGCCACTCTGAACGGGGTACTGACCCACAGCCTGCAGGGCTTCAATGCCAGCCAGCTGCTCCCACTGGAGCCCCCAGCACAGTGGCAGGAGATGGAGCGCAGCCTGCAGACTTACTTACACTCCTTCCATGCCCTCGTGCTAGTGATCACCAAGGAGAGGAAGGTGCAGTGTGAGTACTAGAGCGGGAGCGGCGTTTGGGGGCATGGGCCCCTCTGACACCTGGTGCTGGTGACATGGCTCAGGGGGTGGCAGCAAAGTGGAAGAAACAGAGTTTGCATCAGCTGGATGGCACAGGGGGGCATGCACGGTGTTTGCCACCCATAGATGGGTCAGCCAGGCAGTGTGCTGTGCTGACCCCCCCACCCCCGGGCACTGTGTATAACGTGGGGGCAGGGAGGTGGAGGTGCAGCAGGGGAGAGGGTGTTATGCTTTACCAGGATTGCTAGGCGAATGTTTTTCAACTAATTGTTTTTGGTTGAAAAATGCCTTGGTTTCGAGCCAACTCAATCCCTTTTGAAACAATCTTTTCCCTTGCATTGTTTGATTCCACAAGCAAATTGGTTTTGGTTCAGATTGAACCCGATTTTTTGTCACATTTTTCAGTTTGGCCCCATTCCCTGCTCAGCCCCCAAGGGGCTGCCATAGCCTATCAACAGCAGTGACTTAGACCTTGGCCAAAAGGAAACAGCCAGGTGGCCCAGAGTCAAGTCTCTGTGAGCGAGCGCTGTGTGCGTCTCCTGGCTCCAGACTGCGCCCACTCGGCGAACAAAATGGCAGCTGCCACCCAGCTTTCCTGGGAACTCTGAGAGTACCACGAAAGGGGAACAGAGACACATCAGTTACCTGGCAGTGTGTGGCACCGGCTGGGGTAGGGAAGCAGAGAGAGTAGGTGTGGGGGCGTGGGGATGGCAGTGGGAAATGGGAAGGGAAGGAGGAGGGTAGGGGGATCAGGCCAAGGGAGAGAAAAGGGGTAAAGGAAAGCGAGTGGGGGACAGATCTGGGGAGCACAAAGGGAGAGGGGGTGGGATCAGGGGAAAGAAGTGAGGGGACGGGGAGATGGGGCTGAGCCCAGGGAGCAGATAGCAGTGAGGAGGAGGATGCTGACTGGCCCCCATCTGCCGGAGGGTTGCTCTGGCAAAACAAGGAGGGGTTGGGGAGCTCCCCCATGACCCCTCCTTCCCTGTGCCCTCCTGACCCCTGCATCTGGGCAATGCCAGCCTGACCCCTCTGGCTCTGCCCCCTCACAGACCCCCTGTACTTGCGCTGCAAGCTGGGCTGCCAGCTTTCCCCTGATGGCACCTCCCACAGCTTCTATGAGGTGGCACTCAACGGAGACGACTTCCTGAGCTTCCGAGCGGCCAATGCCAGCTGGGTGCTACCGGGCCACAAGGAGGAGGACAATCTGGCCACATTCGCTCATGCCCAGGTGAGCCTGTACCCAGAGACCACTTCCAAGCTGCAGTCCTTCCTGGAGACGACGTGCATGGAGTTTGTGAGGCGGCACAGCAAGATGGATGGCGCCAGGACTGGTACGTGAGGGGGGACCAGTGGGCATGGGTTTCCCGGGGTGCTGTATAGGGACGGCACTGCAGCCCAGCAATCCCTGCGCCAGCCCATGCTGGCACCAGGACCCTCTGCCCAGCAGCAGGGATATGAACCCCCTATGACACTGGAAGTGGCTCCCTTCGGGCCCCCAGCCCAGGGGAAGAGGAGGAAACATGGGAATGGAACCTGGATCATTCCCAGGCACCAGGCCTGGCCCCCACCGTGCACGGCCCCTGAGAGCAAAGCCCGGCTCTGAGCCCATTCCTCTTGTCTTACAGAAGGACAGCACAGGCGCTCGCACACTCCTCTGGCGCTGGGCATCACCTTGGGAGCCTTCGCCCTGGCAGCCTTGGCCATAGGAGTCTTCCTCTGCACGGGAGGGTGGAGTAGTGGCACCAGAGGCGGCCACGCCCCAGCCAGCCCTCACGGTACAGTGTGTGGGGGGGCTCGGCAGCTGCCACCCCCCGGCAAGGGGAGGGGAACGCTGCTCAGTCCCCACAGCTGATCAGCTCTGCATGTGGATCACCGCCCCTAAAGTACCAGCTCCCCTGCTATGTGCCAGACATGGGGCAACACCCATCCACAGCTCCCACATCCTGTTCTTGTAGTCACCCCCAGCCCCAGCCAGCAGCCATCTGGCTGCCCTCTCCCGTTCCTCGCCTGTCCCTCTAGGGGAACCCAGGGCCCCGAGCAGTGACTCAGATACCAAGGAGCCCTCCTAGGGCCACGGCAGGATTGGGCCCTTTGTCCATCCTTGGGGGGCTTTGCCTAGGCCTGGTTTGGAATGTTCCCAGCGAGGGCCTCGGTCCTTCTGGGGCAGGGGATGTGGTTGGAGACGCGGCCAGGACCTTTGCATGGTCTAGGGTGAGGGCTGTTCCATTAACACACAGATTTCTGGCAGAGGAGCTGCCCATTCTGGGCCAGAAATGGGGAGAGTGGCGTGGCATGGGGGCATCTCAGCACCCAGGCCAGTTGAGGCTGAGCTGCGAAGGAGCAGGTCTGACCATGCCAGAGAGGAAGCCAACACACTCCCAGGGGCAAACCTGGCATCACCGAGCCCGGTGGGGCAAGCTCAGGCACTAGCACTGGGCGAGGAGAGGGCAGCTGGAACATTAGCCAGCCCCTCCCCTTTGGTGGCGGGGGAGAGCCAAGCCTGACTCCTAGGCAAGGCCTCACAGACGCTCCCAGTGCTTCTCCTTTGACTGGGCGAGGGCACGGGGAGGGGGCGGGTGGTTGCAACCAGTGGCGCTGGGCATGGCCATCTGGGTGCCGGTGTGCTTGGGTCCTGATGCTGTTGGCACTCAGCCTGGTCAGGGATGGTTCAGTCTGTGCTCTGTTACCCTAAAGCTGGTGCTGTGCATCCAGAGGGGACTGTGTGAATAGCTAACAAGTTCTTGACACTGCCTGGCGGTGACCCTGAGTCAGCTCAGGAGCCCACCTGCTCCCTTGCCAACCTGAGAGTGGTTCTGCCTCACAAAGAGAGGATTCAATTGTTTGGAGGAACCATGTTGAGGCAATGCAGCTCAGTGAACCTGCTGGATGAAGACATGAAGGATTCCACATTCGCAGGGGTCAAAAGAAAAGGGTTGCCAACCCTTCACGACTGGCCTGGAGTCTCCAGGAATGAAAGATGAATCTAAACATTATGTCATGTAAAGAAACCTCCAGGAATATGTCCAACCAAAATTGACAACCCTAAAAAGCATGAGTCAGGCTGCAAAAAAGGCACAGGACCTAAAACTCTAATAAATGCTGGATTCGTTTGACTTGTCGTCTCATTTCTCTAAGGGGTGCGCATGCGGTCATGTTTTCAAGTGGGTCCCTGCAACCACGTGACCTTGAAAGTTGTTTTTAAATGAAAACGGGGCTCTCTCACAATCTCTGGATTCCAGGGGTGAAGAGGGGGTTAGGAAAAACACCAGGTCTTGCAAGGCTACCTATAAAACCATAAGACTTGGCAACACGGGGGTTCTACGTTTGTTACACTGCAGTTGCTTTAACAGTGATTCTAAAGGAGAGAGGAGTGACTCCTTTGGGAAATGTAAATGTGCCGGCCAAGATTTAAAATACAATTGGAGCACCATGTCCCAGTTTGTTCCCAATTCATTGCACAGTTTGGATTTTTCAATTTTAAGGGACTTGTTCATTCTTTCCACCTGCCCTCCAACTTGAGGGTGGAAGGGGATGTGTAATGGTAGGGAAATAGCGGCCCATGTACTCACACTTTGGTACACTTGTCTGATGAAAGCTGGTCCATTATCACAGTCAATACTGTGTGGTAAACTCCATTTAGGAAAGATTTCTATTATTAACACTTTTGCAGCTACCAGTCTACTCTCTTTCCACCCATTTCCTGAAGCTACCTACAATTACAAACATCAATCTATTCTTCCGAGGTGTGGTGGGCAAGGGTCCCACAAAATCCACCTGCAAGTGCTGTAAGGGACCCTTTAAAGCCTGATGCATTAATTCCCCTTGCCTTTTCCTTCTAGCAGGCTCATGTTTTGCACGTTAAACAACTATGAATATGGACATTCAAATCCTCTTTCATTCCAGGCTACCAGCCCATCTTTTAAAGTTTCTCCAATGCCTCTTCTAATTTCAGGTGTCCCCCCTCCAACAGAACCATGTATCCATCCCAAAGGGAGGTGTTGCATTTGCTAAGATTGCTAAAACCCATTCATTGTTTGGTTTTGCTATAATTAAGCTTTGTTCTTTTTTCAATGGAATGCTCTTCCACTTTGAGAGGCATTCTACACTCCATGGCTGTACCAACTCAACTTTTGCCTGAATGTCCTGTAATAATAGCAACCCTTCCTGGTTGTTTTTTGTTCTTGTTTTGCTTGTGCCTGGGTGGTTACTACCAATGCACAGCTTCCAATCGCCGCTTCCTTTGTGAGCTTATCTGCCTGTTCATTTCCCCGTTGTAATGGACCTTTTCCTCTATGTGATTTTATTTTAACCAGTCTCAACTTATTAAAATTGGCTGCCAATTCGTTGCCAAAAGATCTTGTGTTTAATTTAAGATCAATCGATTCCTGTAAAAGTCATAGTTTTCCACCACGGAAGATAAATGGTGGTACCTTTATAAACATAATCTAATGTGAATCAGTTCCAATAATTACTTCAGTTTGTTTTTCATTCTCTCCAACACTTCTACAACTGCTGACACATCTGCAAACTGTTCCTCCCTTTTCTAGCTTGTATTGAAAGGATTTAAGTATTTGCCTGTCTTCTGTCTCTGAATCCTGTAATTCACTTTCCTTCTTTATAATATAAGCCACCATCCACAAGACAGATTGTTTTCCCAATTCCTGTTCAACCGGAGTTGTCGTAA
This sequence comes from Mauremys mutica, assembly GCF_020497125.1. Lineage (NCBI taxonomy): Eukaryota > Metazoa > Chordata > Testudines > Geoemydidae > Mauremys > Mauremys mutica. The sequence continues at coordinate 53,565,022 of NC_059080.1, read as the reverse complement.
AGACAGCGTGTGCTTTAGATTCCTCCTGGGGCTCACAAACAGGTTCCTGACCAGTTAGGGTCAGACTCCATACAGATATTTCAGGTTCTTTCAGGGTGAGCAATTGGACATTTTCTGTCATGAGAGCAAAGACCCATTGTATAGCCTTATCCACTCACATGCCCTTTGGATACATTTTCCTGACTTAGTTTTCCCAGAGCATGATGGCTTTTAACAATTACTTTACTTGCCCCGATAATTCCCTGGGCTTTCTGTAGTGTCCAGTAAGCAGCAAGTTAGAGCAGTTTGCTCAGATTCCCAGTTAGCTTTCTGGAACTGTTAGTGCTCTGCTATAGTACGCAACAAGTCTTTGTTGGGGGCAGCCAAAGCTGATGCTTCCATTAACCCCCTTTTCAAGCTTTCCCATGAACTAGTTGCTTCTTCTGTCCAGATCCATTGCAGCCTTTTAAGCACCTCATACAAGGGTTCTGCCTTTTCTGCATATCCCACCATAAATTCTCAGCGAAAGTTAGTGAGCCCCCAACAGGGCTGCAAGGATTTAGTATCCATTGGCATTAGGTTACATTTCACTCTCTCCTTATCTACTGATCTTCCCCCTGCGTGGTGCCGAGTCTGTTTTCCAGATACTGCACTTCTCTCTGTTTGATCTGGGCTTTAGAAGGGTTACATTTCAAGGCGTGTGCTTGGCAGCAACCCAGTAACTGCTGCACTAACCCTTCATGCTCTTCTTCAGTTTCACTATCAAGATCTCATCCACCTACTGAACTATCTTTGCCCTTTGCAACAATCCTCCTTTTCCCAACATACTCCTCCCAGCAGCATGGAATATCGTGGGTCCATCGCAGTACCCCATAGGCAAAACAGTCCAGCAATACTGAGTGCCCTGGAACACAATGTTGCAGCGGGTGGGTAGCATTGCTGGCAGAGATAAATTGCACATGGAAACAGGCTTCCCTGTAGGACAGTGAAAAAGCCTGAGGTGAAATCTGTCAGAAATGGGTCTAACATACTGTCCCTGAACATGGGCAAAACCTGTCTTGAATGAACAACCCTCCGCATCCCCCAAGAAAAGAGGTAACAGTTTCTGGCGAAATGAGGTTTGCACTGCCGGAGTCCAATGGAAGGAGGGGCACTTAAAAGTTGTGGGAAGATTAACTCAGATTGTGTTGAAAGCCCATTGTCTGATGTGGATTTTTTTAAAAATATGGTTTGGAAGGCTTGGGGTTGGTATTTTATTTACTCCTCTTTGGTTTCAGAGCTGCTGTCAAGGGGGCTGGAGTTCAGGATAACACCCACTACCAGGCCTGGCTAAGGTCCTCCCTGGAAAATTTGGGCCAACCAACAAAATGCCCAAACCTGGTTACCACAGAAGTTTGAAAGGGGTGGTAGTGGTGGGGGTCCTGCACCTTGAATTTTTCCTGCCTCTCTAACTTACCAGTCTTTCAGAGAGACTCCTGGATGCCGTATTTCGCCCCACTCAGAACAGGAAAAACCCAGCCAAGGAGCTCTGGCTTCCTGCTTCCAAAATGTCAGCTCCTGCTGCTGAATTTCTGCCCAAAAGGTCCAGGCTGCCGGTACTGGTGCTGGCATTATGCAGCTAGGCCATGTGCAAGAGCATGCAGCAGCTCAGAAGCCCTGGCCCTGCCAGGGGGCACTAAGAAGAAGAAAAAAATCAGTGCACACAATGGAGAAAGTGCCTGCTTGGAAACAGAGTGTGGAGAGGGCCAGTGGAACTGCCTGCCGCTTCCAGTGGAGGGGTCTCACAGGGGAATTAGTGAGGTTGGCAGGTCTCTGCATAGCTCCACTATCTGTCACTATACCGTGCACTAGACCTCAGAGTGTGGCCACCAACTTTTGCAGGTGGCCACACTGACACTTTCCTAAAATACTTATTTAACTTTAGGAAAACCAATAAATATGCTCATATACACATCCACATCATTGTAATTATTTAAGTAGGTTTGTCTTTTTTGCAGACTCAATAATAAAAATAATGCTGTGAAAAGTGACAGGTGTATGTTAGTTAATATCGCTTTTCACAGCACACTTACTAGCTAGCTGGGAGGCTGTGATAAGTGATACTAACAAACATACAAGTATCACCTATCACAGCCTCCCAGCTAACTAGTAAGTCTGCTGGGAAAAGTGATACTTGTATGTTTGTTAATATCACTTTTCTCAGGACAAATTAAGCCCTGGAAGGGGTGGGGGTGAGGGAAAGAGAAGGCCGTGCGGGCCCAGGGTGATGAATGCAGGGCTGGGGAAGGCAGTGGGGGCCCAGGGTGATGTAGGGCGATGAATGCAGGGCTGGGGAAGGCAGTGGAGGCCCAGGGTGATGGAGGTGTGTGGGGAGCCTGCACGGCCGGAGCCAGCATATGCTGCTGTGTGGTCAGAGCCAGGGGCTGTGCAGCTGAAGCCAGGTGTTGGGAGCCCGCTGCTGCGCAGCCGGCAGCAGGGGTCAGCACCCAGGGCTGGCTCCCGACACATAGTGGCAGGAGCCTGGGACCAGTGGACAGAGCCAGGGGGTGCCCGAAGTCCCACAGCCTGGCTCCCAAAGTCCCACTGGGCTGAAGCCCGAGCCTTGCCCCCAAGGTAGACTGAGAGCTCACCTTGGTCCTGCAACATTGTGCTCCACCTGTCTCTAGAGGCACTGCAGGGCAGAGCAGCCCAGGGGAGGGGGAAGAGGTGGACACTTTGCCCCCCTTTCTCCCCCCATCACCGCCCAGGAGGCTGTTGGGGCCACACAAAAAGCCCCTGGTGGCCACATTTGAAAAATGTTGCACTACAGAGAGTGGAAGATGGTGAGGAAAAACCTAGTTTTAACAGAGCCCAGAGCAACAGGTGGGAGAAACAGACAACAGCAGAGTGAAATGCTAACACCACAGAGGGGACCGGGGAGCAGCAGGACAGGGAAGAGGGGCACTGAGCTCCTCCCAAGCGCTTTATGTTTGTGCTACTCAAGATATATTTAAGAAAACTAAACTTGAATCCTCCCAACTCTTCTGCCTCTAGCAACAAGCCCCCAAAGTCTCACACAAGAGGGGGAGTTGCCCACAGGTGGGAATAGCTGGCTGCCATTTCTCACCCTTTACCTGCATGGAATGAAGTACCACACAGCCAGTTTCTCCATCTGGATGTGCTTCAAGGCTTTATCAGCTATGGCTTCCCAGTGTGCTGGAACACACAATGGCACACCCCCATGGGCAGCCTCACAGAGGACACCAGAAAAGGCCCAAGAAACCTATCCCAGCCCAGCAGCACAGTCCTCCTCTCCAGCTCAGAGGCTGCAGAGCTGTTGCCTGTATTAGCTGTCAGATGTAGCACAGCTTGTATGTCACACATCTATTTTCATTAGGACAGAGCCTTCTTTACAGACCAAGTGCTTGCAGCTACAATAGAGCCAGTTCTACTTAGCTGCATAGCCAGTCAATTGCCATTAAACTTTGAGCAGTTTTATTACAGTGCTCCCTGCTGCACCTGTTCTCTTGGAGGACTAAGTGCAGGAGATACCAAACTATTCCAGCCAAGCCTGTTTGTGCAAGGAGATGGGGGAGTGGGAAGAATTCCCAACACAGAGTTCTAGACCGGGCACAGGAAGAGACGGGTTCTTTTTTTAGAGCTCTATAAAGTGAAGAAAGGGCAAGGCAATAGCTGATATTTTCAAAGACCAGACTCAGTTCTGGCTTGAAATTTTGTGTGAATGTTGCGCGAAAAAGACTATTTTTGGCATTAAGAGAGTCAGAAGAGGCCATCTTCACCATCACCTCCAGAACTCCATCCAATGGCTCTATAGCTACTCCCAAGGCCCTCACTCAGTTCACTTCTAATAGAAACTGACCTCTTTCAGGGGAGTTGTGTATTCTGAAAGAATACGGCCCATTAGGCTCTGTGGGGAGGGGCTGAGAATGAGAGGAAATGTTAGGAGGAGATCAACGTGAGAGACACAAAGAGAAACGAGGAAAATACATTGAGAGGGTCAAGAAAAGTAACATCAAAATATATTTAAAAACCAGAATTTGCAATTTGCACCAAGTTTAACACCCCCTGCCCCCATTTTCTTTGACCAGGGGCTTTTCTCACTGCTCCATTACCGGGAACTCTATAGGCAGCACCAGTTATGCCCTGAAAAAGGAAATATTTTCCTTAAGCCATCTGACCCCCTTCACCATTTGCAAAAATCTGCTTGAACCATCTCTCCACCCTCCCTCCTTTTTGTTCTACAATGGGCAGAAGAAGATTGCAGATAAATATCACTGATTTCACTTTTCATTTGCAATCAAGTCCAATTTGTTGTGTTAGTATCCCTGCAGTCCATTGTACACTTTCTGCACAGATCCTTGTTTCAACAGCTGTTTGAGACCTACAAGAGAAAAGGAATAGTTACCAAACAGGCAGCTAGAGGAGATGCTCAAGATTCTCCCACACATACTACCACATCCTACTGGCCTGGGAGAAGAGTTGAGCCCAGGATACATTCTCTGGCCTCCTGTGTTGCTAGAACAATCCACTTACCCAGTAAAATGCTAGACTGTTTTCTTTATGTGTTAATATTGATACCACACTTAGCAAAGCCATGTTTAAAACTATTTCAATGGATTATTTTGATGTCTTCTGATGTCCTGTCTATATCCATGTCTTGTCTGAAAGTGAGGGCTGGGATCTGATTGACTGGCATGAGGTGTCAGATGCACTGGTTAGCACTCGCAACACAATATCCCACCAACTTGCGTCACTAAGAGAAAGACAGGCCCACCTGCATCTCCTCCACTTAGTGGCCTAGGCTGCAAGACATGGGTGGGAGCGAGAGAGACAGGAAAGAGTGTGTACAGTTCTGCTGGTCTGAAGCTCAGCTTCCTGGCACGAAAGCAGCAGAAATGCTACTTCACTTAGACTTTTAACCCTGTGGAGTGCTGCATGTTGCTTGCTCCTTTCTGAACATTCCAGACTGTTCCTTCAGCTGCACAGGAGTTAAAGCTCCAAAAGAGTAATAAAGCCAATTCAAAGAGAAGCAATGTAAGTATAGGGCTCAGGTGTAAGCATAGGAACCCTCTAGAAAACAATCTCTGGCCGGTAGGTGGCAGAGAATCTGGTCAAAGGGACATCAGAGAAGCAGAACAAGGAGATCGTTTTCCCGTCTTTAGAGATACCCTCTGGCAGGATTCTCGCTGCTGGAGCAAAAGAAGCTCATGAGATGCCTCAAAAGAAGGTGCACTTAACATTACAAATAGCAGGGCCAGTGGCCAAGAATGAGAAAAGGAAGGAATTTTTTCCCTCGCTAGATAAACAGAAAAGTACAGGACTAAGTATTTCTTGAATATTTAGGCAGCACAGCTGCCATTCAGACAGACAGTCAATTTATGTCGTCGATCCCCTAATGACTCCAGTAGCCCAGGGGAGACATGGGTTAATCTTCTGACATCCTCCAGAGTGGTGTCCATTATCAGTCATCTCAGAACACGAAGCCCCAGCCAGTGCAGTTACACTACACCTACCTCCACATATCTTGCTCAACCATGCAGTACTGACACCAGCCCAAAAGACACAACATTTGTAGTGCTGTTCCCTCCAACAAATCAGACCCTGTGGTGGTAGGGAAGTATCCTAGAGTTCCTATGAGCAGAGAGATCCAGCCTGCACAGTCAACCACCCTCACTGAAGGACAGGAGAAGTGCCACTGAGTGCTCTGTGGCAGCCTTGCATAGGACACTGTCTAGACAAGGTTGCCAAGCACAACTGGTAACCAAAAAGCACCATCACCCCCCGTGCTTCTAGTGCACTAATACAGGAGAGGGAATTCCAGGGCTCTTGATGGAGACCTAATGGCCCCTCCTCCCTTCATCTCTTTAGTGAAGGCTCCACCTCCTTAGATGGGCTGGAATGCAATGTCACTGCCTTCAAGTGCTATACATGAGATGGGGGCTGACACATCTCTTTGCTTTGGGGGAAGATGTGCCATGCATTCTAGATGGGAACTGCTCTACAAGACTTTGTGGCAGGCAGCAGAGTGTGCACTAGTACCAAGTCTCAGCACCCAGTCTTCACTGACTCAGGATTTATTCTGCAGGGCATTTTGCACCACCCTTGTGCCAAACCAACAGAATCTCTCTCTCCAGGAGGGGTTGGATTGAATTCCCATCCCCATGCTTTTTAAGTGTGGAGTGACATTTGCAAACATTCTTCATGTCCCTGTGCATTGTGACCCAATCCTGGTCAGGGACATCGTTCTGCTACACTGACAGAGCAGCCTTTCTTCCTCCTCTGACATATACGCCAAAGAGAAAGAGGGGCCCTGAAAGCCCAGCACAGATCAGAGCAAGCAACAATGCACTGGAGACAAGGCTCCTGGAGAAAACAGTAAGACACCTGGACAGAGAGCCAAAGCTGCAGCACACACCCAAAAAAGTGATGGAGAGCTTTTAAAATCAGGATTGAAAGGAAGCTGGTGCTGCAGCTGTCAGGAGCTCCCCCACTGACTAGTCAAGAACAAAGCAACTGGAATATTCTGAAGGCAGCATTTCTACACTCTGATGGTGGCACATGACACTACTAAGGGGCTGGCTTCCACTCTACAAATTCTGGGAGATGCAGTTCTGCCATTCTTACACTAGGAGGCAGATACCCAGGAGGGAGACTCCTGGCAGACAGTGTCTTCGGAAAATGTGTGTGGTGGCCTTGAGCAAGCCCAAAGGTAGCCCAGATGCTTCCCTCTAAGCTGCTTTGGAAGTGGGAGAAGAGAGAGTCTCTCCTTGGGCATCCATATTTAACTGTGCCAGGATCCAATTCCTTCCTCTCTTAGTGGTAGAACTTGGTTTCTATCATCCCCGCTAGAGGATATGTGGAAGAGCAGCTCCTGTTTGCTGCTGCCTGGAGTACAGGAGCAACGCCTACCGCAGGTACTGGGGGAGGGGGTGGTGGGGAGGTTCTTCTAACAGTGGTTCAGAAGCTGTGAAGAAGTGGGGGCTAAAGATGATGCTTCTCTGTCCTGCTCCCAACTTTATGAGAGCTACCTGCCCTGCCAATTGCCACCCTCAATTTAGCTCAGACATTCACCCTCTAAAGAGGATTAAGTTGCAGCAAACTAAGTCCACTTTACTCCTGCGTGAGAGCATCACAGAGGTGGGGGTTAATGGGCTATAATTTATGCATGTTGATTTCATAGCGTTAGCTGATTTTCCTTAACTTTCCTGAGCATTCCTGCATAGACTTGGCCTATGTGCTTAGGGTAAGGAGAGGTGGGGAGAAAGCATCTATTTCCTGATGCAGCAGAGCAGCTTTCACCTTAACATCAGAGCAATACCCAACTCCAAAGAGAAGTGGAGGCAGATGCTGGGAAACTGTGCTGTTAAATCTGAGATACCATTCTAACAAGGGTGAAGCCAGTGCAGGGCTAAGTCCAGTTCTAATCCATCTCCAACAAGGGTGCAATTGGTCCCTTGGATGGGAGCTCTGAAGCAGCTCCAGATTTGTCAATGCTATACAAATATCAGACCAGTGGTCCATCTAATCTAATCTGGTAGCCTTCCAAGTACAGCAACTGAAACCAGATGCGTCAGAGGAAAGAACAAATTGCCCACAGTGCACCTAGCTAATTATATTATGCTGTATGCAGTGGTGGGGGAGAGAATTCCTTCCTGATCCCTGCAGGCGGTTATCTTAAATCATATGACAAAGCTCTATCGTTGTTCAGAAAATGCTGAGATGTTGTGGTAGGTTTTTAAAGCACAAACCTTCCCGCTGTTCATCCGTCAGCTGCTCTTTGGGGAAGTCCACATCAAAAGTAATGATTAGTGAGCCTTTGATGTTGTTGTTATCGAAGTTGGGAAGACCTTCTCCTTTTTTCCACAGTTTGGCTCCAGGTTTTGTGATTTTATCCCGGGCAACATGAACCTACAAAGCAAGGGAAATTTGAGAACAGTGAGTATCCTGTTATCCTAAATTTCCTTTATGGCAATACTAGAAAGGCATGCTCAATACTGAATCTGCCACAAAGCCAGTAATATTCAGTACCAGGATATGTAAGAACACTGACACAGAGCTTAGGATAACATATGCCAGCACATGCCCCCTAGCCTGCAGGCTAACCAGGTACTGTATCCTCACTTGTAGCCTCTGGAGCAGACTCCAGATAGTCAAAATGGGTCTTTTTTTAATCTCTGGATGAGACAAGATTGTCTATGGCCAACAGCTGCAACCAGGAGTGGACAAGTCCCTGTGGGGCACAGGGAATTCATTACTGAAATATTTTTGCTTGTAGAGAACATGAAAGTAAACTCTTGCCTCACCTTGTGCCCATCTAAATGGGCAATATCCATTTCAAAGCCTATCAGTGCCTCGACCAGCGAGATAGTGACGTTTGTATACAAATCATCTCCTCTTCTTTCGAAGACTGGGTGCCTGTGAACAGAACATAGGAACTTGAACCACTGACCTCTCTTCCCACCTCTACTGCAAAAGTCAAGACTAGAGCTGAGCAAAATTGTTTTGGGAAATAGTAAAGTGACAGAAATATGCATTTTTTATGGCACTGAAACAATGAATGAGTTCAGGTTGAATTCAACAAATGGCTCTGGCTGAAAAAGAACTGAGAAAAAAAATGTCAAAGATGTTGTTTCGATTTGACATTTGAAATGTTTCATTTCAACCTGAACAAAGCTTTTCAATTTTTCATTTTGGCGAGAAAAATTCAAAAGGAACCGATTTTGTTTTTTTAATATTTCCATTCAGACACAGAACTGAAAAGTCAATTATTCAGGACCTCTAGGTTGCTTGCTTCCCTCCATTTATGAAAAGGCTTGGAAAATTCACATAAATCTCAGAAGAATGGAGAAGACATTCGTAAGTCTGATTCAGCTTCCTTTTCCTGTGCTAGGGGATGTGCATTACTAAGAATCTTGCCCTGTGAACTGAAAGGAGTGGAGAGGTGTGATAGGCACACTCCAGCCCCCGCATACTCCAAGTGTCCCCCTGCAGTGTCCAGCCCCATATCCATTGGACACTCACGGAATTACCAGGCCTGCTGGTCCCAAAGGAACAGTTCACTGTCGCTTACTACTTACACCTTAGAACACAGCTCCATGTAACATATAACAGAGAAAGCAAGGGTAACCAAGGCTGGTGGAAGGCACAGTGTGGCTGTAGACAGGCTGCTGGGTTCAGAGCTGCTGATCCAGGGCTGTCTAGCTCACAGAAACTCAGGGTGCAACCTGCATGCAGGTAGCTGCTTGTGAGCATCCCAGGCTGGGAGCTACAGCGGTAAAGCATTGTAAGGCAGCCAGGGTTGCAGGGCAAGTGGTGACACAACCCCTCCCTGCTCTGGATTGCACTCCGCACTGTCTCATACATACCTAACTTCTCACATATTTTTCATACATACATCTCACAATGGTTATAATGACCAGTGCGACACTGGTTTTCATTAGAGACCTTTCATTATATTCTCTAGTAAACGAGTATGTATATCACAGATGAGGGGATCCCCGTAATTCTTATGCACCTCTTTGCCCTTTGACAGTTGGCACAAAGAGGGATCTGGGACACAAGAGCTGTGTCAAACAGTCCCTCATGACTCATCCAGCAGCTTCTTTTTTCCTGTTCTAGCAACATGTATTACTAAGAAACTTTCCATTCACAGGGCAAGAGGTGGAGAGGAGTGCCAAAGTATCATGTGATTCATCCAGCAGCTACCATCTAATCTTAGATTTTGGGCCAAACAAAGCAAAAGGGAAGCATCCTCTGAACTGCTGCCAATAATCTCAAAGTATTCCAACTCCCTTAACATATGACACTCTGCTCTGCAGAGTCCTGCCTCCAGCTCTCCCCAAAATCATCAGAGGATTGGCTCTCTCGCCTCACTGATGCTGCTGATGGATAACAGAGGTGCCATTTGAACTGCAAAATTGATACAAAAGACACTGGTAAATTTTCTGTCTAGTATAATAATTGGAGATATACTAATCCTAGAACTGGAAGGGACCTTGAAAGGTCATCGAGTCCAGCTCCTTGCCTTCACTAGCAGGACCAAGTACTGATTTATGCCCCAGATCCCTAAGTGGCCCCCTCAAGGATTGAACTCACAACCCTGGGTTTAGCAGGCCAATGCTCAAACCACTGAGCTATCCCTCCAGGAGAGAAGTAGATTAGCCAGGCAGGTTACTTACTTGAGAACTTTTATTCGGAAGCGTAAGTCACCTGGCTCCCCATCTACATGGGGTTCACCTGTGGAAGTAGGTTAGAAATGGTGTGTTACACTAAGTCATCAATTGGTGCTTCACCAGCAATTAGCCAGCTTGTCTGACATCAGACTCAGCTCACTAGATGGCTTGGTCTTGTATTCTTCTAAGCTGAAAAAAATCTACACCATTTTTACGAAGGACTCCCTACCTACATGCAACTTCGTAGATGGAAGACCCCAGGCTTTTGCAGTCATGTCTCAATGAACATTGTAGCATGAAATTAGTGCAGAAGACTCACCTACAGAATGTGTGTGTGACAGATATGGCAATGTCCTGTCACATCCTTAGGACACTTTATTGAATAAAGTTTAAATATCTTTGAGGTCCATTGTATTAAATGAATGATTTATGTATTATTGTGGTTGTCAGCTGCAAATATATGTAACCTCTCTGGATTGCGGGGGGAGGGGGAGAAGCGGGGAGGAGGAGAAGGAGTAGGGGGAGAAAGCAGACAGATGTGAGACCTTGAAATTCAAAGGACTATATTAAAAATGTGCCAGATGAATGGATATGGAGGGACAATAAATGTTAAGTGTATTTCCTGGGGAATACCTAGGGAGAGGTTGATGCAAATTCCTCCCCTCAGGTTATGTGAAAACTCAGCCTTTTGAAGCTACACCCTGAGGAGCAGGTCATTGTCTGCCGATTACCTGTTCCCAGAGATGAGATCAAAGGCCTGAACTGTACAAAAACAGCTGAACTGCTCAGCCTGGGTTCTGGTTCTGAATCTGAGTTATTAACTTGTAACCACAGAGACAACCCAGTTGTGGGTATTAAAGGACTGACACCTACCAGAGCCAGAGGCTGGAACTGGGGTGACTCCTGGTAAGCTTTTTAGCATCTGGGTAGGTTCTTTTATTGTTTTGATGTTTTCTCTGTAATACTTTCACCTTAACAATAACTGTGCTTTCTTAGATAGAGCTGTGTGATAGCTTATAACCATGGGGAACAGACTAGTCATAACCTCTGGAGAGAAAGCAAAGCGCAGATGCTGGTCTTTTGGGCAGTCTGGCTTGCTGCAGACATCACAGTGTAGACTGGGAACTGTGCAGCCTTGAAGATCTCTCAGTCAGGAGGGAAATGAGATGCAGGCCTCTGCCCTAGAGAGATGACTTTTGAGAAGCTGGAAACCTCTAAGTGGGTGCTGTTGAGGGACCACACTGGAGGAGCACAGGAGCCGCTGCCATGAACTGTGACAATGTGGATTATCCAAAACCTACACAGCTATAGTTGAGATACTGTGTAGCACTACAGCTCACATTGATGACTAAAGGCAACCAAGGGTTTATTGGGACATGAAGTCATGATACTAGTTAATTCTGTTAAATGGCTAGAAGAAGAATTTTTGCATAATGGAGACTTGCTGACAAAGCAGGTTGTAGGCAGAAACTGGGTCTGTTTCTGAAGCACGTACCTTTCAGCCCCCTTGGAACGTCAAGGGTGAGTTCAGGCATAGGGTACAGTGATATAGGATTTAGCATTCTGCTCTGTTTTCCCTTTTGGCTTCCTGCTTTCACTCTGTCAGATCTGAACAAGTGACAATGGAGAAAGACTCCGCATGCTTGGGCCAGGGGACTTGTGTACACACTTCAAATAGAGCTGAGCATTATGGCAGACATATGTCACAGGTCCCCTTTCTGATAGGAATGCTTTCCCTTTCTGTTGCCAGATGTCTAATATAAAAGCAAGGGGGCTGAACTCTTTAAGCAGGACATTACTAAAATTGACTGTAGGGTGCAGTCTCTAGATTGAGAGAATGCATAGGACAAAACAACTGCTTAAAAAGGAGCAAGATCAAAACAATGCCCCACAGGAAGCACTGAGATTCCTTAATGCTGCCCTCTTCATAATCATCCTAGTGTTACCAAAGCTGATCTCTATGGTGGTAGTGCCATACCTTCCCCGATGAAGGGGTACTCCATGCCATCCCTCACGCCTGGCTCTATCTCTACCTCTAGTGTTCGCTCTTCATTCACAAGCCTGGGGAGATAAAGAGAAACAAAGTAGAAGAGTGGATGCTGTGTTCAGCAAGAAGACAGGTTTTACTCATTTTATTGGACTAGCACAGGCTACTCCCACTGTGGACTGCTGCTTTTCTCCTGCTGCTTGTATCATTTACTGCACACTACCCAGAGCGGAGGGCAAAAGGTGTCTCTTGCTCTGTCTCCACTGGTGAACCCTTATAGACAGAAAAGAGCTAAGCTACTGAAACCATCCCAAGATCCCATGTACATCATTACTGCTGCAGTCCCCACCTTCACATACCCCAATGGGGAACTGTACTCCTGTTCTACTTCAGCCCCTTTCATAGCAGTGCAGAATGACCTCTTTAGATGGGTGTAAAGTCAAGGAGAGTGGAGCTAAAAATGCAAATTAAAAAACCTTTCACCTAATCCAGCTTCTCATTCCTGCCATGACTGCAAAGTATACGATAAAACCAGCTCTCTTTCCCAATAAGCCACGTGGGTCATACTGGTCACACATGCATGTCCTTCCCCCATCTAGTGGCCAGTTGTGATTAGCTATCCATATCGCAGTACAAGGCAGAAACACAACACTCACTTGACATTGGGACACTCATCACAGACAACTTCTTGAGTCATCTGGAAACGCCCAGGGCCTAGCTGGGTGGTCCTCATTTCCTGCCGGCAGTTGCATTTCCGTTTGCCAGGAGCCTGCCGGGCTACTGGCTTGTTCCTAACAACCTGCAAGAAACACATCCAGCTGTTTCATATCAACCAGTCACACGGTATAATGATCTTGAGGCTTTGCAAATAGAATGGTTCCTTCAAGAAACACATTCTAGACAACAAGCTCCAAGATATCTGTGCTGCACCCAAAACAATAATTGCCTTGGATCTTGGAAATGCCTTCCTGAATACAGTCTTCAATTCACTACCTGAGAACCCACGGTGTCACTGTTATAGTCATGTTCCTTTTAAGCCTGCTTCCCAATGCTTATCCACCTTTCTAAATAAAAAAAGGTAACATTAGGCTGAAACATCTGATGCCTTTGATGAATTATTTTGGGAAGCTGGCTAAAATGCCATTCCTTTTACAGTAACTAGGAAAGAGTTTTTTCTCTAAAGATATTTTTAGATTTTTTTTTTCATATTTACATCTCTGAACAAGCTTATTTTAAAGATTTAAATCTGGCTGAGGCATTTGTCACTGAAGACAACACTTGAAGACTGCAAGCTCTGCAAGTGCAGTACATGATGATTCTTCTTTTTAACAGGGGTATGCCATAGTGCTAAGCTCCTGGCTTTATTTCAAAACATGTCTTTATACCTGTTTTTTACTGGGTTTAAGGTCTAACAGGATTTCTGTGTCCAGATTCAAGTACTTCTGATGTGCATTTGTGTCCATTTCCATATTATTTGGATTGGAAATCAAATAATTTTTTACACTGAAGAACCCGAGGAAATGAAACATGAAAACTGTTAATACAATGTTGAGATTCAGGAAATGAAAGTTATAGTTCCTAAATCTACCACAATTTGGCCCTATTTTATATATTAAGGTATACAGTTCATATATACTATGGTACATTGCTATTTACACACACTGGGTATATCTACACTGCAGCTGGAAGGTGTGATCACAGCATGTGTAATCTAGGTAGATCAAAGGTAGCTTGAGTAACATTAGCAGTGAAGATAGCCATGCCCACCCAAGGCATACTTCAATGGCTAGCTTGGGTACATCGACATGTGCTGCAATCATACCTGACTGCAGTGTAGACACACATACCCTTTAAGTTAATGGTTAATTGCTTTGGGAACCATAATTTTCAGTTGCCTGATTTACACACTTGAACCCTCAACTATAATGCTCGATTAATACAGCTTTTTTGCATTTAATTCAGTACTGGGGATTGCCAGCATTAGAGACATAACTAGTTAAATGAAAGCACCGTATATTTGCTAAACACAGAATGTTAGACGTCTGTTGTGACGGAGATGCTTGGCCATGTAAAAATTCAGTTAGATTAATATGGTGGCAACTACTTTGCTGAAAGAGGCAGGGTTTGATATGAGAGGACCTGACTTCAAGAGACTAAATAAGTTTACATCTTGTTTAATGTTTCACCTCTTTGCTGCAGCTTTCTATTGGGTTTCAAAGTGACCTACTTGAAAACATCCCCTTCCCCACAGTGCTTTTGGTTCCCAGAACAGTATCAGGTACTTGGCAGCAACAGGAGGATGTAGAGCATAAGAAATTCCAGCATCGCCTCTCACCCATGTCTGTTTTGTACCTCACCCATCCTCAGACACACTGTTCGGAAGTAACCCATTTCCATTTCTTTCTAAGAATGCACTATTCCCACCAACAGCTAGGCCAACAGTCAGCAGCAAGCTCCAGGGTTCAACGGGGAGGCTCCTAGAAATAGACTGTTACACTTACTTCCACAAAGTTTCCTGAATACACTTCCTCCAGTGTAACTTCCAGGTCCACAATGATGTCACTTCCCCGTGGAATATTCCTGTCTTGCTGACGAGGACTTCCTCCAAACATGAAACCAAAGTCCCCAAAGAAGCTACGGAGTAATGGACATTCATTAATTCAGGAAGAAGTTTAAGTTCACTCCAGCTATGTGGCTTCATAAACAGGATCTCTGTTAAAACACAGAGATCGAATGCAGCAATAGGCTTCCTTGAAGCCTCTTCTCACCACCATATAAGATGCACTGTACAGCAAATTGAACATTGTCAAACCAAATGCTTATTCTTGGCCGATATTCCTTCAAATACAAGTTGCATGCTTTCAAAGGCAAACAGAAATCAGTTATTTTGGGAGAGATTTCCTTATTTAAAGTCATCACAGCTAGGAATAAATTTCTGGCACCACATCTAAGGTACATGGCCCTGATAACCATAGTATCTGAGTTCTTCACAGTCTAACATATTTATCTCCTGTGAAGCAGGAAGCACTATTAATCTCATTTACTGATGGAGACTGAAGCACTGAGAGGCTATGTGACTTGCATCCTCACAAAGGAAGCCTGTGGTGAAGTAGGAAATTGAACCCAGGTCTCCTAAATCCTAGGCTAGAGCCCTAGGACATCCTTTTATGCAGTACCAACGTTCAGACAAGGACACTATTTGAGGGTGGACACTGAGGGGTCTTCTTGAGGAATGCGTCAACTGGCTTCAAGGGAATCCAGCCCTAGCAGACAGAGTGTTTAGTGGAGGAAGAGACAGAAACCAAGCATGGCCTTTCTTTTTATTCAGTCAAACTAGTCAATAGGGGCTGCTCTCATCCTTCAAGCAGACGACACCAGCAGATACTGACACCCTAAAGGACAACTGTAGCAAAGATATCTCTATCAGAAATGAATAATCCACAGGTTTACCCTGAAGCAAGAGGTGCTGTTTGAAGTGCTAGTGAATGAAGAGGTCAGATTTTGCTGTACTTAAACCAGTAAAAACCGGGAAAAGATACTGTACAGTTTTCCTTAAAAAAACCAAAACAAACCAACCCCAAACCATTATCTGTGGCAGTGTAATAAACACCAGGCACACCCCAGAGGATGCAAGAAAGATTCTGCATATTTAATGCAATTACAATCTATTATACATCACTCACACTAGCAAATCTGCCAAGTGAACAATGCTGGTTTGTGGGGGAGAGAGAACAAACATGGTCTTCATGCCCATTACTCAGTGGAAGAAGGGACTGGGATGTGTGTGAAAGCAGCAGCTAGGATATGAGTGTTGAATACACACTGTTGATTCATTTATCTTTGACCAGGGAAAAATGAGGAGACTGAGGCTACTAATAACAAAGCATCTGGTCAGTGCTGGAGTCCGTGAAGTAGTATTGGTGTCTTTATATTATGGACAAAATTAGTCTTCCCTGCCTGCAGAGTAGTTTGCCTGGATGAAAGCTTACTGTGAGAAGATGTCTCCATGGGAACCCTGGTGACCATCTTTCAATCCCTCCTCGCCATATGTGTCGTACTGCTTTCTCTTCTCCTCGTCTGAGAGCACCTGGAAGGGCAGAGGATGTGGGACAATAAACACTAGTGCGTAAGTGAACTAGGTTATTTAGACAAGGCTTTTGAAATGAACCCTGATGTTATTCCTAAATGAGGAACAAGGGACAATGGAGGCACCGAGAGAAGACTGTATTATGGTGGTGCTGGTCATGACTCTATTATTACCATTAAGTCAAAAGTTTTCAGTTTAACAAGAGCTATAAACCTTTATTTTGTATTCATCTAATTGAAACAGCAAAAGCCAAGACACAATATAATTCAACACTATTTCAAATTCTTCACGGGGGTCCAATGGAAAATGAATTGATAGAACAATAAGAGTCCAAAAATACAGCCCTTTTGGCAGTCTTTCACAGAAGTGTGTCACCCTTCTTTGTAAACCACACTGCTGCTCCTCCTGCTCCTTGCTCCAATATCAGTCATACAGAACGAGCATTTGTCTAGAGAACATTTTATAATCTTTAGCCAAAATCTCAAGTTTGAGCATCAATGTGAAGCCACCAAATATGATGATAAATCTGCCGTGGCACAAACACTGGCACTCATTCCGGGACAACATGGGGCGAGAGAGGGGAGGGAAGAGAGAGCATGAGAGCAGTGACCTCAGCTGTGTTAAGGTGGAATAACTTCCCAAATTCATGGAATGTGTGACAATCAGATGTACTGATCCATTGATCCAAAAGCATGTGAGGTGGCTGTTAAAGTTTTGCATCAGGGTGGGACTTTGAAGAAGCTGCGATACATACAGCTTTTGGGTATCTGTTGGAGATGGAAGCAAAAGCCTTATAGAGTACTGGAGTGTGTTATTGACAGTGTTATTCTCAATATGAAGTTGAAAAGGAAGACACCAGTATTTCCTCTTAACTTCATATTTCCATGCTTCTCAGGTTTCAAGGGGGTAGCATACACCCTGATGCAACCTTAACTGCCACTAAATATAGCTTTTGTTTGCTAACTTATCTTGATATTAGAACAATTACCAGCAGCTATAGCTAGGCTGTTAAACAAATAAATCTTTACTATACCTGTTGGAGCATGTTTGAGCATTAGCCTGCTAAACCCAGGGTTGTGAGTTCAATCATTGAGGGGGCCATTTGGGGATTGGTCCTGCTTTGAGCAGGGGGTTGGACTAGATGACCTCCTGAGGTCCCTTCCAACCCTAAGGACCTTGAGCTGCATGAAACATAACTTTCCAAAATAACGAGGAGTCCGGTGGCACCTTAAAGACTAACAGATTTATTTGGGCATAAGCTTTCCTGGGTAAAAAACCCACTTCTTCAGATGCATGGAGTGAAAAAATCACAGATACAGGCATAAATATACCGGCACATGAAGAGAACTCAGTACCAATGTAGGCACAAGAACAAATGGATATAAACTGGCCATCAGGAGGTTTAGACTTGAAATTAGACGAAGGTTTCTAACCATCAGATGAGTGAAGTTCTGGAACAGCCTTCCAAGGGGAGCAGTGGGGGCAAGAGAAATATCTGGCTTCAAGCCTAAGCTTAATAAGTTTATGGAGGGGATGGTATGATGGGATAGCCTAATTTTGGCAAGTAATTGATCTTTGACTATTAGCGGTAAATATGCCCAATGGCCTGTGATGGGATGTTAGATGGGGTGAGATCTGAGTTACTGCAGAGAATTCTTTTCTGGGTGTCTGGCTGGTGAGTCTTGCCCACATGCTCAGGGTTTAACTGATCGCCATATTTGGGGTTGGGAAGGAATCTTCCCCCAGGGTAGACTGGCAGAGGCCCTGGGGTTTTTTTGCCTTCCTCTGCAGTGTGGGGCACGGGTCACTTGCTGAAGGATTCTCTCCACCTTGAAGTCTTTAAACCACGATTTGAGGACTTCAATAGCTCAGACATAGGTTAGGGGTTTGATACAGGAGTGGGTGGGTGAGATTCTGTGGCCTGCGTTGTGCAGGAGGTCAGACTAGATGATCATAATGGTCCCTTCTGACCTTAAAGTCTATGATTCTATGAAGGGAGTGTACAAGTGGAGAACCAGTGTTGACAAGGCCAGTTCAGTCAGGTTGGATGTGGTCCTCTCTCAATAATTGATGAGGAGGTGCCAATACCAAGAGAAGGAAAATTGTTTTTGTAGTGAGCCAGCCACTCCCAGTCCCTATTCAAGACCAAATTAATGATGTTAAGTTTGTAAATGAATTGTAGCTCCGCAGTTTCTCTTTAAAGTCTGTTTTTTTTTTTTTTTTTTAAAGATGAAGTTTAAATCTGTTATTGAATGTCCAGGGAGATTGAAGTGTTCTCCTACTGGCTTTTGTATGTTACCATTCCTGATTTGCGTCCATTTATTCTTTTACGTAGAGACTGTCTTGTTTGGCCAATGTACATGGCATTGCTGGCACATGATGGCATATATCACATTAGTAGATGTGCCCCTGCTGAATGAGCCCCTGCTGGTGTGGCTCATGTGGTTGGGTCCTCTGATGGTGTCGCTAGAGTAGATATGGGGACAGAGTAAGCAATGGGGTTTGTTACAGGGATTGGTTCCTGGGTTAGTGTTTCTGTGTGTGGTGTGTAGTTGCTGGTGAGTATTTGCTTCAGGTTGGGGGGTTGTCTGTAAGTGTGGACTGGCCTGCCTCCCAAGGTCCATGAGAGTGAGGGATTATTTTTGCGGATACAGACTAACACAGCTACCCCTCTGACACTTTCCAAAATAGAAACCTTCCAGACTGGAGTGTTCCATGCTTTGTCTGCCCAGAGCTGAAATAGTTTGTAAAGTTGGAACACTACTGGTTAAGCTGTTTTAAATTAGGGCGAGGAGGCAAGAATCACACCTTTCCTACAATTTTATTTTTTTAAGACATCGCTATAGTAAAAATGGCTGGTACATGAAATATGGCAAGGCCCTACGTCTCAATGAGGGCTACTGCTTTGTGTGATTTTGTTTTAATTAAATAGGAGATTTTCAAATAGTCCTTATTCTACATGTACAGCGAGGGAAGATGGGCTGTGCATACATGCAGAGCTAACAAATATACATTGCTTGGTTGAAGGCACTTACAACAAGGTCTGATGCGAGTGAGTTTGTAAATTCTGTATGCCATTCAGATGTCCCCACATTACCGTTTGGAAACACCCACAAGAAACACTGCATTGATGCAATACTAAGATTGCACAGTCAGGAAGTGCAAGAACTAAGAGCCCAACAGCAACATTAAATCCGCTGCATTGCACATATAACATTTTCTAATTTTAGTTCTGCAAAAATATTTAAGAACACAATGGACATGTAAGAGTCAATACTGGTGATGGAACCTGAATTTTTATGTTTCCTTAATGGGATTTAGTTGTGTCACCATGGTACCTTAAAGCGATATGGTTAACTTGAAATCTAATCAACTTAAAAAAGAAATTAATGAGTTTAATGTTTCAAAGACTACATGTGCCCCGAGTCTCCCTGATGATTTTTGTGATTTTACAATCACAATTTTCCCATTTTTTTTAAAGCTATTGTGTCAGAGATGCACAGAAAGAGGTAAAACAGTAAAATTAACTATACAAAGTGGCGTCAAAAGTGTCAGGACCCACATCCTGCAAAGCCTTACACGTGCTAGTAGTCCCATTGATTTTAAATTGGACTAATCATGAATGTAAAGCTAAGCATGTGCATAAGTTTTCAGAGATCTGGAACTTTAAGTTGGAAAGAAAACAGATAAATATTTTTCACACAGAAGAAGTGGTGAATTTCACTATTTCCTGTTTGCAGGAGAGAGAGAAAACCCCCCACTTCCCAGGATAACTTAAGGATTTCCATTCAAAGTGAGTAAATAGTTTGCTTTAAAAAGAGGTCCAAACTCAGCAAGACCAGTAGAAAACTTCCCTGTATTATCTGACCAAAAGTTACATCATCTCCTTTCATGCACTCACAACTATGTACTTGTGTGTCGAAGAAAAACTTAGTTCTCGCTTTTTGTTTGGGTGCAGCAAGATTAAATACTTTATTATTTCTCCAGTAATTACCATGGAGGGAGAGAGTGCCATAGGACACAGGGTCACCCCAGTCCTGGACAGGTCTCTCAACTGGTAAACAATTACATCAAGCCTTTATACCTTTTTTACAGACAATTTCTAGCAATCATGGAGACACTAAAAAGCAACAAATACATTTTGTTTATACATAAGCTTTTCTGCTATCTCACTAGAAAAACAAGACTGCAAGACTGCATATTGCAAGGTCGTAATAACTTTCACACAATTCACTCTGTCTTACATTATCTTGCTTCCTCACGTCACCAGGGTCACAGTTAGCCTAACTCAAGATCATTAAGATCTCTTCAAAACCTTGTTAATTATTTACTGGCTTCCACATGTGCAACAGTGCTTCTACAGTGAGGAACACACCAGATGTGCAATGGCTACAGTTGCAGATCTTAATCAGTTGCACAGCATTAGGGCCACCATTAAACCACTGCAGAAACATAAGTGTGATCCGTATCTGTTCTCCAGCACAGTATCTACTCCAGAAGTTTTACAGACATACATACCCCAAATAAATAGATTCTTACACCTAAATAATCTGCCTGCCCAGAACAGCTGCTCACTCCCCCTCTACCTGAAAATTACTGTCAGTTCCTCCTCAGTGACCTCTCTCTGTTCCCTTGAGGCTTGAATGGAAAGGGATAGAGAAACAGCACCAACCACAAGAGCACAGGAGGAAGAACAGCAGCTGGATAGTCTCTAGACAGTCACCTAAGATACGAGTGTCCAGCCTGCATTAATTTGAGGTGTATCCAATATTAAATACGGGGGGTAGTACGAATGTGAGGGTTGCATAAAGTGCATTTGGGATGGCAGGGCCCACCTCTCCTTCTCCCTGGAATGCCACAAAAGGCCCAGGCAGCTAGCCCTTCACTAAACTCTTCAGTGGCCTGGGAAGCCCCCCCCCACTTCACTCCCTTCTCCTGGGCCACCAACAGCCAAAAAGAGGAATACCTGTGTTGTCCCACCATAAGTGCCAGACAATAATTTTTAAGGATGTTCTCTCAGTCCGTGAATTAAATACAGATTTCAAAATGGGTTTAATAGATGTGAAAGCCAGAAGGGACCGTTACGATCATCTAGTCTGACCTCCTGTGTAGCACAGGGCACAGAATTTCAGCCAGTAATTAAGCCTGAATCAAGCCCCTATTTTGTGGCTGAAGTGGAGCGTGTTTTCAGAAAGACATTCAGTCAATGTAAAGGCTTTAAAAGTGAGAAAGCACCATATTTGTTAATTAACCATTGAAACACCTTGCCTTCGCTATTAGTTTGATTCTATGTCTAACTTGAGTTAATCTAATTTTAGTTTTCAGCCAGGGGATTTTGTCAATACTTTTGTCTCCCAGATTAGTGAAACAGATCTCTCCAACTAGGTACTTATATACACCACAATCAAATAATCTCTTAATGTTCTCTTTACATTTCTTAAGTCAATTAACTCACATAATGAGAACACCCTTAAACCAGTTTAAGACTGAAACATTAATTGTGCCATAAGCAACAGATAACAAAAGCCAGGTATCACAGAGTTTGGTCATTTGTCACATATTTTGACAATTTCCATTACACACTGGCAGGTCTGAAGACTTAGAAGTATGCTTCAGCTCCAGACTTAAGGACAACCAGGAATCAAATTTCAAACCTATATCCTACTAGCCTAGGAACAAATGCTAGGGATAGGAGAGGGCCGAGGAACTACAAATAATTTTAAATGATCTATTTCAGGTACAACTATGAAATCCCAGAATAGCATATCCTGTCTGAAGATTCTAAAAGAATGCATCGAGATGTCCATCATGCACTAGCTTCCCTTCCCCAGCGAGAGAACTTTACACCAAAGTTTTGGTGCTTTGAAAGAATAAGCTATTGTTTTCCAAAAAATTTAGCCACCGCTGTCCTCACACATCCTGAGCATCCACAGCAATCAAGCTGCTTTGGTCTCAGAAAGCGAACTACTGCAATATCTCCTGCAAAATGAAACAAGATGTTCAGAACCCTATATAGGAATCTGCAAACTCCATCAAAGGAGACATTCCCTCTCTCCCACAACATGCAAGAGAGGATAACTTAACTCTGAAAATTAGAAAATTGGAATCCAAAAATTGGCCTGTGACCACTGCTAGAAACCTTAGAGCAGGCCTGCACAACTCGTAAAGCGGTGAGGGCCATATTACTCCAAAGAAAATAGCTGAGGGCCAACACCCCTTCCCCGCAGCACTTGTGTAAGCAAGCGGGGCTCCCACGGCGGCGCCTCCTGCTGGTCTTCTTGGGAATTAGATCATCCAGCCATTGGAGCGCCCTCTGCAGGCCGGTGTCCCACGGCCACTGGCCCCGTGTCCCTCCCAGACCTCGGTGCCCTTGATCTGGGGTGCTGCTTGCTGTGTCCCTCCTAGTCAGTCCCCGACCCACCACTCACCTCCTTTCACCTCCTCCCTCCCCATGCCCGCCCCTAGAACCTCTGCTGGCTCACTGCTCGCCTCTTTGCCCACCTGCCGCTTGCCCACCCGCTTATCCCCCACTCGCTGCTTGACCCCCACTTGCCGCTCGCCCCCCCAAGTATAAAGCCTCATTCAAAGACTCAGTGGTCACTATATTACTGCATACAGCAGTCAATCAATGCAGTTGTAGATAAATCTCTACAATATGCATTTTTGTATAACTTTTATATGACTTTGTATTGAACCTTGGTAATATGTTATAGTGGGCGCCTGAGGTAGTATAATTAAGGTAAAAAAAAGTCTTTTTGCTAGAAGTAGAATAAGATCTTCCCCCCACTTTGTAATCGATCTGTTGAATGAATGAGGTGTGAATGAGGAAGACATGGAAGGCAGGCACCTCCAGACAGCTGCAACCCTTGGAGAGGGGATGGGAGCCAGATCAGGCCCAATGCTGCTATAGAGACGCTCACCCGGATGTAATGGGCCAGTGGTAGCCACTCCATAGTTCAGACTGACCCTAACTTACAACTAAGATCCATTTTTAACTTCCCTGTAACTTCTCCAAAAAATTACCAGATCCCCTGAGCTCTCTTAGGCCTCTCTCTGGGAGGTTTGGTAACCTTCAGAAAAGAGCTTTTGCAATTAAGGTATTTCACAAATATCCATCATTCCCTTTCTGAACATTTTCCTAGCTTCCTACCCCCAAAATGGCTTGGCCCCAAACACCAAGCGTCTGGCTGAGTTGGACAGAGGCCTCTGGGTGTTGCTGGGGGATCACAAAAACCTGTGTCATGCTTATAACATTGACTCTGTAAATTATTTAAACTGCCCTTCTGTTGAGCACTGGGTGTGCGGCAGGGGCTGCTCTAGAGGAAGAGGTGGGGCCCAGGATCGGGTGTGATGTGGCTAGGATTCTTGGGGACAGGGCAGGGGGGATGATGAGGAACAGGGAAGAATGATATGGCTGTGGGGTTGGATCCTTGAACTGTTCTAGACTGTCCTGCGTTTGGGTTTTTAGGGAAGCTGTCGAGTATTTGTAAATGAGATTTGTTGATGGGCTAACTGGGCTCCTCTAAAATTTGCAGCTTAACTCTTCAGCTAATGAAGTGGTTCAGATTCATGTGCAGTATGTCATAGTTCTCTCTTCTCTAACGTGGGGATAGACATTTGATTTGATCCTGTCCTCACTTTGCCTTTGCACTGCTGGGAACAGACTCAGGCGCACAGGTTCCCAAAGTGTGGTGGGATTGAGTCCAGAGAACTGGGTGTGTGCACATGGGGCCAGCTTCTTCTGACTGCGAGACAGAAAGAAGCTAAATATACATTTAAGGGTCCTCCTAATGTGGCTTTTCCATGGAAGCAGTTCCTGCAGTGATGACAGCCACATGAACCCCTGATCCAAACACAGCAGCCTGTCTGTTCCTGGGATTAGCAGCGATTCTCCCCAGAGACTGTCAAGCCTTAATGACCCAATTTTCTTTACCACCCTGGGGCAATTACTTGAACATTTGGGACCACGGGGTATTCTGCCATTTCCCTCTCCCAATTGCCCCCCCACTCGCCTCCTCAGCCACCCCTCCCCCGCCGCTTCAGCTGCCCGTGTAACAACAGAAAAACCTCCCTCTCCCAATTGCCCCCCCACAGTTGTGTCCCCCCCGCCCACCTGCCTCCTCAGCCAGCCCTCCCCCACCGCCGGCTCGCCTGCCCCCCCGCCTCCGCTCCCCTCTTCAGCTGCCTGTGTAACAGAAAAACCTCCCTCTCACAATTGCCCCACCACCACTGCCCCCCGCCTGCTTGCCTCCTCAGCTGCCCCCCCTTCCCCGCCGCCAGCTCACCTGCCCCCCCGCTCGCCTCCTCAGCCCTGCTCCCCCACTGCCAGCTCACTTGCCTGGACTCTTACCTTCTGCCACTGCCCCAGCCTCCTGCCACAGGCTCGCTCTCCAGAGTCCAGGCTGACACTGGCCCCTTCACCACCCCGCCCACCTGCCAGCCAGCCATCCGGCCATTGGCTTGCCTTCTCACTCCATGCGGGCCGCACAGTGAGACCACCTACTCACCCCACCGCGGGCCACATGTTGTGCAGGCCTGCCTTAGAGTGACAGCAATCAGGTTAACACACACCAGACTCTTTATGATTTTTCGCTATCACCTCCACTGCAGTTTCTAGTTATTAAACCTGTCTGACTTTTAACTTTTGTTGCTGCAATTCATTACCAACAGTGCAATGTAATCATTGCTGACTCCTCCTGATTAATGCCAGCTCCAAGGACATCACTGGTAAAGAGCACCTGTTCACCCCTCACCAAAATGATGAGATGGGCAGAGATGCCAACAATACAGGAAAACCATGTTTGTGTTAGTACTGGGAGCAGATATCTGATTAACTCACTGACCTCATAGGCAGCACCCAGATCCTGGAACTTTTCTTGTGCTCGTGGATCATCAGGGTTTCGGTCCGGATGAAGCTGCAAAGCCAGTTTCCGATAGGCCTTTTTAATGTCTTTTACTGATGCACTGCGGGACACCCCCAGAATCTTATAGAAATCCCTCCTGAGAAATACAGAGCAAAATAAGCATCTAATTGTGGCCTCTGTCACATAGAACTATTCCACATGTGCTGCACATTTATCACTCATATGACACCACCAACACTGCAGCATCCAAACAACTCAAACAATAATGAATGCATTCTCCTTGCACACCTGAGAGTTTCAATAAGTACTATTAACACCCTTTTACACAGGAGGAATGGAAGCACAGAGATATTCAGTGACTGGCTCACGACAATATGTGTGTGTGTGTGGGGGGTGTGATGGTGACACTGACAGGGGGCTGTGTGCGCAGAGGTGCGTGTGTGTCTGTAACAGGATAGTCAGAGGCTGGGGGGGGGGCGGGGGGATGAGCATGGGCCAAGTTTGGAAGATGGGAGGACCAGGATAGTAGGGGGCTGCATATGGTGGATGGGCAGGGCCAGGTGTGGGAGCGGTGGGGGGCTGGGATTGTCAGGGGCTGTGTGTAGAGGATGGATGGGAGACCAGATGTGGGAGCAGGGGGGCCAGAATAGTTGGGGTCTGGGCAGGGGCCAGGTGTGGGGGATGGGCTAGTTGGAGGCGGCGGGGGGATAGGGGCCAGGATAGTCGGGGCTGTGTGTGGGGGTTGGGGGGCCAAGATAGTTCGAGAATAAGCGGGGCGGGGTGGGGGGGATGGGCAGGGGCCGGGGATGGGATAGTCGGAGGCTGTGTTGGGGGTGGGCGGGGGCCGAGTGTGGGGAATGGGGCCCCGGATAGTCGGGAGCTGGGGGGGGGGCGGAGGGGGAATGGGCGGGGGCCGGAACGGACGGGGGTTCTGTGTGTGGGGGGGGGGAATGGCCGGAGGCCGGGTGCGGGGAATGGGGCCCGGAATAGACCGGGGCGGCGGCGGCGGGTGGGGGGGGCAGGGGGAATAGGCGGAGGTTGGTCGCTGCTGGGGGGGGGGGCGGGGTGAGTGCGAGCGGAGGAGGGGAATGGCGTGGGCGGAGACCGGGGAGACCCACGAGGGGCGGGGGCTGGTCGCTGCTGAAGGGCTCAGAGTCGGCCTGAGGGATCGCGCCCCCTTACGAGGAGCGGACCTAGGCTCCCCCGCAATCCCCGCCCACCGCGGCCGCACTCACCCGGCGCTGGCCTCCCCGAGGAGGTAGAGCAGCAACAGGCAGAGGCGGCCGAGAGAGCGCGGGGCCATGACGGCGGCGAGGCCTCACTCCCCGCCGAGCCTGCACGGGGCCGGGTCACGGCTCGCTTCGCCTGGCGGGGGAGGGGGGGGGCTTCGGCCGGGTCCTGCAGCGGCGGAGACTCAGTCGCCGGTAACCATAGATATGAAACAGAGCCCGGCGAAGAGAGCGGGCCAATCAGACTGTGTCACAGCACGCGACCCCAGTGACACCTCACCAATCACAGTCGAACACTTCATCAACCTCCCGGCCGTACTGACCAATCACATCCCTCTACATCAGCAGTGAGCCTCCTGACCAATCGCTGCTATCTGCATCACCTACCCCAGTGTCCAATCAGAATGCCAAGAAGGACAGTGACATCACTATGAGAAACCAACTAAAAGGGATCTCTCAGAGAGTGCCGGTCTGGAAGGTAGCCAATCACAGGCTGCTCGTGCCTCCCGGCCAATCACGGAGCGGATAATACGCCCCCACTCCACGCTCCTCAAACGCACCAATCAGAACCTCGTTACTGTGACGGAAAGCGCAGGCGCTGCTATGTCCTAGGGACCCTGTGTCCCCGCCCATTGCTCCCCCCGGGCATTGGTAGGGTCATACCATCCCTGATAACGGTAATATGTAAATTAGGGGGCGGAGCAGTGCTGGAGGCCAGGCCGGCTGCAGCTCGGACGGACGTTGGCCGTGCCGGGGCGCTGAGGCGTTCCCTTGCCTGAAGCAGGGGGCAGCCCGCGAGGAAGAACAGAAGGCACGTGGGGCTTACGGGTATAGGACGGAGCCTGTTCTGCCGGCTGTCCGGAAGGGGCCTGGGCGGGGCACGTCTAGCCAATGGCTCGATGGTGTTGGTGGGGACTAGCTAGGCAACGTTTCGCTGGTTTGCTGGCAGCGGCGGGTCAGTGCGCATGCGTGGTTGCTACGTGCGGCTGGGGAGGGAGCGGGGATTCAAACGCTGCGCGGAGCGGAGCCCCCGGCCCTGCCTAGGGGCAGGCGCGGCCCGCGCAGGTGAGCGCAGGCTCGGGGCGCGGTGGCCGGGGCTCCGCCTCGTGTGTGTGTGTCGGGCGGGGGGCAGGTCTGTGCCGTGGGTCAGGCTCCCCTGGAGCTTCTCCGGCCCGGCCAGCCGCCGCCGCCCCCAATGCGGCCCCTCCTGGGGCTCCGTGCCCGCGGCCGGCTCCCCTGTGAGGCGGGAGGACGGGAATCATTCTCGCCTCAGGCCCGCCCCTGGGTGCGGGGCTGGTGGTGCGTGGCCTGGGCTTCCTTTGTAGTAGCGCTCATGGCTGTCCCCAGTGGGCCGGGGCTCCTGGGTCTGTGGCAGTGGGTTATAAACACATGTTACGCCGGGTTGCCCCCCGTAGCAGAGGCTTTCCAAGCATGGCTCCCTTGTTGGTCGTTTGTGGCCTGGTCGAGCCTGTGACCCCCAAGCCTGTCCTGGGCCCCCTGCGCTAGGCGCTGTACAAACTCGGTACAGAATGCTAGCCCTTGTCCCAGATTGCTCACTCTGGCCTTGACGCGAATGCGCTGAGTGTTTTTGGCTCAATGTCTGGTGTTTTGTTTTGTTTGCCAGATCTGCAGGGCAAGCAGTTCACTCCAGTTGTGGACTCCCCAGAGCTGGTTAAAATGGATCAGTCCATGGTGCACCTCTGGGTGAAAACGGAACCCTTCATAGTGGGGGCTTTGCAGATCCCCCCTCCATCCAAGTTCAGCATGCACTATCTCCGGAAGATGTCCACGTATGTCCGGTTGCGGGCCAGCGAGGGCTGTTACCCACGCCTTTTCTGGCCTATGTGGCGGCACATTGCCTGTGGGAAGCTGCAGTTAGCCAAGGATTTGGCCTGGCTCTACTTTGAGATATTTGACAGTCTAGTGGAACGGACTCCAGAGGAACGTCTGGAATGGGCAGAGGTGGTGTCCAGCTGCACGTCAGAAGAGGAACTAGAGAAGCAGAGGAATAAGGCATGTAATATAATGTTGTAATCTTTCTCTGGTGAATAGTTTTAGGCACTGGAGCATGGGCTGTGCCAATCAAGGTTGTATGGTTAGGGCCTTTTGCTACTCACATCCAGCCTTTTGATCTGAAGTGTTGTACAATCACAACTCCAACAGCCTTTTTCTCACATTCTTCATGGCAGTGAAGCCCTAATCATTCTGCTAACTGTGCCTGTGAATGCAGATCACGCTACCATTCAAGTTCTTAGTTTTCTGTTTGACTCGGGTAAATATCAGCAACCAGATCTGCCCTTCAGAGCCACATTACTACTTTTCCACTTTAAAAGCCAAAGTAGCATTACAGAACAAATGCTGTTCAGCAAGATTGCATATGGTTGGTATAACTAACAGACACCTTTCTAGAGTAAAACATCGGACATAAAAAATAACATGGTCTTGCTTAAACCCTCAAAAGCAGAGAGATCCCAAGTGTGGTTTATTCCTAACACACTACTGTTTTTCTGCACAACATAAGAAGATGTGCACAAAGAAGACATCTGTAAAGGTGACCTGCAAACAATTTCAATTAGCCTAGTCCTTTTTTTCTGCTTTATGATCTATAAAATAGATTTGAACATCTACATTTTTTTTCTCTGTTTCACTTTATCAGGATTGTCAGCTATTTTTTTCCCCTGGTTTTGCTGGCTGACTTGTAGGGAGAAGAGGAAAAAAAGAAAGAAGGTCTCAGAATGTATGTTCTCCTACAAAGGGTGGGACCATTCAGAAAAGTTATCCTTTAACATGTTAGTTGGTCTTACCAGAAATGAGATTTAAACAGTCTGATTTAAAAATCCACTCCTGTTTTTCTTGCCTCTTGCAATGTCATTTTGCTTATTCTCTAGTTGTTGTAAGGATAGACAGGACCTGGATTTGTAATGGGGCATGGTGGAAAGCAGAAGAAAACTTTTGTTGTCTGGCACAAGTCCAATATTTTTCCTTTGCATGTCACTGTTAAAGAACTCTTTTCACACTTTTTGATAAACTTTAAACACTTTCAATATTTGTTGATTGTGGCCTTTGTGGAAGGGCTTATTCTTGTGGGAGGAACCTGACCTCACTTCCTTTGGTCTGTACTGGAAAAGCCAGTGGTCTTCTGAAATTGTAATGCTGTTCTCTGACAAACTCGTGTGTGGTGCAAAGAGACATGCTAAGGAGTGCACATATAAAAGATCCATGTGATAGTCCTGAAATCAATTGAGCTTAAACAGCAAGCTCCCTAAGCCAGGAGTAGCTGTCCATTAGTCATTTGCACTGGCCCTTTGGGTCTTGTGTTCATCCACAAAGTCTATGTGCTATTATCTAGTGGGGCTTTGGTAGCACTTGCAGTAGTCAAGATTGCAAAACAGGTTTGTTTTATGACCACCTTTTTGCACACTGATCTTTGAAATGTACATCATGTAGGGGGCACGATTTGAACACAGGTCAGCCATTTGAAGTAGAGGGTGAAAAACTATATCCATTTGAAAACCATTCTAACACACTCATTAAAGACTACACTTAATTGTTTTGTTTTTTTAATTTGACACTTGATAATGTGGCCATTTTTCATTGGCGGGCCTAGTGCTTTTGTTTGATGGTGTCCCAAACTCTGCATATCGAGCCCAAGGAGAAGAGTTTTAGGAAATTATGGGCAAGTGGAAAAAAGGTTTGAGAATGAGTGTCTTCCCAAGGTTACCAGTGGCATGTGCAGTGGTAAATATTGTGATGTAGACAGTGAGAGAGGCTGAGCTTTTTGCATGGTGTAACGTGGCTACCAGTGAGGCTTGTAAAGAAGGGGCGTAGAGTTAAAAACAAAGAAACAGAAACCCTGTAGAAACTAAGCAAGCACCTGTCAAGCCCATAAATCTAATTTGTGTGTGTGTGTGTAAGCTAGAGCTTTCTTGAGGCTTGTTTAATAGCTGATAGTAACACCACACACCAATTTGTGTAGGGGAGCCACAGTCAGTTGTGATATTGTAGCTACCTTGTTGTCTACGTTCTAAAAGAATAGGCTCTTCGGTTGAATTATTGAATGCATTGGTCATGTTCTGGTATGTGTTAACATTGTGTTCCCCTCTTGGCCAGCTGTCAGTAGACACTCTACAGTTCCTGCTGTTCTTGTACATTCAGCAGCTAAACAAGATTTCCTTGCGGACATCTCTGATTGGAGAAGAGTGGCCAAGCCGCAGGGACAAATCTCAGTCTGCCAACCTGACTGGAAAATCCACCTGTCAAAATAAGGTATTGTTTGTAACCCTGTCCCCACAGAGGTTATTGTGAGGGAGGGGCTGCAAAACCTTCACCTTAAAGTGGGGTGGGGAGCAGATCTGCTTTGTGGGGGAAGTGAACTCCTGCCCAAGGCTTGTGTCTGTACCTAGGAGTGCACTTAATCAATTGAGCTAAATAATAAATGAGATGGCTACTGTAACATTAATTTTCAAAAATCTAACTTGCCCATAAAAACTTGCAGCAGACTGAACTTTCACATCCGGTCTCAATCTGTGATAGGTTTTTTAAAAATTTCCCCCCCAAATCTTTGCTCTTTGCTCTTTAAATTAGAGGAGTGTAACATAGTGGAAAATGTTCATTTATTTCAGAGACTGCTCCTCCATAATTACATGTTCAGGCTTCTAGGGTAGCCATTCTTAGTGCAATGTCTGAATAAGTTACACAAAGCTGTGAGAAATAGATTAGTCAAATATAATCAAATGTAGGTGGTTAAGTCTTGTATCTCACATTCAGAAGTATCTGAAGTTAGCCAGGTAAGCCAATCCTGCTGCACTACCATATTAGAAAGTGAATTACAAACTGAGGGCAACACAATAGACACTTAGCTGACCCACACCTTGAAAAAAGTCCAGTTGCTAGTGTCAGCAGGATTTTTGTCACAGGTGTGACATCAATACCATACATGTTGTTGTGTCACGTGGAACAAGAATTGTTGAACTGCAACTCAAGAGCATCTGAAACTAAAAATAGGGGTTAGCGGACTTTAAACACAGAGACTTATAATAGACAAGAGGGGGAAAGTGCTTATCCAGGGCTTTGTGCTGAATGGTCCTCTTTACACGTACTGTTCAGGGCATTCAGCATCATTCTATAGTGGATGATTTTTGTTAACTGCAGTTCAAGTTCAAAACTAGACTGGCCCATCTTGTGAAGCTTCATGAGTAGATAATGGATCTGTCATATCTATTTCAGAAGCTTCATTCCCCCACAGGGTGGGGGATTATATTCATTGTGCTTATCCTTTTGTGAACTATTGAGGAAATGCCCCCTGCTTGACGCTAACTTTCTAGGTGTCTGGAATGGGCACTCCAGGTGACTGTAACTCCTTGGTGTGGTCCAGTGAGGCCAGTCCAGCATAAGCTGATGTCTGTTAGAGTTTTCATCATTGGCTGTCTCATATTCTGGTCTTCCCTTGCTATGGAGACCTTCAGCACTTGAACTATAATGATCCTTTGAGATGAATGTTTAATGGGATTTTTCCTCATAATGGCTTATCTGAGGTTTTTCTCACAAGTCCTCCTGAGTTAGTACTTGATTGCATCTATTCTAAGCATCCAGGTTCAATAGGAACCATAATTGCCTTCATAGCGGCTTAGACTATCAGGTGTTCGTTACAGTTCAGTCCCACCCTCGTTTCCAAGCACCTGTGTGCTGAACCTTTTCGTGGAGAGGGAATCCATTTTCTTCTCTCACTCTAACTAATATAGTGACTGGTTGGTCATGGCCACAGCAAGTAGAACTACTGAACCTCTTCCACTCTGAAGATGGCTAGTGGATCCAGTATCTTTTATTTGCTGGGGGAGTCTGTTATGGGGGTAAGAGAAGGCCTGCAGAATCAATGGTTCAGGGGAAGGAATCTGTATTCTACTTCTACTGATTTCTCCATTTAGAGCTGCTGTGGGTGGGATCTGAGCAGGATGCAATGGATATTGCATTGGGAAAGTGTCTCAGCCCAGTAAGAGCGCCTCTGTTTGTTTTTGTTTTGATTTCTAAGAACTGGAATGATTACACCCACCAAGCGTTTGTGCAGAACCACCTTTTGGATCTGCTGGAACTGCTACTGGACCCGGACCAGCTCTCGGCCTCTTCTCATTCCACTCACGGTAGCCTGGTCTCCCCTGAAGCTGTTCGAGCTCTCAGCTTTCTCATTGAGGGGACTGTGAACAAAACCAGGACTGTCCATCCTCTTCATGAGCTTGCTCTCTGGCAGCCCTTGCATGTGAAGAACGGCTACTCGAAGATTACCAAAGCCTTCTCTTTCTCCAAGCTAGAGGTCTGGCTGAGGGCCTGCCTGACTGGGAGCCCGTTTGGGACATCTGCCTGCCTCAAGTCTGGGAAGAAACTTGCGTGGGCACAGCAAGGTATTTGAAAGCCTTGGCTTTGCTCTTTAGTTTTAGGATCAACTTTCCACTCTCCTCTGTTCCTGTTGATCAGGAGTCTGGTTTGTGGGCATTGGTGCTCTCCTGCCTGTCCTCTGGCTAACAGGAGAGAAGGGGGAGTCCACAGCTGAAAGAGCTGGTCATGTCAAATGCCTTCACCTCCTGTTTCCAAACTCTCCTATTTAACACTCATTACTCCCTCTCTGTTCTCTAGCTTGCATGTGTCCCCCCTCCCTGCTTCAAGTTGATATCCAGATATTGTGTGGTGTATATTGGCTGTTGCTAGCAGGCTTTCTTATTCTTAAAAATACATATTTGTTTGGAAGGTGCATTCTGCTGCATAGTGAACGTTAATGGCCAAGAAAGCAAATGATTGATTGCACAAGCTAAACCCAGGGTTAGGTGGAATTGCTGTATAAGCTGCTCCATATAGCTCTGTCAATGTGATTCAGTCCTGACTAAAGTTACTACTCTTCTGTTCCTAAGTGGGGACTAACAGATGAATGGGGTGGTCCTCTAGCTGTTCAGGTACTTTCATGGCCTCAGCCACTGTTGCATCTGAGTGTCTCACAAACGTTAATGGGTTTACCTTCAAACACTCCTCTGAGGTGGGTCAGTATTATTACTCCCATTTGACAAATGGGAATTGAGGCTCAGTGTAGATTAAGTGACTTGCCCAGGGTTGCAGAGGGCAGTCTGTGGAAGTATCTGCACTGCAGCTGGGAGGTATGACTGCAGCACATGTTGACATACCCAAGCTATCTTTGATCTTTCTGTGGGCATCAGAATGAAGACTCCTGATCTCATTTAACATGCGATTATAGGTTTTCAGAGAGAGAGAAAACTAGTCTTAATCCATTCCATCAGACAGAATGGAAGAACATCCTGTGGTAACATCCTGAGGGCTGTATACCTACAGGGAGCACACCACTTGGTAAGAATGCATTGGAACAGACATGTTCCTATTCCATCAGCACAGTGCTGCAAATCTGCAGACTGCTGTAATTCTCAATTTGGCAGAAAGAGCCCTTATGTTCAAGGAGGAATTTTGCAAAGAGAGTTGGGATCTAAATCCCAAGCATCAGGGTGACTGTTTTTTGATGGGATATTTACTCTGTGGCTGCCTGGTGAAATGTGATGTCATGGTCTGCCTGCTTAGGAAATACGTTCAGACTTTTTTTGTGCTAATGTCTGTAACTTTTTTGCCTTGCAGTTGAAGGAACAACCAAGAGAGCAAAGATTGCCTGCAATGCCCATATGGTTCCTGAGATTCACCGCATGGTGGTGATGAGCCAAGTCTACAAACAGACGCTGGCCAAGAGCTCGGATACCCTGGTGGGTGCTCATGTGAAGATCCATCGCTGCAATGAGTCCTTCATATATCTGCTCTCCCCTTTACGGTGAGTTTACGTTCTCCTGGGATGCAGTGAAATGTCTTTGGGTGGGTTGCATAGATATTTCCTGGTTCCCATTAGACATGGCAACCCCACTTGAACAGTGTGTGGCCTTGTCCTGTTCTTGGGCATCCTGGCTTACTTGTGATCTT
This sequence comes from Mauremys mutica, assembly GCF_020497125.1. Taxonomy (NCBI): domain Eukaryota; kingdom Metazoa; phylum Chordata; order Testudines; family Geoemydidae; genus Mauremys; species Mauremys mutica. The sequence continues at coordinate 53,530,745 of NC_059080.1, read as the reverse complement.
TCTCTTTCAGATCTGTGACCATTGAGAAGTGCAGGAATAGCACTTTTGTCCTGGGCCCTGTGCAGACAGCCATTCACCTCCACAGCTGTGATAATGTCAAAGTTATTGGCATCTGCCACCGTCTGTCTATCTCTTCTACAACAGGCTGCACCTTCAACATTCTCACGCCTACACACCCTCTCATTCTCTTGGGTAACCAAGCAGTAACTTTTGCCCCTTATCACACCCATTACCCAATGCTTGAAGACCACATGGCCCGGATGGGCCTGGCTACAGTGCCTAACTACTGGGACAGTCCAATGCTGGTGTGCAAAGAGAACAGTGATGCCAGTGTCTTCCGACTCTTACCCCCCAATGAGTTTTATACCTTTGTTATTCCTTTTGAGATGGAAGGAGACACGACAGAAACGCCTGGGGGGCTGCCACATGCATACCAGAAGGCACTGAGTCAACGAGAGCAGAAGATACAAGTTTGGCAAAAAACTGTGAAGGAGGCAGGACTAACCAAGTGAGTAATTGGCTTCCTCCAGAAGGGGAGGAATGTATATTTAATGCTCTGAAACTCAACTTGTCCATACAGGTACAAATCTCTTTGACTTGACATCACTGAACAAAAATGCCCTTGCATGAGGTCTGTTTATCTAGTCCAGTGGTCTCCAACCTTTTTATACCCAAGATCACTTTTTGAATTTAAGGGCAACCGAGGATCTACCCTGCCCCTTCTCCGAAGCCCTTCCCTGCTCACTCCACCCTCCCACCCCCATTGATTGCTCTCCCCAACCCTCACTCACTTTCACCAGGTTGGGGTAGGGGTTGGGGTTTGGGAGGGGGTGAGGGGTGCAAGCTCTGGGAGGGAGTTTTTGTGCAGGAGGGGGCTGGGGCAGAGTGTTAGGGTGCAGGAGGGAGTGTGGGGTGCTGGCTCAGGGCTGGGGGTTTTGGGTGAAGGAGGGGGTATGGTGTGTTGGCTCTGGGAAGGCGGGGGGGATGGGCTCCCGCCGGGCGGCACTTACCTCAGGCAGCTCCCGGTCTGTGGTGCAGCGAGGCTAAGGCAGGCTCCCTGCCTGCCCCGGTCCCATGCTGCTCCCAGAAGGGGCCAACACGCCCCTGTGGCCCCACGCGCTGCCCTTCTCTGAAGGCACCGCCTCTGCAGCTCCCATTGGCTACAGTGCCCTGTTCCCGGCCAGTGGTGGCGGTGCTTGCAGGTAGGAGCGGCATGCAGCCGGGGCAGGCAGGGAGCCTGCCTCCCCCCAGGCTGCGGGGGCTTGCTGGCCTTTTCCAAGAGCGGTGTGTGGCCGGGGCAGGCAGGGAGGGAGCCTGCCTTAGCAGCCGTCCCATTGTACTGCCAGACTTCTAGCGATCGCGATCGACTGGGAGAGTGTCCATAATCGAGCAGTCAATCATGATAGACTGGTTGGTGACCACTGATCTAGTCTGTGTTTTATGCATGAGTGTACTGTGGGCGTGAGGCGCTGGTAGCATTTGGTATCTGCTTTTGTATTGAAAACTCCTCCCACCTTATTCTGTGTGAAGGAAATCTGGTGTGTGTGTTATAAGCTCACAAAATACAGGAAAAATTGTGCAAAGATTTTATGAAATGAAAGAACACGCATATTATGGGGTTTACTCTGTGTATTAACTCCTCAAACACAAAATGAGAAGCTTGTAGTTCTGTAAGTAAAACATGTTAACACAGTCAAGTCTCCAGTCTACTAACTAGGCCTTACTTTACTTTTGTAGCTGATCTTGCATACTGTACTAATCTACACTTTACTGCTTTTTCAACACCTAGCCTGTTAAGTTTTGAATAAATTAAAACATATTCTTTTGATGCCAAACTGGCTGGATAGGAGTGCAGGACTCCAGATATTGACAGTTCTGAATTTAGCCGGTCCTGTCTTCAGGATTTTACTCTTGGTATCATTTTGATGCAAACAAACTGCAACAAACTGTCTTCCAATGTTGATAATTGCAAAGTCATGCAAATTGGAAAACATAATCCCAATTATACATATAAAATGATGGGGTCTAAATTAGCTGGTACCACTCAAGAAAGAGATCTTGGAGTCATTGTGGATAGTTCTCAGAAAACATCCACTCAATGTGCAGAAGCAGTCAGAAAAGCAAACAATGTTGGGAATCATTAAGAAAGGGATCAATAATAAGAGAAAATATCATATTGCCTCTGTATAAATCCATGGTATGCCCACATCTTGAATACTGCATGCAGATGTGGTTGCCCCATCTCAAAGATATTTTGGAAAAGGTTCAGAAAAGGGCAACAAAAATTCTTAGGGGTATGGAATGTTTGCCGTATGAGGAGAGACTAAAAAGACTGGGATTTTTCAGCTTGGAAAAGAGACTGCTAAGAGAGGATATGATAGAGGTCTGTAAAATCTTGACTGGTGTGGAGAAAGTAAATAAGGAAGTGCTATTTACTCTTTCTCATAATACAAGAACTAGGGGCCACCAAATGAAATTAATAGGCAGCAGGTTTAAAACAAACTGAAGTATTTCTTCACACAACGCACAGCCAACTTGTGGAACTCCTTGCCAAAGGATGTTGTGAAGGACAAGACTATAAGAGAGTTCAAAAAAGAACTAGATAAATTCATGGAGGATAGGCAGAGATGGTGTCCCTAGCCTCTGTTTGCCAGAAACTGGGAATGGATGACGAGATGGATCACTTGATGATTACCTGTTCTGTTCATACCCTCTGGGGCACCTGGCATGGCAAAGGTCCATCTAGCCCACTATCCTGTCTTCCGACAGTGGCCTCACTGTCAGAAGACAGGATACTGGGCTAGATGGACCTTTGGTCTGACCCAGTATGTCCATTCTTACGTTCTTATAACCTCCTTCACAAACCCACAAAAGGGGAGAACTCTGGTTTTCAATTTTAAAGGCTAGAAGAGAAAGAAGCAACAATAGCTTGTGTTTTAGCTGTTTGTTTCCCTGTTCTGGGCTCAGCCTGTGGCGTCTATATTTGGGGGTCAGTAAGCCAAGTCATGGAGAGAGTCCATAGCTTCTCTGAATTGTTTAATTTTGGATGGTCTCAGTCCTCAGTTTAGTTAGATGAAGCCAGGGTTCCAATGAGACTGAGTAGTATCATTGGTCTGTGATTTGTCAAGTCCTTCCAGACCACCTTCTTTTGTTTAGGGCCTGAAGAGTCCCTTGTCATGAATACTACATTTGATCGAGGTGCTCTTTGCACTCAGTGCAGATTTCAAGACTTGAATAGATTGGAAAATGGCCTTGGTATCTGACAGTCTTCTGGTTCAGAATTTCTATTGCACTGCATTACATCTGTCTATCTTGAATCCTGACTCCTCGTGTGTGTGTGTGTGTGTGTGTGTGTGTGTGTCTTGGTCTTGTGTAAAGGCAGAACTTCAGACGTGAGTGATTTAATACCATTGACATGAAGTGTTGGGTAAGTAGCATGGGGTTAATGTGTCACTCTCTCCTCTGGAGATTACTATTTACATTTTGCCTGGGTTACAAATGGCAGACATGTATAGACTTAAGTTTTATATGATGTAGGTTTTTTAGTAAAAGTCACAGGACGTGGGCAATAAACAATAAATCATGGAAACCAGAGATCCATCGCCTGGGGCTGAAGTTGCAGAGGTCACATAAAATCACCGAATACCTGACCTCCGTGACAGACTTGTAGCCTTAAGTATGTATAATTGCCTGTCTTGGGGGGGAGGGATAGCTCAGTGGTGTGAGCATTGGCCTGCTAAACCCAGGGTTGTGAGTTCAATCCTTGAGGCCACTTAGGGATCTGGGGCAAAAATTGGTCCTGCTAGTGAAGGCAGGGGGCTGGACTAGATGACCTTTCAAGGTCCCTTCCAGTTCTAGGAGATTGGTATATCTCCAATTATTACCTTTTTTATTACCTTTTGTGCTCTGAGAATCCTAGGGCAGAAGTCCTACAGGGCAGAGGTATAGTAACAGCAGCGTGGGGAAGTCTGCATGGCTTATTTCAACACCAGCAGTCTCTCTTTCAGGGGTATTCTAACTAATAGTTTTTATTAGGTGAATTCAATCTTTCCTATGTGGGCAATATGGGAAGCAAATCCAATGGCTTTGTTAGGCATGATAAGTGTAGATCTGTTGCTTATTTCGGTGAAGATGGAGAGATGTTTGGAAGTGTGGTGTGAATGCTTACAAGACTGTATTTCACTTGCTACATTGCTGATGTCCTGGTGGGTTTCAGGGATCAGAGGAAGCAGTTCCAGGTGCTGGTGGAGAACAAATTCTATGAATGGCTAATTCACACAGGACATCGTCAGCAGCTGGACAGCCTCGTGCCTCCTGCAGCAGGCTCCAAGCAAGCAGCAGGATAGGTTGCTCTTTAACAGAAGGAAAGGAAGGGTGAGTACTAGGACAGTTTCTCTCCTGCTACATGATAGAGAAATTATAATACTACTTTACATAAATTTGTGTGCACGTGGTATCCAGATGGAAACAATGAGTGTGAAATTGTGCCCATGGGCCTCCTCCCAACAGCTTTAGATCTGGCTTTGGTTTTCAGTTTGGAGCCAAAACCTTCTCTGAGCGTCTCTCTGCTCCCTTGTGCACTCCAATTCTTCCTTCCGTCCTCATGGCCTTTCTGGCTGAAGAGCTCTGTATGGATCTCTGATTTCAGTTTCTGACAGAATAATTTTGAAATGAGGTTGAAGTGCTTCACTTTTATGTCTCTGGTCTGTGTATAGTATCTGTCTGACAAACCAGCCTGCATATATCTGCATAGAACGATGTGCCCTTCAGGTATAGTCTGAAACCAAATCAGTTAGAACAGCCTAGTTGTTCTGATGCCCTTACTTGTCCTCATCTCCTGCCGCTCACCAGGTACCTGAGGGCTTGTCTACGTGGGGGTTTAATCCACAGTAGCTCGAGTCAGTGTGAAAATGCCTGTGCACTCACTATGCAATTAATTAGAGCGCAGTTATACTGCAAACTCTGGAATCCTCTTTCAAAGTGTATTATATTCGATGAAAATTGAGTTAGTGCAGTTGATTGTGTGGACACGGTGCTGCCATGCAGTACTTCGGCAGTTATTCAGCTGGTATCCCACATTGCTGTGCATGTGTCCATTACTGATCTGTCTGTTTATCTGTGCGCCTTCCACTATTCTGGGATCAAGTTGACTGGATGTTACTTCCCCTGTTTAAAAATTGTCATGGGAACAGAGTTTGCCCATTTGCTCCTGGGTTCAAATATATTGGCATTCCTTCACGCTCAGGCAGCCTTTAAAACATGCCTTGAGCACCCACTTGGAGCCTTGCTGTGCCCCAGATCTCATTGCCACCTTGGGGTCAGCGCAGCAAGTTCTTGTGGCCAGCCACCAGATGAAGGATCTCTTTTTGGACATTGCTAAGTAGGGGTCTATAAGGGGCCACAACCAGGATGCTGACCAGTGTGGGATAAAGAGTAAACAGCTCAGGAGGACTTAGATTAAAGCCAGAAGTGCCAGAAAAAGGTCCAGCCGTGGAATTGTATCCTACCTATTTCTTGAGGCGCTAGATGAGCTTTTGATCAATTACATTGTTACCAAGTCTGAGGAGCTTGTGAACCCTGATACTCCCCCTGTAGACTGCAGACAAGTGGCAAGAATCATCAGAGGAGGAACATGAGGAGGGCAGTGAGGGGCTCTCCCCACAGAGTCAGGATCTCCGCCAGAATCAAGCTCCTGATTCCTGACATGTGGGTGAGCCAGAAACCAGGTTGAGACTGAGAGGCAGATTATATGCCCTTCATAGGATTTATCTTTACAATGTATTACAATAATACGACACCACTGTGCTAGCTTCTGATCCAAGTGCCCCATGGCCACAGCCTCTTTTGGCGGGTGAGAGCTGGGAGCCTTTCCGAGTTCCCAGCACCTGCCTCCCTTTCTTAGCCCATGTTTTCAAAATGACGTCTACTCCAGCCGAGCAATTGGCTTCTGTCTCAGGTGAAAACCTCGACCATCAACTCTTTACAAGCATATCCCACTTAGGACATGTATCCATCTACCTTATTTTCTTTTCTCCTTTCTGCATCCTGTCTGGCAGATGCGAGCTCCCCCTTTCCCCCCAGACCCCTGTCCATCTGCTCAAAATAGTGGCTGGCAGCATGGCACAGCTGCAATCTCTACTCCAGGGATAGGCAACCTATGGCACGTGCGCCGAAGGCGGCATGCGAGCTGATTTTCAGTGGTACTCACACTGACCAGGTCCTGGCCACTGGTCCGGGGGGCTCTGCATTTTAATTTAATTTTAAATGAAGCATCTTAAACATTTTAAAAACCTTATTTACTTTACATACAACAATAGTTTAATTCTATATTATAGACTTGTAGAAAGAGACCTTCTAAAAACATTTAAAATGTATGACTGGCACATGAAACCTTAAATTAGAGTGAATAAATGAAGACTCGGCACACCACTTCTGAAAGGTTGCCGATCCCTGCAACTCCATCTCTCGCTCCCTCGCCCCCCTCCCGCAGCATATTCGAATAATGTAAACACTCAGTTGTGCAACTTTGAGCCATTTGAGACAGTGGCTCTGGGCTAAGGGGTTTGGTTGGTAGTCTCAGATGACATGGGCATTGCATGCCTGTAAAGCACTAAGCCTACAGCTCCCTGCTGAGGTATAAACATGCATTCATACACAGAAAGAGGTCAGCTTTATGGATAGCATTCAGCTTTTAATGTCTTTCCACAGACTTACATAGAGGATTGGAGCAGTTCGTGCTTCGGACAGTCAGTGCAGAACCTGATCTGTTTTTCTCTGCACTTTCAGCATGTCTGCAGGGGAGATAAAGTAGAATCAGAGAAATTGCTTGATTTTCCCCCCCCCTCCCCCAGCCCCCTTCTCCTCACCCCCCCATCTGCACTGTATCTGGGATAGGTGCACAGTCATTGCCCTGGCATGCCCTCTACTCCTCCTGTCACGCTTCTGGAGAACCGGCTTGGTGAAGCACTTCACAGTGTATGTCACTGGTCTGCCCTTTGCCATTGTTATCTCTGTCGCCTAGTCACCCACCTCAGTGTAACATCACTGAGAGTCAGGACGCGGATTACTATCCCGCTCATTCCATATGCTCCCCACTAACTCCTCTGACACCATAGAAACAACTCCAATGTGCAGCCAAATTGCAAAGCCAGAGCGGGAATATAATTCCCAATCCCACCCCCAGCCTCCGAGGCACAGCTGCAACTCAAGCCAATCTAGCCCTCCTGAGCACACACCACCTACTGGCTGTGAGGGCACACCAAGACCAGAAGAATCTCAGGGGTGGTGGGGTGGGAATGAGAGACACATTTAAAAAGGATATCCTAGCCTGTCTGGAATACCACTAACATCCACCTGGCTAGGTTTTTTCCCTACTCCCTCAGCAGTGGCACCTGCAGTGGCCAGAACTTCAAGGACGGGGGCTTTATCCATGGCTGATGGGGAAGAAACAGAGAATTTGGGATGAAATAGCCAGCTTTCATTGTAGACCCCCTCCCCCCAAATAAAAAGAAACCGGTGAAGAGCTGGTAGTTGTATTTGAGGTCAGAGATGGAAGAAGATGGGGAGCTATTGAACAAGATTGTTGAAGTGGCTAGAAACAGTGTCACAGTGGCTAGGGACAGCGTTGCCATGGCAAAAGGCACTGTGGAGGAAGAAAGACAAATGCGTAGGTCACTCAAGGAGGTTGTACAAGCTCAGAATGCTTTGCTGCAGTGTGTGCTGCGAGTGGGCACACAGACAATCCAATGCCCTTAGTCAGGACCCAGCCATGTTCTTCTTCGAGTGATTGCTCATATTGATTCCAGGTAGGTGCGCGCAGTCGTTGGAAAGTTTTTTCCTTAGGAACACCCATTGGGTCGGCTGTGGAGCCCCCAGAGCAGTGCCTTCATGGCGCTCAATATGAGTCTGCTGACCCGGCACCTCCTCAGTTCTTTCTTACCGCCAGTGATGGTTGTTGGAACTGCGGCGTCTTGCTCAGCAAGTTCTACCATGTTTCCCTACTTTTTGTTTGTTCTCTGTACATATTAGTTAGTTTAATTGTTAGTTAGTGTTAGTAGTTAGCAGTTGGGATGGGGGGGTTATCCTCTGTCCGGACTGCTTTTTCTTGGGAGGGCTTACATGCCCAAGTCCCAGGGGTTCAAGCCCTGCACGTCCTGCAGCAAGCCCATGCCAATGGGTGACCCCCACAACGCTTGTCTAAAGTGTCTGGGGGAGGCTCACCAAGCCGGTTGGTGCAGGATTTGCAAAGGGTTTCGCCTCAGAACCAAAAAGGAGTGAGACTTTCACCTCAAGCAGCTCCTTATGGAGGCAGCACTTAGACCTCAGCCTCTGCCAGCATGGCAGGACCTGGTGCCGAGCTCATATGGTGCATAGCGCCCCGGTGGCAGTGGTGGAAGCGGCACCCTGGACGGACTCTGGCAGAGACCCGTAGCACCCCGGCTCCAGAACTGGCGGGATCAGCCCAGCACTGCCCCCACTCCTCAGTGCAGAAGTGGCACCAGAAGCAAGGGAGGAGCAGCTCTCTGTCCCAGAGATCCACCCCTCTGGAGCCGGCCAATGGGGCGCATCCTCACGAGGAGCACCCAATGCCGAATTATGCAGAGACGGCACTGTCGACTTTCCCCCTGCAAGGGGACCATCGAGTCTGGTGCCGTTGGACTCCCCAGCCCGGGTCATCAAGGAGGTGGAGCTACCATCCACCCCGGACACTTTTGAGACTGTGAGGGACCTCATTGCCATGACAGTGCCCAGGTCACCCACTCCTTGCACCAGGCCTCCAGTACCATATCGTATGGCACCGTTTCGAGGCAAACCAGTGATGCTCCTGCCCTCGGCACCGCTAATAAAGTCCCGGTGCTGCTCTAGGTTGCGCCAGTGCTCCCGGTCACAACGTCAATCCATGTGTCGATCCCCATTATGCAGCAGGTCCTGGTCCCGACTCCGCTTAGTGACTCTGCACAGCTCCAGGTCGTGGCACTGCTCTCCAGCCCTTGAGATGAAGGATGTGTATTTCCATATAGCGATTCGTCCCACACATCGGCATATCCTACGCTTCATAGTCAACCACAAGCATTACCAATTCACTGTCTGCCCTACCATTAGGCCTCTCAACAGCCCCCCAAGTGTTCACCAAGAGCATGCTGGTCGTGGCTGCTTTCCTCCATCGACAGCAGTTGTAGGTATACACCTACCGCGACGAATGGCTGCTCAGGGGCCACACCAAGGGACAGGTGCAGTCCCAAATCCCTTTGGCCAGGTACACATTTGCGCTGTCCCTACATAGCAAGATCAAGGAACTGAGGGCAGTGTGCCTAGCCTGCCAGGCCTTTTGGGCCCGACTACAAGGCCAGTGCTTAGGAGTTCTACCGGATACCACCACTGCAATGTTTTACATCAACAAGCAAGGGAAAGCCTGTTCCTCTCCCCTATGCCAGGAGGCCCTTCGGCTGCGGGAGTTCTGCATAGCCCACTCCATTCACCTGGAAGCATCCTTTCTACTAAGAGTTCAGAACACGCTGGCGGACTGCCTCAGCAGGTCCTTCCGCACTCACAAGCGGTCTGTCCAGCTGGATGTCATACACCTCATTTTCCAAAGGTGCAGGTTTCCCCAGGTCAACCTGTTTGCCACCCAATGCAACAGGAAGTGCCCACGGTTCTGCTCCTTCCAGGGTCACAGCCCAGGCTCCCTCATATCTTCCTGCTACCCTAGAGACATCACCTGCTCTATGCCTTTCCCTCGTTCCCTCTCATGTACAAGGTCCTGCTAAAGGTCTGCAGGGAGGGGGCAAAGGTAATTCTGATAGCTCTAGCGTGGCCTCGGCAACACTGGTGCACTACTCTACTGGAGTGGTCAGTGGACACACCGGTCACGTTACCTCTCCTCCCCAACTCACTCACTCAGGGCTACGGTCGCCTCTGTCACCCTCACCTATGGTCCATCCACCTCACGGCTTGGAAGCTTCATGGCTGAACCCCATGGAACTTCCTTACTCAGAACAAGTAAGGAAGGTCCTTGTTGGCCGCAGGAAGCCCTCCACTAGAGCCACGTATCTGGCAAAGTGGAAGAGATTCTCGTGTTGGTGTGACCAGTGTGACATCCCCTCTAGAGGCACTGGTACCCCACATCTTGGAGTACCTCCTACACCTGAAACAGCAAGGCCTGGTGGCGTCCTCCATAAAGGTACACCTCGCTGTTATCTCGGCCTTCCACCCAGGAGCGTCTGGTCGATCCGTCTTCGCCAACCCTATGGTTGGTCACTTCCTCAAAGGTCTGGACCACCTACATCCCCAGATCAGGCAGCCTGTCCCTGCATGGGACCGTAACCTGGTCCTCTCCAGGCTCATGGGGCCTCCATTCGAACCACTGGCAACCTGCTCCCTCCTGTATCGGTCACGGAAGGTAGCTTTTCTGGTCGCCATTACTTCTGCGAGGAGGATGTCTGAGCTAAAGGCCTTCACCTCTGACCCACCTTACACGATTTTCCACAGGGATAAGATGCAACTCAGGCCGCACCCGGCCTTTCTCCCCAGGGTGGTATTGCACTTCCACACCAACCAGACATTTTCCTGCCTGTCTTTTACCCTAAGCCTCATGCCAGTAACTGCGAGCAGAGGCTGCACTCCCTCGATGTTCGAAGAGCACTAGCTTTCTACATCGAGCACACTAAGCTGTTCAGGAAATCAAACCAGTTCATAGCGGTGGTGAACTGGATGAAAGGGCTCCCAGTCTCATCTCAAAGAACATCCTCCTGGATCACGTCCTGCATCCGCACGTGCTGTGAACTGGCCAGAGTGCCGATCCCGGCTCTCACGGCATACTCCACTAGGGCCCAGGCCTTGTCAACAGCATTCCTGGCCCAGGTCCTGATCCAAGAAAGCTTCAGGGCAGTGATTGGCCCAAGCTCAGGGTAGCGAGAGCAATTGCACCTGGGAATGCAGCACTTTTGAACCATCCAGTGCCCCTGATAACTTCGAGCCCTGCCATTCAGCACCAGGCACCCCAAGAACAAGAGGCATCAATGAGGCGTGTACCCACCCCTTGTTGTAGTCTGCTGTCCACTGCACTGTCACTTTAAAGCTTTGCTTCATTGTTTAATTAAAGCTTCATTTCTGCTGGTTTAAAAATCCATTCAGAAAGAGTCAGCGATGCACTTTATGCAGGCAGTCTATTCATTTTGACTAAGTCAGAGGTTTTTACAAAAGGCTAAAGGCACAGACAAAATAAAATAAGAATTGCCACATCTGCCACCAATCAAAGAGACTGCACAGCTCACAATCCATTCCCAGTTGGGATAACAGCTGGATGTATAGCTGCACGTTTTCAGGCCTGAAACTCCAGGAGCCATAGACATCCCTGACAGTACTGCACTGGCTGTTTCCATTTTCCATTGGACATTTTGCTGGCTGCTCAAACCCCTGAGCAAGTTTCTGCACCCCAGCCTCCCACCCATCAGAAAGGCTTTGTCACTTATCTCAAATATTGTGCAAAATATAATATGCAGCATGGTTTTTTTTTTTCCCTCCAGTTTCTAACCTATTCCACAAACAGTGCCACCTTCCTTGCAGACGGCCAAATGCACACTCTGCTGTCATTCTGCAGCTACTGAGGCGATAGGATCGTGAACCAGGGCAGCAGCAGCAGCAGTCTCCCACGATAACTGGAGCAATTTCCACATCATTAATATCCAGAATGATGCTGGGGGCAAATTCTTCTTTATTCATTCAGATAATTAGAGTTGAAAGAGCCTAGCATTGTGGGCCTTTCCAGACCACCCTACGTTTGTGAATCTGCCACTGTGGTCAACCAGCCCTTGGAACACCATGGAGAAATATCCCTCTGGTTATACACTCTGAGCCATGGTGCGGGAGACAAGCAATTGGCATGTGGGTCCTATCAGTTGCCTCAATGTTATTTGGGAACCCCACATGTGCAAAGCCATCAACTTTCTCCTGAATATTACGAATTGGCTGGTTATGGATCAGTAGCATTTGAAGGTGACCAGCTTGCACATGGCATTGGTGACTAGCATCTCTATGGGTTTGGGCTCCACATGTTGGTATGCTGCCACTGCAGCTCTGGGGCTATCTCAAAGATAGAATTTCAGGATGGCAAGGGCTCTCATCACTGCTAGTTGTCCCAGGTCTATGGAACGATCCTTTCCCACCAATCCCCACTGGTTTCCCAAGCCCTGAAAAGGTTTTGTACAGTGTGACCCTGCTCCAGCAACAGCTCTGGTAGTAGCAGTTGCTCTGTGTCGTCCTTGTCTTCCTCATCCTCATCTTTGTCATTGTTCCTCCACCACTGCCCAACCTGCTGCTGAAGGAGCTACTGCTGGAGCTGCCACATCCACTTGGTAATACGGTGGGCGAAGTCCAAAGACAAAGCCAAGTTGCTCAGCTTTGAGAGCTGAACTACATCCCAAACAGCCTCTACCTTTGTGCAGTTGCCAGCATAGTGGTGTGGAGCATTGCTGGGTCCATGCTCGCTGACAGCAATTTGCAAACGGCACTCGCCTCTCCAGAAAGAGGAATGTTGGGCTGGAGAGAGCTGAAGCATGAGATGTTTTTGAATTTACTCCAAGTCCTGGAATTCCACTGGCTTCTATGCATCCCACCGCATGCAGCGAGAACAACCCCAGCATGCACACTGCTTAGCGTTGAAGCAAAGGACCATGGGATACCCTCCGAGAATGCCAGGCACTTAGTGCACAGCAAGCCCCTGCCATGTGGACACAGATGCAGACTGAAAGCAGGCACAGCCAGCCCATGTGTACACTATTAGTGCAGCTTGTGTTAATTATTGCATTAATATTGTGCGTTAATTCTGTGGATTAAGCCGTCTGTAGACAAGCCTTTAGTGGCCACTTCCTTGAAGCCTCAAAGAATTCTTTCCCATATAATCTTTTGAATTTCCTAGTGGTGGTGCACAAAGAGCCAAACACTTGCCCCTGGTATGGGTACAATCACCACACATTTCAAAGGGTGAGGAATAGTTTGCTAAGTCAAACTGATCGTGCTCTGTGTTTTTCTCCAGCAAGCTGTTGGCCTGGGGAGGGGAAGTCACTGAATTGTTGGTGATTGCATGGTTGGAGTGACGTTGTGCTTTGTTACAGCGTTGTGAAGATGGATGGTGACAAGCTGACACTGGTTTCCAGTGAATACTTTGGGGCCATGCTCCTGTGGTGCTGCAAATTAATTATCTGGACCTTGGCATCAGCATGAGCTGGACTTTTTTTTTTTTTTCCCTGTCCTGTTTAAGACATCACTGCATCACCTTGCTCCTTTCCAGGACCTGGGGTACATCAACTCTCCAGCCAGCTTCAGGAGGAAACCAGGCGAAGGATTACGTGGTAAGGAAAGGTGGTGCAAAGACAAGCCTGCGCCTTGCTGTGGGCCTCTTAGGCAGGGTGGGTGCCTAGTTAAAATTCTGGGCATGTACGTATCCTGCGAAGGCACTCACGCTGGTGTAACACTGGCTGCAGGGACAGGGGGCTGTTGTGTGTACCTGTCTATGGAAGAGCTTGTTGCTCCCTTTCATAAATAAATCAAACGTTTTCTTTTCATTTTTTTTCCCCTCTCTCCAGTGTGTAAAATGAACTCAAGGTGTTTTTTTATGTGGAGATGGCATTAGCACTTGAAGGATGAAGTTTCTTGAAATTGCCTTGTTCTTTTTCTTTGCCTCCTCCTTGCTTCTGTGAAATGTCAATAAATGGAATTTTAAGCCAAGCCAAGTCAAGCATGTTTCCTAGGAAAAGATTTCTCAGTAATGAGGTGGCCAAGGATTGAGGGGGCTCAGCCCCCCCCCGATCTGAGCAACCCTAGCCCAGCTCAGTGGGTGAAGCTCTGCCTCTGGCAGTTTCAAGGCTGGCTTGTTACAGAGCTGCCTGGCTGCCAAGTAGCAGGACAAGCAGGGAGAGTCGCCAGAGGCAGCAGCAAGAGGGGTGTGCCAGGCCCCTGCATGGTGCGGAGTCCCTCCTGAGTGCAACCATGTCCAGTGCTGGTGTGGGGGCAAGGCCTTCTCTGCTGTTGACTGGGAGCAGATCTGGCTCTGGGGTTGGTGCCACGCAGGGAGAGAGTGAGTGAGAGAGAAGGGGCTGCAGAGAAAGGAGTCAGACACAGCCATCCAGCCCCCAAATAACTCCCCACCCAATGTCATCCTACTGCCCCAAATAAACCCAAGCCTCACAAAACCACTTCCTGTTACAGCGCCTCACTCATCCCCCTCACATTTAGAAGAGCCTGCCACAGTAAATCTCTGAATTCTGAGAGTCAACAGGCCAGAGTGGAGAGCTGGGCTCTGCCCTGTGCGTGTGAGGTGGGCTCACTCTCCTATTGCCCCCCAGCCCTCCCCTGCACACAGCCTGGGATGGAGAGAGCAACCCGCACACGTGCACTGGAGAGTTGCGTCTGACTGTTTTGACTCATTTCTTCCCATCACAAAGCATATTTTAATCAGCCACCTACGGTTCTAGCTCCTGCGGTGCTCTAATGACATGTAAATGTGGTCATATTCCATGTGGGGGGGAACATTAGTTCCCTTAGCAACAGTGGGTGAGACTTCTCAGTCCTGGAGGTCAGTGAGTTTAGTATCAGCTGTGGGATCCCTGTCATGACAGTAGTTTGATCTCAGCATCGTTTCCTGTCATCAATGTTTCAGCTTCCCACAGTTGAAAATCAGCGGGAGTGGGTCTCGCCCTTAATATCCGCTCTAAAGACAACCAGTGTCCAGGTGTATGTCCACATTGGGATAAAAACTAACCCACGGCTGCCCTGAGTCAGCTTGGCATTTGGGCTTGGGCTGAAGCCTGAGCTCTGGGACTCTGAGAGGGTGGAGGGTCCCAGAGCCTGAGCTTGAATGTCTGTGCTGCAATTTTTAGCTCCTCAGCCAATGCCCCTCAAGTTCGAGCCAGCTGACCTAGGGCATGAGCAGGGCTCGTGGGATACATCTGATTGACCAGTTCACAATTAGTGAGGCAAACCAGGCAAGCTGCTGCGTGGTGGATTACATGCAGCATAGTGAGATGTTTACCCAACTGGCAAATGTGAAACAGAGAAACCAAACGTGTGGAGCACAAGGAAAATAACGAGATCTGATGCTCCAGTCTCGATATCTTCTGGAACTATGCATGCATGAGTCAGCATTTCCAGTAGGCTCCTGGAACCAGTAAGTGGGAAGGAGAAGGGGGCTGAGGTATGGAATGAGGAGAGACAGTGGGGCCACATGCTTCATTGGTATAGCTCCATTGACTTCAGTGGAGGAGTGACATCTGATTGACAGCAGCTGGTGATCCAGTCTTCTGGTGTTCAGCCAAAACTCTTCTAGCTATCAGTGGGTGTCATAAATATAAAGGGAAGGGTAACAACCTTTATGTAGGCAGTAACATAAATCCCTCCTGGCCAGAGATACAGAATCACTTACCTGTAAGGGGTTAATCAGTTCAGTTAACCTAGTTGTGTTTGTTTTGCCTGAGTAACAAGTGAAGGTAAGACTTGGACGCGGCTCTTAGAGGTGTGGGACAAACCCAGCTACACCCTCGGGTTACTACCCAATCCAAAGTGGATGATGATGAATCTGTCTTGCACGTTTGCAGGATGATGATAAAAATCTAATTTGGGAACACACCCTCATAGTGTTGTAATGTCACAGTTTTGCCTCCCACAGGACAACTTACTCCTCTTCCCCCATCCCTTCCCCCCCCACCCCCCGCAAGTGGATGTCTGTCCTAGGCCCAGGGAAGACATGGAGGTGTTGGCTCTGATGTTCACCTACCCAGCATTTAAATAGGGGATGTGGGATAGCAAAAGGGAATCCAGTTCTGGGATTAATATACCGAGCCACTGTAGCACCCTTCAGTGGGAGCTGGGTCCTAGGCTGGATGCTGGAATCTTCACAAACAGCTCTTGGATTAATGGTGGTGAGTGGCCTCACATCTAGCAGAAAACCAG
Source organism: Mauremys mutica (assembly GCF_020497125.1). Classification (NCBI taxonomy): domain Eukaryota; kingdom Metazoa; phylum Chordata; order Testudines; family Geoemydidae; genus Mauremys; species Mauremys mutica. The sequence goes on along the minus strand of NC_059080.1, from coordinate 53,514,800 downwards.
TGTGTGTAAGCCACAGACCCTGATGCTTAAAGGATTAGGCAGGAAGGAGAATGGGATGCCATTGGGCAGATACCTAGTTCAACCTACTGGCCTCAGGGTGCCTCTGGAGTTAGCAGGGTTTAAAGGTGTGCTGGTGTAGACAGCAGCATGTGGAATCATTGGGATGAAATGGATCTGTTCTGACAGACTTGAAATAACAGCTGAGTGGTTCAGGCGCTGCTTGCCAAATTCATCTGCTGTCTTTGTCTCTCTCTAAGCCTTTGGAGTGGTGCCAGCAATAGCTGGAGTGGTGTTTATAACAGAGTGACTTCTGGGGGCACAGACATCTATACCCCTGTGTTCCCTGCTTTGTGCTCCGCTTTGATTGTGGTAAATATTTACCTAGCCCAGTGCATCGAGTCAGTGTAAGGGTGTTCCTAAGAAGGATGGTCTTGTGGTTAAATCACAGGCGATCTTAGTTCTGTCGCTGACTCTGACATGGACTTCCTGTGGGACTGTGGACACCTCACTTAATCCCTCTGTGCTTCACGTTCCTCATCGTAAAATGAGGATAAAAATCCCTCCCCTGGGTATGTCTGTTAATGTTCTTAACAGCAGTTTGAGCCCCTCAGATGGAGGGTGCTATAGAAATAAAAACTAGGTCTTATCTAGAGATCCCTAGATCTCAAAGCACTCTACATAGGTCAATATCACTATCCCCATTTTATAGATGGAGAAACTGAGGCACAGAAAGAAGTGACTGGCCTAAGGTCACCCAGCAGACTGGCAGAGCCAGGTTATAGAATGTAGGTCTACTGAGTCCCAGTCCAGTGCACTATCCACTAGACTACACTGTCCGGTTCAGTGTTATCACTGCTGCACAGACATTCCTGTTACTTGCTTTCAGATAGTGTCCTCTAAGCAAAGGCCATTCTCTCCAGCTCTCTTCCCATTCTTCTGCTGAGCATGTGTTAATGAAACCTGTCACCACTGCACCCTGCAACAGTTGGAAAATGTCCTCTCACAAGTCTTGGTCCCTTTTTACAGAGGGGCGCAGGGCCTAAGATTCTTGGATTCTAGTCGATCAATCTTTTTTAGCATGTTCAAAGCAGAGAGAGCAGCCAAACTGTGTCATCGCCCCAGGCAGGGGGCTTCTTAGTTAGAATGTTTTTGGCCGAGTTTTGGTGTTCTGACTCAGCAGACCATTCAGCTCTGATGTTGCAACAGCCAAAAAATAAAGGGCACAGCGAAGCCTCCCTTTATTCCCTAATCCTGTTTGCTTTTCTAGAAACAATCCCTAGCCCTAGAATCACTGACTCAATTCTTGGATCCCATTCTCATGACAAAGCGAATGTCTGGTACAAAAGGAGCCTTATAAAAAGGGGCCCCCAGATTCTGGGTCTTTGCAGTTGCTTCTGGAATTCCTGCAGCAGCTGGGGTGTAGTGCCTACAACGGAAAATGTCCAAAACAGGAACCAGGGTAAGTTTGTGTATGTATCTTTCCGAGGGGAAGAGATGCAACTTAGGAAGCTGCTCTTGTTTACAAACATGGCAGAAGTGCAGAAGGAGCTTAGGGTAATGGAGCAGAATTTTGCACAGTGGTAGAAGAGTCTGTTATTTCTCTGAAAGAAGATCAATGAATAAAAAGCAAGTGTTTCAAAAATGTACGTGGCTTTTCCACTGGGGACAGGAGCCTTTCAAACCGAAAGCTTGCTCAGACTGATAAAATGACTTTAAAATACAGGGCTGTATTTTGAGTGACAAAAACAGTTTCTCCTCCCTTTTTCTTCACGCTGGATATTTCTCTTTCTGCTATGATACATCAGGAGAGCGGAGGTGGGAGGCGAATGCTGTGGCTGTTTGGAGACTTTCCAATGTGCCTAGTGCCTCATGCTCTCCTCGATGTCTTACTGGGGGGGGGCTGCTGTGCCATGGAGAGCGTGGCAAGCTTGCGGGAAGATGCGCTGTCTGTCTGCAAAGCATCTGAATTCCAAAGCTAGCAGCCAGCACCAGTGTATGCTCCGTAGTTAGGCTGTCGAGGAGAAAGTACAGCGTGACTGCTGGGATGCTGATGCCTGACTCTCTGATCACAGGTGGGGGGAGACCAGTTGTGTGAAGTGTATCATACTGCCAAAGAGGGCACTGCCCAGACACCTGAGCTTCTTCAGGGTATGTTTACCCCAGCGTTTTGGAGTGAGCCTCCCAGCCTGGGGTGACAGACTTGGGCTAGCAGGGCTTGTGCCAGCACTCTAAAAATACCTGTGCAGACAGCGCTTTGAAGGTGCCACTGGAGCTGGAGCTAGGGCTCTGAAGCCCACACCCTTCCCTAGCCTTCAGAGCCCGAATTGCGGCTTCAAAGTGCTGTCTACACCACTATTTCTAGAGCATGAGCACTAAAACGTGCACAATGACACTGCACAGGCATGCCATGCAAAATATTCTTGACATCCGCTCCAGTCTCCGAGTCCCATCGCAGCATGAGAACGGGGTACTGCAGGCAGGCAGAGACCTGCCCTAGTATCAGGTGGGCACAAGGGTCTGCTCATGTAGAACTTACTTCACTACTGGGACCTAAGCTCTTCTAAGCAGGGGGAAAGGTGCTTTGTCTGACAGCTGGTGGTGTTGGGGCTGAGCCTGTTGGTGGACAGTAACTGACTAAAGATAAAGGACAGAGGTTCACTCGCTGCTTCACTAACTTCTTTTCTTGTTGCTGATGTTACTTAAATTGTGGGGAGCAGGAGGCTCCAGTGCCCTCCAAGAGGCAGGATGGTCCAGTGGTTAGGGCACTAGCCTAGGACTCGGGAGACCTGCTGTGCCACAGACTTGCTGTTTGACCTTGGGCAAGTCACTTAGCCTCTCTCTGCCTCAGCTCAGCACCTGTATAATAGTGACGCCAGCACTGCCCTGCCTCATGGGCTGTTGTTACTGATTGTAAGGAGCTCAGATGCTGTGGTAATGGGGCCCACACAAGCACCTATTACCCCAAATGCATTACGTGCTGTGGAGCCCCTACCTTGGCGTTTTGGCAGTTAACGGGGTAGAGTTACATTAGGGGGTTGGTTGGTTGACTGAGGGGTTGGAATGTCACATGTGACGGCTATTTCAGGCTGGTGCGCTCCAAGCACTGTGTGGGTTGTCAGGCCGTTGCAGAGATGGGTCAGGAGTTTAGAACTGCAATCCAGAATTCACCTGTCACTTCCCTGCAGGTTAGAGCTGAGCCATCTCACTTGAACTAAGGATCTGTGCCCACCCGCAGTGAAGTCTGTGTGTGTGAAAGGAGCTTAGTGAAGGGCTGGTGGGGAGGAGCATGTTCCTTACACATTCCCATGAGCTCTTCTCACTAAGGCTAGACATACTGATCTTTATTGTTAGTCCATTCTTTGCTCTGTGGACATAAACTTCAGGGGTTCTCAGTTCTCTTTGTGGTCATGTTTGAAGGGGGATGGGAAGCAGTCTGCAAACAGGAGCAGCAATTTGTTCTCTGTGACTACAAAACTTCGATTTGCTTGGTTAAAGCAAGTTGGGGACGGGGGAGGGAAGTCAAATGTATTTTACAAATTTCACTTTTGAACCTTTTTTCCAGTGGTAAAATAAAATGGTCATTTTATGGCGGCATAGCTTAGGAAGTGGAAACAGGCTGCTGTATGTTCTACATAGAGGCTCTGAGAACTATGAAAGGGAAAATCATGCAGTTAATAGATAAGGCCCGATCTTGCAAACATTCACATGCTTAGTTTTAAAGCACGCACATAGCTCTCACACAGTATTTGGAGGCGGGACCTTCAAGCCTAAATGTCTTTACCTCTGTTACTAACCATCCCTGAAATAATTCAAATGACAAGAGATGTGAACCAAACTAGCCTTTTCCCTCTTGATGGTTTGTTTACTTTTTGCATTTCTCTTAGTGTGGCCAATGAAAACAGGCAGTTTCATTCATCAAAATGAGAACAGAACTGTGGTGTTCGGGTTGCAAACAGCAGTGCCAACCCGGCCGTTCTTGTTACAAAACTGGCCTTCCCTCGGGCTACTCACTCTTCTAGGGACTATTGGTGGGTATGAGGCTTCACAGAATTGGGCCTACTGCAAGCAATTTAAACCAAAGCAACCCTCTCCCCCCCACCCCAATTTTTTGTATTGCCTCTTTCTTTGAATGTCATTCAAACCATTCTGATAATATTAGGTTTTGTCATTTCTTCATAGTTAATGATGCGCCTTTATGTTAAAGGCAGTAGCTAAGGAGTCAGCCTTGTTAAAATGGTATGGTTTCAACTAACGCATGCTTGCTTCAGTGACAGCACTTGCAGTTCGCACCCCCTCAGCCTGCCTCTTCGCTGCTTTTGCCCAAGAGCCATTGACTTAGCCGTCCCCATCTGTTTAGAAGAAGGAACCTCCCCTCTCTCTGCTTTGCTTGTGTTTCAGATCACTTTCTACGAAGACAAGCATTTCCAGGGCCGTCGCTATGAGTGTGACAGTGACTGCCCTGATTTTCACACCTACCTAAGCCGCTGCAACTCCGTCCGAGTGGAGGGGGGTGCCTGGGTTGTCTATGAGCGGCCCAACTTTGCAGGGAACATGTACGTTCTGACCCACGGCGAGTACCCTGAGTACCAGCGCTGGATGGGCCTTAATGACCGCCTCAGCTCATGCAAAGCCATTCACGTAGTAAGTCTGACCTTCCCTTCCTCTCCCCAGTCTCCCTCAAAGCACGTGTGTTGCTGCTCTTCCTCTGTAACACAACAGATGGGATATTCCCAGATATACTTGAGAACGAGGTTAAGAGAATCCCAGCAGGTCACATGGGACAATTTCTGCATCATCAGAAGGTTGCAATCTGAGGGGCAAGTGAACAAACCACAACCCTGGGAAGGCAGAGAGAGTAAGAAAACCTTCCCAGAAAAGCTGCAGTGTTTTCATGTAGAACGTGGCTGTAGTTCTATTGAAACGCTGCTGCAGCTCAGTTTAACCCACAGCAGAGGGAAATGCTCTGAGCTTCCCCATGGCCCGATGAAGTGAGGCAAAGAAATTTGATGTCAACAGATAAAAGAAACTCCCCCACTGATTTCACTGAGAAAAGCAGTTTGCTTTGGGCAGGTTGTAGGTAAGTTTCAGTGGGTACCTCTAACAATTGGGGTGTCAGTGTAGTTTTGTTTGGAAATAAGGTTGCTGCAGTTTGCTTCTAGGCAGCTGGGGTTTGGAATTTATACAGGGGAGGTGGTTACTCTGTACCCTGCTTTCCTGAGTTTGCTCCTCTTCCTTACAGACAGTTTGCAGCAACTGGCGTGTACACATGGTGACATTTCCCTAAGCACCTATGTCAGTTAGGGGCACAAGGCCCCTGGGAATTTCCATCCCTGGGATTTGTGCTCCCCACTCAGTTGCTCTGGAGAATCTCCCCTGCATGGCCTGTGCCAGCCTGGGCTTGTCTGAACCTCTGTAGCTTGTTTCCCAGTCTGCTTCCCGCTAGAACCGATCTCCTGGTCGTTCAGTTTCCGTGCAGCTGGCACTAGAGAGAGGAGATGGCTGCCAGGCAGTGGCTCAGCCCCCAGCCCCCAGCGGTGGGGTGTAGGTAAGGGAATGGTTCCCAAGGAGCACTCTGCTGGTGAGGACTTGCAGGTGCCTGCCTGTGCATAAATCCCACACCCCATCTGCCTAGTTAATTGAAAACAAAACCACTTGCCCCCTCTTCCCTGGGATTCAACGTATGGTTGGAGATGCGAGACAGCGTGCTGCCTGCTTTTCCCAGTGACTCAGCTGGACACAGGCTCCATCCCTTTCAGTCAGTCAGACTTCCAGCTGCTTTACGGTACATGTGCGGGCTGCTTGGAAGGAGCTTGCTGTCTGCAGCAGGGGCTGGGAAGGATAGTGAGGCTGTTAAATAAAGCCAATTGTGTTTTGATACAAGACCTTTAGTAGAGGGCAGAGTCCTCTTTGCCACATGCTGGCAGCAGAAAGGAGCAGTGAAGTGGGTGAGAACAACCCCAACTCATGGAGAGCTGTTCTTGCTTCTCAGGATCATTAGCAGAGCATGGGGAGCAGCACGAGGGGCAGCAGCCCTGAGCCAGATAGATCCCTCAACTGCCCAAGACTAGAGAGCGCAAAAGGGGAATTTTAAGCCTCGTATAACCTCAGGCACCTGCCCCAAGTGCAGGAACATTGGATCTAAGATTTCTCATTCTGCCATGGTCGCAAATTGCTCCGTCCAAGCATTTCAGTAGCTCCTGGCAGCACTCGCAGGGCACAGAGCCAGTATTTCCAAAGGCCAGGCCATGTACCTGCTGCAATGAGGAATCCATGCTTACCTGCTCTTACACAGGAGTGGATGTGAGCTCTGTCCTGCAGCTGGCGCTGGCACCAGCTCACCCCATGGGCAACCTGCTGAGTGAGCAAGGGGCTGCAAACACTCAATAGTGGTGCGAAAGAAACAGCTGATGCATAAGGTGGCTGGGAAGGCGGGTTCCCTTCCAAAAGTTTAGAGGAAGGGAAGGTGGGGTAGCCTGGCATTGAGGCTGGCAGGGTGTGACAGGGTAATCAAGGCGTGTACCCCTGAATACAGGCAAATGGGACCCTGAGCGAAGGGCAGGCAGTTTTCCCAGGGCATCCCCCTTCCTTAGTCTACACTGGGAGTTATGTGGCTATCAAAGGAGAACACAGTGCTTGGCTGGCTTTTTTTGCCCTTCTTTTAGAGGAAGGCTTTGCCGCTTGTGCTCAGCCTGCCAGCGTGAGGAACCCGGTGCCATGACTAGGCTGTGAAGAGCCGGGAAGCTTTCATCCGCTGCTGGCATTCATGTGACCCTCCCCACTGGCAGGGAATAAAAGTCAGATGCATCAAAAGGACAGGCCAAAGCTGATTTTGAAAGGGACGCAGCTCAGCAGTGTTTCACTGATGGTATACAGCCCCCCTTTGCATCGTCCTGCATGTGTTGGTTGGAAATGTTTTCATCTGATCAAATGCTTTTGTAGCTCTGTAGTGCAGCTGCCCCATGAACTATTAAGTATGGAATAAACAGCCCTAAAAACGCAGGTCACGTGGAAGGAGGGGGGGCCAAGTCTCAGTGTAATGCTGGAGGCAATCAGTGTGCTTAACAGTGATGCCCCGTGGCAACCAAGGAGTGTAAACTAAGAGGGGATAAACCAGTGTCCAGCCAGCTAGTGCCCAGAGCACTGCCCCTGCCAGAGACGGGAAATCCAACCCATTAAATACTGCACACCTCCATATTCCAGAGCCAGGACTGGGGCATGAGCAGCTGCGTCAGCATCCTCCAGCCGGAGCGTACCGTCCCACGGGGCTCTGGAACAGTTGGGTGGGCCCAGAGGACACCACCTCCCCTGCCACCGGTCTCAAAGAGCTGCCCCTTCCGGTTGCTTTAACAGGGGTGGAGCCCTGCTGATATTCTATAGTTAAACAGTGGGTGGAAGCATTTAACTTGTAATTCTGACTATTACCCCAGTCAGCTGGTGCCTGGTTTAGAGTCTTTCGCCTCCCGTGCTGCCTTCACCAATGCCAAGGCCTCATAGTGGGATGTGACTGGTTTCAGCTGTGATCAGTGCTTGAAAGAGCCAACCGATGGGGGTACTCAGCTAGGGGGTCATTAGATGCATGTGAGCTATGGGAAACTTCCCCACGTGGGCTTGGGGCTCCAGCTCAGCCCAGGCAGCAGTGAAGCGTTCCTTTCTGGGGGGGAGGGCAAGAGGAACAAGCTGCCCTGAGGAGAGGCACTTCATCACCCCATGGGAAACGGTGGCATTCAGCTGGGAGCTAGTGGTGGTAACAGGCCAGGGAGGGAGGGATGAGGTGGGCCAGGCTGCATGGGAAGCTGCAGATTAACACCCTTGCAGCGCTTATGACTATTCAGTGCTTGAAATCTCAGCAAATATAACGCCTTGCACATGTGAAATGTGAGTACAGACTGTCACCATCTCATTGACCCCTTACTGCCCTGGGGCTCACTGCAGCTCCAGTTCTGAAACCTGCAGCAACCGAAGGGTTAAAGCAATGGGAATCAGTTTAAAACATTGACGTGTAGCCTGCCAAAGTGCATCTCATCTATCACCAGCAGTGCCCTGGCCTCTCCCCACTTGAGCCTGGGTTTGCCCTACCCGGCCCCATATCCAGTCTTTTCCACCCAGGGATCCTAACGCTGGCATAGCAGGATGGCAGCATCTGGCACCATCTGGAGATGGGCCAGTGACTACATGAGGTGTAAAGTGGGGGAGAATCAGACCTCTGGGCCTGCTCAAGTGTTAATGCCTCTGGGCAGTGGAGGAGCCAATACTGGTACAGGAAAAAAAATCAAGACAGGGATTGGGGGAGCCTAAGGGCACCTTGAGGTGCAACAAACTAACCCAGGTGAACTGGAAAGCCAGCCGATTGTTTTGGTTAGGCCTGTCCTTTTATACACCTGGGAGTTACATCCCCCCCACCTCTCCTAGTCACTACGTTCCCATCATCAGTGCATTCCCCAGGGTTAGGGGGAGAGGGGAGGTTTCTTGCCTCTCAAGCGTAATGAGGCCCCTTTAATTGTCCACCTGTGATGCTCATAAACAGCACAGTCCCATGCAAACCCAGGGTCTCCATGGCCAGTGGCCTCCTGCAGCCTCCATCCAAAGCTAATGGGACATGAAGAAGGGCTTGCACAGGAGCGCAATGAGCGAGGGGTTTTGTGGCATAACAGCTGATGCTACTCCTAGTTCTGGGAGGGAAATAGAACCTCCTGCTCCACTGTGTAAATCAATCCCTAGCTACCAGGGGTTAGGATGAAACCTTGGGAGGTAGATTAGCGTACATCTGCCTGTTGTGGGGTCCTTTACCTTCCTCTGGAGCATCTGGCAATTCCCAGAGGCAGGATCCTGGATGAGCTGGACTCAGGTGCGATCCAGCCCAGCAGTTCCTATGCTCCCTGTGTATAGTGAGAGAATGAGCCTGAACTGTGCTGCTGTGCCCAGCAATGTGTGATTCTCTGTCTCCTGTTCCAGTCCAGTGGAGGTCAGCACCGCATTCAGATCTTTGAGAAGGGGGACTTTGGTGGCCAGATGTACGAATCCATGGAGGACTGCCCTTCAGTCATGGACGAGTTCCACATCCGGGAAATCCATGCCTGCAAAGTGCTGGAGGGGGCCTGGGTATTCTATGAGCACCCCAACTTCCGGGGCAGGCAGTACCTCTTGGAGAAGGGGGAGTACCGCAAGCCCGTTGACTGGGGGGCTGTGTCCCCCACTGTCCAGTCTTTCCGCTGCATTGCAGAGTGAGGGGTGGGGCAGCTCCCCCTTTGCCAGGGAAACTGCGTGGAGTCTGTGAATAAAGCAAGTGGCTGATGCAATGCTGCCTGTTCTGCTTATTTCCGCTCTGGTGGTCGGGCCCCGGCTGGCTGCACCCTGCAGCCACCCCTGACTCTCACTAGGGGCTAGACCTTTGCTACCATTCACCCCTCCCTGCCCTGTGCCAGCTCCTCCCCTCCCCATGGCACCAGTGCTCCCCTCCCCACCCTGTTAGGGTTGCCAGGTGTCCGGCTTTCGAACAGAACGCCTGGTCTAAAAGGGACCCTGGCGGCTCCAGTCAGCACTGGTGACCAGACTGTTAAAAGTCCGGTCGCTGATGCAGCAGGGCTAAGGCAGGCTCCCTGCCTGCTCTGGCTTCATGCAGCTCCTGGAAGCGGCTGGCATGTCCCTGTGGCCCCTAGGCAGAGGAACAGCCAGGGAAGCTCAGCGCGCTGCCCCTGCCTCAAGCAGCAGCTCCACTGCTCCCATTGTCTGGGAATTGCAGCCAATGGGAGCTGCCACATGGGCACCATGCAGAGCTGACTGGCCACGCCTCTGCCTAGGAGCCAGACATGCCTGACACTTCCGGGAGTGGTGCAGGGCCAGGGCAGGCAGGGAGCCTGCCTTAGCCCTGCTGTGCTGCCAACTGGGAACCGCCTGAGGTAAGCGCCGCCTGGCCAGAGCCTTCACCCCAACCTCCTTGCCCCAGATTGGAACCTTCTCCTGCACCCTAACTCCCTCCCAGACCCCGCACCTCCACCTGCAACCCAACCCCCTGCCCCAGGTTGGAACCCGCACCCAATCTCCCTCCTGGAGCCTGCACCCCGCCCCCACTCCCAGAGCCTGGCCCCCAACCCCCTGCCCCAGTCCTGACCCCCCCTCCTGCACCCCAAACCCCTTATCCCCGGCCCCACCTCAGAGCCTGCACCCCCATCCAGAGCCCTCCCCCCCTCCTGCACCCCAACCCCCTGCCCCAGCCCAGTGAAAGTGATTGAGGGTGGGGGAGAGCAACTGACGGAGGGAGGGGGCTGGAATGAGTAGGAATGGGGCCTCAGAGAAGGGGGCAGGGCAGGGGGTGGGGCAAGGGTGTTCGGTTTTGTGCAATTAGAAAGTTGGCAACCCTACATCCTATGCCAGCCTCTCCCCTCCCCATGGCACCAGTGCTCCCCTCCCTGCCCTGTGCCAGTCCCTGCCTTTCCCAGCCCCTGCCTGGCTCGCCCTGCTGGGAGCACTGGCCCCCAGTGCCCCAGGCTTGATTCTCCATGGCCATGCACCTTGGGGTGGCCTTTGGGGGCCTGTGTATTCAGTTCCTGGCCTCAGTCACCTGCCCTGCTTCCAAAGAGCGGTGACTGGTCACCTACCAAAGGTGATAGCATGTGGGGCCTTGTGCCTGTCGTACCAGCCTCCCCCAGCGCTGTGCACCGTCCCGCCAGCAGGTACCTGCTAGGATTGGGCCCTCACCACAGCACCAGCCATGCTAAAGCTGAGAGCTGCCCACAGGGGACAGAGATGTGTGGAGGAACTAGGAAAGGGAAGTTGAGGTGAACCCAAGAAAGGGAGAGCACTAGGGGAAGGATCCCAATAAGGGATAGAGAGCTGCCGCCCCACTTCCTGCGGGGGCAGCCAGGGAGTTTTGGTAGCTCAGTCTCTTTGTCACTCAAGAGACGCCTTGTGCCTGCTTTTCAGAACACCCCCAGCTCCATGCAGACGTGGCTGCTGCTCACCAGGGCAGGAGGGAGGGAGACTCAGCTGAGAGACAGGCTCCAGGGCGAGCCAGACAGAGGTGGGGTTGGGGAAACAGGCACAGGGGCTGGGGAAAGAGGAAGAAAAGGGAGATGAAGGCGAGAGAGCAAACGGGTGAGAGAAACGAATGATATGGGAAGAGGAAGGAAGGAAGAAATGGGGGGATGGCAGGAAAAGGACATAGTTCAGGTGGAAGCAAGGGCCTGCCTATGCAGAGCCTGGGTGGGAAATCATTCGTATGGCTCATGGTTAATGGTCTGTGTTCCAATGGTGTTGAAAGGCCCCAAACGAAATCAGGGCCCCATCGTGCTGGGTGCTGCACGTACACACACTGAGAGAGCCTCACCCCCAATAAGCGTACAGTGTAGGCCCTGCCTCTGCCGACTGCTGGAGCACCTATCTCTGACCTCCAGGGGTGCCCCGGACCAAACGGGCCTGCTCGCGTCGTTAAAGCTGAGCACGTGCCCTCCATCTCTGTAGGCCTGGGGCCATGTACTTACATTGCAGCCTGTGCGGCCAGAGTTGCCGGCGACACTCACATTCACTTGTCAGCATTTTGTCTACCCTTTGGGGGTGGCACAGAAATATTCTCAGCCTACGGCAGCCGTGCGGGTAAGGCTGACCCCAGTGAATGCCTTCACGGGGGAAGAGTGAACTGTTCCTTGGAAGGTAAATAAACCCAATAGCCCCCAAGGGACCATTCTCAGATGCAGCAGGTTTTCCCCAGCCAGAGGTCCAGCTTTCCCTGGTTCCTGGTCTTGGCCTCTCCTGAAGAGGTGTGTTTTCTCGCTGTGCCACCAGGTGTCAGGCTGGCTCTGCTGGGCCCACCACCGCTGGTGTAATCATTCACATTTCCTGGGCAATGCATCAGTGTGCAGAACATGACAAATGTCCATTTTGCGGGGCATGTTCTCTGCACGGGACTCTGGGGAGCCAGCGAGTTTTTTGCATATCAAGCAAGGGGACCGGGGACTTTGGATAATGACATTTGCTGCTTAAAGAGAGCCCCTCCCAGCAATGGCCCTGCAGTCTCGTCCAGGTTGATAGATGAGGTTATTACGTGGCAGTGAGGCAGGTTAAGTGATGCTTGTCAGGCGCTGCAGGGATACGGCCCCCTGTGAGTACATTAGTAATTGGGGGTGGGGTGTGTGGGAAAGGGTCCTGCTCCAGAGGAGAGGGGCTCTGCTGCAGCACAGACAGGAAAGCAGGGGAGTGGGGGTGGGGGCTGCATGCCCTGGTTGTAAGGGACTGGATGTAAGGGGAAGGGCCTGGTGGGCAAGTTTAACTGAGGACGGAGGCCTGTGGCATGGCCTCGGCCGTGGGCACAATGTGTTTAGAGAGGCGATTGTGAGGAGAAGCTGCTGCAGCTGGAAACGCAATCGGCTGCCCAAAGCAGCTACAGCCTCTTCCCCCACCTGGACAGCAAGGAAGCCGAAGAAACCCCTCCTCCCTGTACAGGGCTTCCTCTGGCTCCCATGTCCTGCCCAGCTAGGCCCAAGCTGCGTAATCCACTGCCCTTAGCCTTAACCCAGAGCGCTGGACGCAGAGGGGCCCAGTGGCTGCTGAGCTCTGTGGGCTGCTCCTTGCCAGGTGCATGGACAATTCCTATGGGTCGCTCCCAGGGAAGGGTGGCACATTCCCCGTCCCTCCGGCACAGTCCTTTGCTGCTTTTCTCCTTTGCACTCAGCTTTTCCAGTGTGTTCCTATTCAGTCTCATTTCTCCTCCTCTCTCCATTTCTCTGTCCCCTTCTCCCCGTGTTGTCTCCTCCTTCCACACTATCGGCCCTTCAGTCCACTCTTCCCCATCAACCCCCCTCTTCTCTCCCCTTTCATTCTCTTCCCATCCTGTACTCCTTTGCTCTCACCCTCCTCTGTCACCACTGCCTGCCCACAGGCTGCGCATACTTCCCTTGGAGCCGACAATCTCTCTCACAGGACAAGAAACACAGGTAGAGCAGCCCTGGTCCCTTCGCTTCTAGTCTGCCCAGCCAATCTCATGGCTCATTGCATGTGGTGGTGGAGCTCCGCCTTGTGCAGAAAGGGGACCATTGTGTACATGTGGTGGAGCACACCTTCCTCTTCATCAACACCCCAGGACAAGCGGGGGTTGGGGGTCCAGAAAAGCAGTGTGGCCCTGTGCTGTCCATTCCATGCACACTCGCCTCTAGGCACAGGATGCCCTGCCATGCACACAGTGCGATCCCCTTCCCATGCACTCAGCAGGGTCCGGCCTGTACACATGCTGTTTCCTCAACACACACATAGTGCAGCTCGCTTCCTGTGCACACAGATGGCAGCTTTCAATACCTTTGTTGGGGCTCCCCACACAGTGTGTTCCCACAACCTGATGTCCCTCACCCTGGCACAACAGCAACCACTGAGGCAGATTTGAGGATATCTTAGGGACGATTACATCATCTAGTCCAGGGGTGGGCAAACTACGGCCCACGGGCTGGATCCAGCCCGTCAGGGCTTTGGATCCGGCCTGCGGGATTGCCAGCCCCATGGCGCAGCGCAGCTAAGGCAGGCTCCCTGCCTGCCCTGGCCCTGCGCCGCTCCCAGAAGCAGCCAGCACCATGTCCCTGTGGCCCCTGGGGGAGGCAGCGGGCTCCGTGCGCTGCCCTCACCTGCAGGCACTGCCTCCCGCAGCTCCCATTGGCCGGGAATGAGGAACTGTGACCAATGGGAGCTTTGGGGGAGGTAACCGCAGGCGAGGGCAGTGCACAGAGCCCTTTGCCCCCCCTCTCCCAGGGGCCGAGGGACATGGTGCCGGCTGCTTCTGGGAGTGGTGCGGGGCAAGGGCAGGGAGGGAGCCAGCCTTAGCCCCGCTGTGCACTGCTGCCACCCCGGAGGTGCTCAAGGTAAGTGGCACCGGGCTGGAGCCTGCACCCCACACTCCAACCTGCTGCCTTGAGCCCCTGCCACACCCTGCATCCCTCCTGCACCTCAACCCTCTGCCCTGAGCCCGCAACCCCCTGCCCTGAGCCCCCTTGTACATCCTGCACCTCTCCTGCACCCCAACCCCTTGCCCTGAGCCCCTTCCTGCACACCACACCCCCTTCCACACCCCACACTCCCTCCTGCACCCCAACCTCCAGCCCTACATTCATAGCCCTGCATGCAATTTCCCCACCCAGAAGTGGCCCTCGGGCCAAAAAGTTTGCCCACCCCTGATCTAGACTGACCTCCTGCACATCACAGGCCATTGCATTCCACCCCAAACACCCCTGGGTTGAGCCCAGTGATTTAGTTCGATTGTAGCAAGGAGGTGTGGCCTCCCTTGGAGATTGAGAGGTAGGAACGGCCTGATGCCCCCTGGTGGGTGGAACCTGGAAGGCCTTGTCCACCCCTCCAAATGCAAAAGCCCAGTTTTCAGCTAAGTAATCACAGAGCATTGAAACTGCTTGAACAGGGGGCTGAGAAAATGATGTGTGTACAGAGTTCTTTAAAAGCTTGCTCTTCAGTTGCTTGCTCTACTTACAGATAATAGTCCATGATGTAAATGTTGCATTGCTAACTGATGACATGAATGATTATTAAGAGAACAGCTCATGTGGAAACATAGTAATGTGTTAACATTTTAAATACCTAAACACTAGTTTGAAAGCTGGGCTTTCTCTGCGGCAAAAGAAACCAGTCATTCCCCCCCTTTAGCCCCAAACAGCACCAGAAATGAGTGGCCAAATCAGAGCAGATGGTGCAGATCTTCATAATATGCCCCTTCCTCTCCTTTCATAGGTGCTTAGGTGAGCAGCCAGATAATTAACAGTGTTGTCACTAAAAGTACTATCACTAGCAGCTGAGTTAGGGGCCGTTGAGGTGGAAGGGACAGCTCACAGCTCAGAGTTATAGTTTCAGGCTCCCTGCAAACTCAGCAGACATACCTACATCCATTACATTTGTTTCATGGTTTGGAGGTTTCCTTTGCAACCAATATAGCTAGAGACATACTTTGTTAAAAATGAAAGGGAAAACTCTGGAAAACAATTGAAAGGTCTGTTTGTGTCTCCTAGTCTTGGCTAGATCTTTGCACCCATCAATAAGGTGGGTCCCACACATTGGGAAACATGGCATCTGGCACTGCAGAGTGCATGGGGTTTAAAATTCCCCTAGCATATAATATATATATATATATATATATATATATATATATATATATACACACACACACCCTCCTTAAAGAAACACCTCGTTATCCTAACATGACTGTGGGTGTTCTCAGTGTCCATACCAAATATCTATTTCTTTCACGAATCCTGTTAGGCTCTTGGCCCAAATGGAATCTGGTGGCAATGAGTTCCAGAGGTTACTTGGGCACTGTGCAAAAAAGTATTTCCTTGTATCAATTTTAAATGAGTTGCCTTTAACTTTCATTAAGTGTCCTTGTATTAAAAGAAAGGGTACATAGCAGAGCCCAACCTGTCTCCTAGTCATTAGTTGGTACAGTTTGTTTTTATTAGATCTCATCCACATAGGGAAGTTTTTTTTAATTTAAATTCACACTGATGCAGTTCTACCAGACTAATCCCCTCATTTAGACGCTTTTATTCTGGTTCAAGACTGGATTTTTTTTTTTTTGGTTGAGCTCATGTTGCATGGGAAGGGATTTAGGCTAAACCAGTGGATTTCAACCTTTTTTTATTTGCAGACACCTAAAAAATGTTGAATAGAGGTGTGGACCCCTTTCAAAATCATAGACATAATCTGCGGAGCCCCCGGGGTCCACGGACCAGAGCTTGGAAACCACTGGGCTACACCAAAGAGTCACGCTTATACCAGAAGAGAGTCCACATCATCATGGGAGTTTATACTGATATAACAATAACTGGGTAATTACAAGCCCATATTCTCATTTCTAAATTAGCCAATCCCAATCTTCCTACTTTCTCCATATGGGAATTATTCCAGAGCTCTCAGTTTTGGCTCCTGTCTTTTCACCCCCTTTTGTGCCATATCCTTTTTGAGAAGAGCTGATCACAGTATTCCAGATGCGGGTGTCCCACTGGTTGATATGATGATGGCAGCTCATTGTCCTACATGACACTAACAGAATATGTTTAAGACATCATAAAAGAGCCATGGATTTGCAGCATTAAAAATCAGTGCAAATCCAAGCTGGAATTTTGGTTTATCAGGTTGATCAATGATAGACTCCAGCTCCTCCAGTGAGGACGGGGGTGATTCTGTTTGACTTCCCTGCTCCTTCACTGTGACCTTGCTCAGAGCACAAGAGGGACAGACCAATGTATTCTCATGTGTCTGAGTCTAACTTTTGGTTGTTAGCCCGACTTCTTCTCCTGGGCCGGATTAACTTTTTGTAGGCCCTGGTGCATGGACTGTGGCCCCGCCCACTGCTCCACCCCAAGGCCCTGCCCCCACTCAGCCTCTTCCCCCTGAGGCCCTGCCTGCTGTTTGCATGGATGGGGAGGGGGCAGAGAGGAGCAAGCCGCAGGTGGGCGGGGAGGAAGAGGGCAGAGAGGAGTGAGCAGCGTGCAAGGCAGGGAGGGGGCAGAGGGGAGTGAGTGACAGGCAGGGCCTCGGTGGGAAGAGGCCGAGCAGGGGCAGGGCCAGGGTCCAGGCGCCAGGGCCCCTTGTAAGCGTGGTGCTGCGCTGCTCTCAGGACAGTAAGGAGTGCTGTGGGGGTTGTGCAGAGGGAGCGTCACAGTCGCATCTCTCACTGCCGGACTGGCACCTCTTCCTGCTCATTCTGGGGATTAGCTAGAGGCTGACACCCCCTGTCCACAGCTTGCACCGCATCACTGCATCTCTGCCATCCGCCTGCAGCCCCTCTTGCAGCCTCAGGAACCATGTCACTGTCCGTGTCCACCCTTCCAGGGGAGTTTAGCTCCTAGTCCTGCCGCTTCCCCAGTGGTGACTGTAGTCAGTTATCCTGCCACTTGCCCAGTGGTCAGTGTGTGGGGATAGAGGCTCATCCACTACTCCAGGTCCCAGCCCAGGGACCCTGTGGACTGCAGCCTCCTGCGGCACCTCAAATTCCTCTGACCGCTGCTATGTCTTCCTGGGCCACTTTCCCATGGCTACAGCACCTTCTTCACCCTTCCTCAGGGCCTGCAACTATCCGTTCCCAACAGCCAGCCAGGAACTCCTCTCACTCCCCTGGTCTCTGCCTGCAGTTGCTCTGTCCAAGGTGCCGCAGGTCTCTCAGGCCTGGTCTACACTACGTGTTTAAACCGGTTTTAGGAGCGTTAAACCGATTTAACGCCACACCCATCCACACTAAGAGGCCCTTAATATCAATATAAAGGGCTCTTTAAACCGGTTTCTGTACTCCTCCCCAACGACAGGAGTAGCACTAATATCGGTATTACCATATCGGATTAGGGTTAGTGTGGCCGCAAATCGACGGTATTGGCCTCCGGGCGGTATCCCACAGTGCACCACTGACCGCTCTGGACAGCAATCTGAACTCGGATGCACTGGCCAGGTAGACAGGAAAAGCCCCGCGAACTTTTGAATATCATTTCCTGCTTGCCCAGCGTGGAGCTCTGATCTGCACGGGTGGCGATGCAGTCCCAAATCCAAAAAGAGCTCCAGCATGGACCGTATGGATGTGATCGCTGTATGGGCAGACAAATCTGTTCTATCAGAGCTCCATTACAGATGACAAAATTCCAAAGCATTTAAAAAAAATCTCCAGACAGAGGGCACAGCAGGGACTCAGCACACTGCTGCGTGATAAGCGTAACGGAAAGCCAAAGAATCAAATGGACGCTCATGGAGGGAGGGAGGGGGGACTGAGGACTCAAGCTATCCCACAGTTCCTGCAGTCTCCGAAAAGCATTTGCATTCTTGGCTGAGCTCCCAATGCCTGTAGTGTCAAACACATTGTCCGCGGTGGTTCAGGGCATAGCTCGTCAATTTACCCCACCCCCCACCCCCAGAAGGAAAAGGGAAAAAAATAGTCTCTTGACTCTTTTAAATGTCACCCTATGTCTACTGAATGCTGCTGATAGACGCGATGCTGCGGCACTGAACTGTAGCATCCTCGCCCCCACTCCTTGGTGGCTGATGGTACAATATGGCTGATATCTGTCGTCATCATCAGCCTTGTGGCAGATGGTATAGTGCAGAAGGACTGGTATCTGTCCTCATCATCAGCCCATGAGTGCTACTACTTCCCAGTAGATGGTACAGAACGGCTGGTAACCGTCTTCATCATAGCAACAGGGGGCTGAGCTCCATCAGCCCCCGCCCTTCATGTGTAAAGAAAAGATTCTGTTCTGCCTGGACTATCATAGCAGCGGGATGCTGGGCTCCTCTCCCCCACACTGCTTAATGTCCTGTCTGGACTATCATAGCAGCTGGAGGCTGCCTTCCCCTCATTTTATCTCACTAACAAGTCACTGTTTCTTATTCCTGTATTCTTTATTACTTCATCACACAAATGGGGGGACACTGCAACGGTAGCCCAGGAAGGCTGGGGGAGGAGGGAATCAACAGGTGGGGTTGTTGCAGGGGTACCCCCTGTGAATGGCATACAGCTCATCATTTCTGCGGGATCTGACACAGAGCGACTGTGCTCTCTGGTTCTCTGATACAGTGGTTCTCTAGTACACTTGCCCCATATTCTAGGCAGGACTGATTCTATTTTTAGATACCATAAAGGAGGGA
Organism: Mauremys mutica; assembly: GCF_020497125.1. Lineage (NCBI taxonomy): Eukaryota > Metazoa > Chordata > Testudines > Geoemydidae > Mauremys > Mauremys mutica. The sequence goes on along the minus strand of NC_059080.1, from coordinate 53,496,191 downwards.
TTGACTCGGGGAGTCATTCCCATTTTTGTCTTTTGCGCCCCCGACCAATCTCAGCCAGGGGTACCTATGACAGCAGCAGATGGTACAGCACAGAAGGACTGGTAACCATCATCTTATTGCCAATTTACAATGGCATGGTAGATGGTACAGAACAGCTGATAACCACCTCTCTATCATGCAAAAGCAAATGAATGCTGCTTTGTAGCGCTGCTGAATCGCCTCTGTCAGTGGCATCTAGTACACATACGGTGACAGTGACAAAAGGCAAAACAGGCTCCGTGGTTGCCATGCTAATGGCGTCTGCCAGGGCAATCCAGGGAAAAAGGGCGCGAAATGATTCTCTGCCATTGCTTTCCCAGAGGAAGGAGTGACTGATGACATTTACCCAGAACCACCCGCGACAATGATTTTTGCCCCATCAGGCACTGGGATCTCAACCCAGAATTCCAAGGGGTGGGGGAGTCTGCGGGAACTATGGGATAGCTACGAAATAGCTACCCACAGTGCAACGCTCCAGAAATCGATGCTAGCCTCGGACCGTGGACGCACACCGCCGAATTAATGTGCTTAGTGTGGCCGCGTGCACTTGATTTTATACAATCTGTTTTACTAAACCGGTTTATGTAAAATCGGATTAATCCCATAGTGTAGACGTACCCTCAGCTTGCTAAAGACATAGTCCTCACTTCTTGAGCTCCAGACAGTGACTGACTGCTTCTGGCACTGCAGCACTTTTCATATGGGCCTGCTGGGTCCTGATTGGCTGCTCCTCACAGCCCTTCTCCTATTGGCTGCTTTCTGCACAGCCTCCCTAGGGCTCTGCCAGTGGGGGGTGGATGCCCCATCACTTGAAGGAGCACCCCCTTCTGGCCAAGATAGGAATCAACACAGTAGCTGTTGGCAGCCTTCTTGTGCTGGAGGATTGCTGCAACTGGAGGCGGGAGAGGGAGAAGGGCTTGATATAAATCTAGTGGGATGTCTCATCTTTTCTCCATGTTTGGGAGCCCTTCTGAGAGGCTGGGAGCAGAGATGTGGATATTAAATGCCCCTAGACGGAACCCCATGCTCAGGAGAGAGAATGTTCCAAGGGTGTTGCTCTACACTGCGAACAAGTCAGCTTGAGCCACTCCATGGTTCTGCTGATCGGGGCAGAGCAGCCAGGACCGTGACAATCTGTTCCAACAGGCTAGTGCCAGCCTGTAACAAGCCACCCCTGTAACACCCAAGAGCTGCTCCCCGTCACACACGCCAAACAATCTGAGATTCTTGCATGGGTGAGTGGGAATGTGGTGAGTCTGATTCCAGTGTGCAAACCATTTGCTTGCCTGATCCATTTGCCCTTACGTTAACATTTCCTTTGCATGTCCTTTGATTGGAGTGCTTGGTCTGCCCACCACCAAAATGCAATTATCAGAATGCCTCCCCTGCCCCCCGCTCCCCTGAACGGCTTTTGCCCTCTGGTGAATTTTGCATTGTGCCCCAAATGTTGGCAACTCATACCAAGAACAATAAAATGTGCTCAGGTTTTTTTTGTTATTATTTTATTTTAGATTACTTTTTCCACTGGGGGCTCCCTTGTCAAGGCTGCCCACAGAACAGAGTGCATATGTATATGAGCCACAGACCGAGGGAAAGCAAGCAAGCAGGCAATCCAAACCTGGGTTGCTGATGCCTTCGCTTGACAGCTAATTTCCATTTTTCAGTATCAGGGGGTCTGTTCCAATAATTGGCATGCAGATTGCGGCTGATGGGCCTGTTATACAGAAGAAAGGAATCTGCTAGTTAGAATAAGCCAACCCCAGGCTGATGGATGGGGCATAAGGAGGTCATTTCAAAAGAGAATATATATATATTCTGTGTGTGTGTGCGCATGCATATATATATGCATGCACGCACACACACACACACACACACACACATTTCACATTTCATATCCTCTCCCCTCTCCTACTTCTTTATCCTGCAAACTCTAATCTAGCATATTTCATTGAGATGAATCCTTCCCTGTTTCTCTCTCTCTTTCCCTTTTTTCCCTTTAAGGGATATTTTTGACAGAACCCACTCTTGGCTTTAATAATAAAATGGTGGGGGCATTGCAGAAATTAAAGTGATGCCATGGTTCATTATCAGCTTGGGATCATCCAGAACTGTCCCACGTGTTAATTACACTTCCGGAATTAATTGGCATGAGGCATTTCTCTCTTCCATCATCCTTAATCCACTGGGCATGTGAGACGTTCTGATAGCCTGGCAGAAATCATAACACATCTTTGCTGCCTCTGTTTGGTCTAAATTGTTATTGTTCCTGTGTGTTCTTAAATGATAATTCTCATTGGCTTAGGTCATGTATATGTCAGCCACAGGCATCAACTCTTTTCCCCTTGGAACACAGCTGGAATGTCTCCCCTTCCCTCCCCCTGCCCGGGCTATACATATGTGCAATAGCCAGATACTAGAACAAACCGAGCTGTTTCATGGAGGCTCCATGCAGTACGCGTGTGTGTGCGTGCAGTGTGCACATTACCACAGCTAGAATTCACACTAGAATGCTGATGATCTCCAACTACACCATCACATCCATAAAGGGTTAATCTCAGGAGTTGCTAGGAAACAACATCTTGTTTTCAAGATCACTGATCAGCCAGTGAAAATTGTTCCGATGGTTTGATCTTGCATGCCATTAGCTGAATGGGTTGTCACTCAATATCCTCTTGGAGGGCAGAGAACTTTGGGAAGTGAGAATAGACTTTGTTTCCATCACTCAGCTGAATAGAAATTGTTGAACCCTCAGTTTCAACCTGGGGCTCCAGCGTCTACACTGCATTATGTAGGCTCGAGTCCAACTACCCATATCCCAGACTTCCTACCGCCCTCCCAAAAAGTGGCCACTCTAGTCCTTTGTTCATGGTGCAGTGTGGGAAAGCTTGACTAACCACTAAACTGGACTGTCCAGCGGACAAAGAAAGTTGGCCTGCGGGATTGTGGGATACTTTTGGTGGACTCCCAGAGCATAAGTCAAGTGGGTCTGTGTCTACACTGCAAAGCAATTGGGCTTGAACCCTGGGTCCTGGCTTGACTCAGGCTCGGACCTTTGTGGGGTCCTGGGACCCTGGGTCCAAGCCCTGGGTTAGAGTGATTTGTGTGTAGCTGGAACGTAGGTTAGGCTTGAACCTGAGTTCAAACCCTGGGCTTACATTGCAGTGTAGATGTGCCCCAGTCAGTGACTAATTTGGTTATTTTGATAGCTGCCTAACCTGTGTGAAAGCAAAGGTAGTCAGTCCACTGGACAATTCAGCACAATGCACACCTCCGATTTCTCAGCAGCACACACCAAAGTACAACCTGAACCTGGCCCTCTGATATTTAGGAGAACAATAACAGACTTGTCAAGTACACGTCTGTCTGCCGGTAATATGCCATACCCTTGGTGGCGGGGAAGGTTTTCATGGCATGATCAGGATTAATTGCATTACCTCTGTATGAGTGACAAAAGTCATGCAATCAAATCTTGTGAAATAAGTGTTAGTAAAACCTTTCCACCCTGCCCCATCACCCTGCCATTCTGTCCAGGTCACGCATTTTGCAGTACGTTTGACATGACGGGGATTCTTAAATTGAGACCGGCCCTCTTTCTAAAACTGCTTCACTTACAAGGCAGAGAAGAATAACTCACACCATTGCAGCCTCCTCTGGGTGAAGTTTTCTGCCGTGTGCTATGCAGGAAGTCAGGCTGGATGGTCATAATGGGCCCTTATGACCTTCACGTGGGATAGCATACTGGTACTTCTCAGCTCTCCATTTGTAAGGTCAGACTACTTTAATACCCGGAGTTTAACTGCTCTGTTCTCCAAAAGGACCAACTATAATTACATTGCAAATGGCCTGACATAGCTGTTGTGTACACAAGCTGTTCTATGCCTAACCCTCGGCTTCATGGCTTAAGCCAATCTCTGGCTATTCGAGATCAGGATGGGACCTAATGTGGGAGGCAGACTGTCCCACTTCTGCCATCGCAGGGTTCCTACACCTTCCTTGGACGCATCTGGTCCTGGCCTACTCTCAGAGATGGGAGACTGGGTTAGATAAACCTCAGGTCCGGTCCATTATGGCAACTCCTATGGTCCTAAGAACACTGTGATGTCTTTTAATTGAGCAGGGCTACAAACATGTTTTTACCGTTAAAAGGGATGCAGGGGGCTCCTGCCTTCCCAGCTCCCATTTCTAGTCCTGATTGTGAGATCCCAGCCTTGAAACCTGTCACTGCTCCAGGACTATTGCCTGTCCTAAATCTTAGGCCAATGTACTGTGTGTGCGTGTGTGAAATTTTACTGCCATAAAGAGCAGATTCCCATCTCCCCCTGGAACACATAGCATTGATTCTAGCTCTGAAAGGTCGGAGACAGCAGCCCTTAGAATTGTGACATTTTCAGAACAGAGACAAGCTATTTTACATCATTCTCAGACATTGTTATGGCTCCATCTGAGCCCTGTGCAGTTGGACTCGTAACGAAAGAAGCCTGACTATACAGGTGGTGGGATACAAAAAATAGTCTTAACAACACTTTTACAAACTCTGAAACCCTGTGAATTGTTTTTGTGCACCACAGGCAGTACGTATAGTGTATAGGGTGTTGGGAGAGTGGAGTAGAAGTGTGATGGATTCTCATTTGGGACAATTAGCATAACTGAGAACATGGCTAATCCCAGACTCAGGACAAAGTGCTTGTCCCACACCTCCCCACCTCGTAGATATAAATACAGAGGTGGCATTCATGTCTCAAACTGCAGCACCGTGGGATAAATGAGCCTTTGGACTTCTGGCCACCTCATCTGCCCTGCCCGCTAATCTGCCTCCACCGGGACTACGGATCACCTACTAAACATCTCAACAGCCACAAAGAGCTGCCGTTTAAACAAAGGAGTCTCATGAAACAGTTCCTTTTTGCTCCCAAATCTGGAATTTCCCTATAAACCACACATTGCTCTGAGTCCCAGCATGGGCAATATTCAGTCCTGGACCAGGGACAGATTTGTGGTCCGCAGGAGGTCAAACTAGGCCACTGGGTTCTAGCCCTAACACTTATGAATCTCACTGGCAACCTGTCAGGTTTAGAAACTTCAGCTGCATGGTGCTGGGCTGGGGAGAGTCCCAGCTTCCTGATGGGACCCACATAACGTCCCGCTATTCCCATTTATACTGTGACATTGTTATGCATATAAGTGCTCTTGGACATCAGTTGTAGTGGTTTTTATGGCTCCCTCTAAGCCCTGTGCAGTTGGACTCATGGTAAGTAAGGCCCCGATCCTACAAGCTACTCCCTGTGAGCAGAACCCTATGCCATGCAGAGCCTCACTGACATCCAGGGGCCTCCGTGCCATCACAGGGTTCTGCCTATACAGAACAGCTTGTAGAATCAATCGGGGCCAAAGGTGGATCCCAAACACTGTCCCAGCCTATTTTTGTTAGAACCCTTGTAAATGGGTTTTCCTGTAATATGTGGGGCCCATGCAGGAGGGAGTGGGATGGTAAATAGGTATGATCAGCCCTTGTGATTACCTGTGTAAAATAAAAATAATGAAACAAAGAAATCCTGTTTCTGAGACTACAATAAATCGCTGCCATTGTGTTCTCCCAGTTCCTAAAAGAAACTGGTCTCCACTCACTCCTTTTCCCCCTCCCCTGTCTCACCTTGGATTCAGCAGTAAAAAACTATAAAAGACGTTAATAAGACAGCAGGCGCTTTATGCCAGAGGGTATGAGTGATACGGTTGGAAATGAAGAATATTCCTCTGAATGTTGTCAATTTGTTACTTCTCATGGCTGGTGGCAGCTCAGCAAGGGGCATGGTTATCTCTGAGCCAGAGCATCATAGCTCTGGGTTTCTGCCTGGACTGTTAGATATTGCTTCGTGGCCCCAGTGGGACATTCACAATTTCTTTTTCCTTAAGAACCTTTAAACAGCTATCAGGTCCTAGCTGCCTGCCTGCACCTACCAGATGGCACCGGTCAGTAGCGTAGTGCTCGTGAGAATGGTCTGAATGCCTGGCCTAAAGGTGAGCACATGGCCAACAGGGCCAGAACATGGGCATGCTCATGGGGGAAAGTGGCTGGATTGTCTGCTCCGTGGACAGCTCTCTGACCCCTGGAATTGGTTGCCCTTATTAATTAGACTCCTCTGAAATCTCCAGAGGGGGGGAATATTTCCACAGCTAAGGCTTGGTTAGACTCCTTGATATCTCAGGTATTTAGGGTGATGAGGTACAGAACTCTCTCTTTTTGGGGTCTGTCCCCAACCTTCCCCTGGCTGGATGGGACCGCTCAGTTCCTTTGTGGCACCAGCAAGCAGAGGCCTTTCTCAGCCTGTTTTCCCTTCTCCTCACCCTTTCACGGTGCATGCTGTTAGCAATAGCATAGTCAGGTTTGCTGCTGTTCTATTGTCTCCCTCTACCGGGCAGTTGCAGATGTCAGGGCCTTGCTGGTTGGTGTCTTGCTGGAGAAGAAATCATTGATGTGGAATCTGGATATTTACTTGACTATGACTCTCTTTTCAGTGGAAGCCAGTGCAGAGCCTGGGGGAACTGTGGCCTGTGTTGTTAAGCAGACAGTACCAGAAATGATGCAAAAAAAAATGGCAGATTTGCGGATTGGATTAAAAACTGTTTGGATTGAAGACAATGTTGTATCACTTCCCCCAATCGTATTCGCCAATGCTACGCTATTTAACTCAAATGCTTAATAAATAAATGGGAAAAAGGAAGTCTTTGTTAAACATTCAGTACTTTCAATGCAGCAGTGACGGGCCTGTCTAGATCTTATCTGAGGCTCCCAACAAGTCTTCCAGCAAAACCCAAGGAGACTAGATTTGATATTCCTGATATTTTGAAAGTCTAAAGGAGGCAGACGGCATTACATAATGACAGTCAACCAACCCAAACGAACAGCCTTACTCCCAAACCTCCAATCATCAATGCTATCTACATCATAGAGATGCACAGCTCTCTATAACCCCTACGATAATGCTCTGCCTTGTCTACATGAGGGCTCTGAGATGCTGGTAGTGGACCTCGTGGGAGTGCCAAAGGTGCAATGCATCACTACTAGCCAGACACTTTTGTCCCAGGGCCACACGTGTACTGAACTGCACAGCTGACATTTCACTACCCTCTGAGTGACTAGCCCACGGTACATGGCACCCCTCCCTGAAGCCCCAGGAGTGCCGGATCCATGATGTACTTCAGCACCTGGCTCACTAGGTGGAGAGCTGCGTTGGGCCCAGATCTGGGATCCCACAGTGGTGGGACCGAATCATTCTCCAGGCTGCTGGGTCACCTTGGGCAAGTCACGTCTCTTTCTGTGCACGTGTGAACTGAGGCTAACGGTGCTGCCCTCCTTTGCAAAGCATGGTGAGATCCGCTGATGAACCGCACTCGGTGAGAGCTCGACATCAATTGTTCAGTCCAGAAGCAGGATTGTTCTGTACCTCTGCAGGGACCTCACCTCGCAGCACCAAGCTACTCAGCTGGCAAAGAGACTGGCAATTATTGGGTGGGGGGAACCCTGGTGACCAGTCAGTTGGGCACCAGTTTGGGGCTGAGGTGTCTGGGGGAGGCTGCTGTTGTGAGTGCCTGGCATTACCTTGAGATTTACACCATGTATGTATTTAGATGTATACAAGAGCTAAAAAAGGCACTTATGGTACCATGTCATTGCTGAGTCAATGCTTTATGTCTAAGGCCCGGTCTACACTGCGGGGGCGGGGGATCGACCTAAGATACGCAACTTCAGCTATGAGAATAGTATAGCTGAAGTCGACGTATCTTATTTCACTTTCCTCTCGTCCTTGCGGCGCAGGATCGACGGCTGCCGCTCCCCTGATGACTTTGCTTCCACCTCTCCCTGAGCTGGAGTTCAGCAGCCGATGGGAGAGCGATTGGGGATCGATTTATCGCGTCTACACTACACGCGATAAATTGATCCCCAATAGATTGATCGCTGCCTGCCAATCTGGCGGGTAGTGTAGACGTACCCTAAGAAGTGACTAAGTCCTAGCCAGGAGAGAGAGAGGGAGATGCTTCGCATTTCACAGTTTGATGGCCTGAGAGTCAGAGTCTTTTTCCTACAGCAAGGGCAAATCCTAAGGAACCCTTTGGGTACTGCAGTGAAAGTTATGGCCCCTTCACAGGACTGAAACATTCACAACAGTTGCCTGGGTATCTCTGACAGAGCAAGCCAGAGCATTACACTAAAAAAGGGTTGCCAACTTTCTAATTTCTGAAAACCGGACAATATAGCAGGAGCACTGGAAGCTCCCCCTGCTCTGCTTCTTCCCCCAAGGCCCTGCCCCATCTCTGCCTCTTCATAGAATATCAGGGTTGGAAGAGATCTCAGGAGGTCATCTAGTCCAACCACCTGCTCAAAGCAGGACCAATCCCCAACTAAATCATCCCAGCCAGGGTTTTGTCAAACCGGGCCTTAAAAACCTCTAAGGATGGAGTTTCCACCACTTCCCTAGATAACCCATTCCAGTGCTTCGCCTCTCTCCTAGTGAAATAGTTTTTCCTAATATCCAACCTAGACCTCTCCCACTGCAACTTGAGATCATTGCTCCTTGTTCTGTCATCTGCCACCACTGAGAACAGCCTAGCTCCATCCTCTTTGGAACCCTCCTTCAGGTAGTTGAAGGCTGCTATCAAATCCCCCCTCACTCTTCTCTTCTGCAGACTAAATAAGCCCAGTTCCCTCAGCCTCTCCTCATAAGTCATGTGCCCCAGCCCCCTGATAATTTTCGTTGCCCTCCGCTGGACTCTCTCCAATTTGTCCACATCCTTTCTGTAGTGGGGGACCCAAAACTGGACACAATACTCCAGATATGGCCTCACCAGTGATGAATAGAGGGAAATAATCACTTCCCTCAGTCTGCTAGCAATGCTCCTACTAATGCAGCCCAATATAATGTTAGCCTTCTTGGCAACAAGGGCACACTGTTGACTCATATCCAGCTTCTCGTCCACTGTAATCCCCAGGTCCTTTTCTGCAGGACGGCCGCTTATCCAGTTGGTCCCCAGCCTGTAGCAGTGCATGGGATTCTTCTGTCCTAAGTGCAGGACTCCACACTTGTCCATGTTGAACCTCATCAGATTTCTTTTGGTCCAATCCTTCAATTTGTCTAGGTCACTCTGGACCCAATCCCTACCTTCCAGCCTATCTACCTCTCTCCCCAGCTTAGTGTCATCCGCAAACTTGCTGAGGGTGCAATCCATCCCATCATCCAGATCATAAATTAATATACTGAACAAAACTGGCCCCAGGACCAACCCTGGGGCACTCCGCTTGATACCGGCTGCCAACTAGATATTGAGCCATTGAACACTACCTGTTGAGCCCAACGACCTAGTCAGCTTTCTATCCTTATAGTCCAGAGGTAGGCAACCTATGGCACGTGTGCCAAAGGCGGCATGCAAGCTGATTTTCAGTGGCACTCACGCTGCCCGGGTCCTGGCCACGGGTCCGGGGGGCTCTGCATTTTAATTTAATTTTAAATGAAGCTTCTTAAACATTTTAAAAACATTATTTACTTTACATACAGCAATAGTTTAGTTATATATTATAGACTTATAGAAAGAGACCTAAAAACGTTAAAATGCATTACTGCCACGTGAAACCTTAAATTAGAGTGAATAAATGAAGACTTGGCACACCACTTCTGAAAGGTTGCCGACCCCTGTTATAGTCCATTCATCCAATCCATACTTCTTTAACTTGCTGGCAAGAATACCGTGGGAGACTGTATAAAAAGCTTTGCTAAAGTCCACTGCTTTCCCCATATCCACAGAGCCAGTTATCTCATCATAGAAGGTAATATAGGTTGGTCAGGCATGACTTGCCCTTGGTGAATCCATGTTGACTGTTCCTGATCACCTTCCTCTCCTCCAAGTGCTTCAAAATGGATTCCTTGAGGACCTGCTCTATGATTTTTCAGGGGACTGAGGTAAGGCTGACCAGTCTGTAGTTCCCCACATTCTCCTTCTTCCCTTTTTTAAAGATGAGCACTCTATTTGCCTTTTTCCAATCATCTGGGACCTCCCCCGATTGCCACAAGTTTTCAGAGATAATGGCCAATGGCTTTACAATCACATCAGCCAACTCCCTCAGCATCCTTGGATGCATTAGATCCGGACCCATGGACTTGTGCATATCCAACTTTTCTAAATAGTCCTTATCTGTTCTTTCACCACTGAGGGCTGCTCACCTCCTCCCCATACTGTGCTCCCCAATGCAGCAGTCTGGGAGCTGACCTTGTCTGTGAAGACTGAGGCAAAAAAAGCATTAAGTACTTCAGCTTTTTCCATCTGTCACTAGGTTGTCTCCCCCATTCAGAAAGGGTCCCACACTTTCCCTGACCATCTTCTTCTTGTTAACATACCTGTAGAAACCCTTCTTGTTACCCGTCACATCCCTTGCTAGCTGCAACTCCAATTGTGCTTTGGCCTTTCTGATTACACCCCTGCATGCTCGAGCAATATTTTTATACTCCTTCCTAGTCATCTGTCCAAGTTTCCACTTCCTTTTTGTGTTTAAGCTCACCGAAGATTTCTCTGTTAAGCCTAACTGGTCACCTACCATATTTGCTATTCTTTCTGCACATCGGGATAGTTTGTTCCTGCGCCCTCAATATGACTTCTTTAAAATACTGCCAGCTCTCCTGGACTCCTTTCCCCCTCATATTCACCTCCCAGGGGATCCTGCCCTGCCTGTTCCCCTGAGGTCCCACCTTCTGCTGCGTCTCATCCCCCAAGACCCCACCCCTCACTTGCTCCTCTCCACCCCTTCCCCATCACTTGCTTTCTCCTCTCCCCCTTCTTCGTCACTTGATCCTCTCCACCTCCCTCCCTGCCCCAGCTGGGCTCCCTCTGCTCCAGGGCTGGGATGGGAGCTTCACCCCCTGATGTGGCGCCTGCTGCCTGCCTGTCCATGAGATGCAGGTAGGAGGTGGCCCCAGCTGAGCAGGGGCTGGCAGGGGTTGATGACCTGGCACCTCCCCCCACCCTCACCCACGGTAACTGGACATTTGGTGTCCGGTCAGTACATCTGAAATCTAAATAGATTGAGCTCCTTGAGTCTATCGCTGTCAGGCAGGTTTTCTATTCCTTTAATCATTCTCGTGGCTCTTCTCTGAACCCCTCTCCAATTTATCAACATCCTTCTTGAACTGTGGACACTAGAACTGGACACAGGATTTCAGCAGTGATCACCCCAGTGCCAAATGCAGAGGTACAATAACTTCTCTGCTCCTACTCGAGTTTCCCCTGTTTATTCATCCCAGGATTGCATTAGCCTTTTGCCCAGAAGGCCATACTGGGAGATCATGTTCATCTGATTATCCATGTGACGGGATTCACCTGACCCTTCATAGCCCCATTGCTGGAGGGCCTGCGGTCCTACTAAGCTTACCCTGGGACAGGAGCAGAAGAGATGGGTCCTCCAGGCCTGCTTAGAGAGCCCTTGTGGAATCAGCCAATCAGAGCCCAGCAGGCTCAGATAAAAGGAGCTGCAGGGGCTGAGCAGGTCAGTCTCTGGCTGGGACCAGAGTGGTTAGGAAGGAGGCTCAGCTGATAGGCTGTGCTTACTGGCCCTGGAAGAGAGGCTCTGAGCACTCTAACCCTGAGCTAAGGGGAGAAGATGCAGTGCAGTGGCCTTAGCCCTGAGAAGGCAACAAGGCTCCTTTAGAAGTCCAAGAGATGGGCTGGATTTAAAGGACCCAGAGCTGGGGCTGAAGACCTGGTGAGGGCAGTTTGGTGATCTTTTTGCTACTCTGGTAGGGGTCCATATTGACTGTGACACCTGGCTGGAGGGCTGAGCTAGTGAAGACTTGCCTAGTGAGGCTGGCAACCTACAGGAGGAGCCAGGAGCAGGAAAAAGATTGCAATACTGCACCCAGCTGCTAGGAGGCACTTAAGGTGAGTGCCACCCTGTCACAATCCACGACAACCTCCAAATCTTTGTCAGAGTCACTGCTTCCCAAGCTAGTCCCCCATCCTGTACATTTTGTTCCTAGATGTACACATTTACAAATAGCTGTATTAAAACACATCTTGCTTGAACCGTTTCTACTCAGAGAAAGAGCTAAGACAGGAATAGGGTGTCAAAGTGACTCATGCAAGCAGGGGACAGCAGGCAAAACCCAACTGTCCCTTCAAGAATGTTGCTGCTTGCCCAGAACTGCTGAAGTAGCTAAATTAGGGGGAGCATTAGGGTGAAGAGGGTTTAAGATTGTGCTTTGCTAAATGTTATGTTTCCTGGCATACACACAGGGGAGTTAGATTAAAAACATAAATACTCTAGCTAAAAGGTTGCACTGTAACGCTACTTTCATTTCTAGAATTCAGAATGATAACACATAAGAACCCCACCCCAACAGAGCGAGACAAAGCAGGCTGCTCCCTAAGGCAGAGGCACCACTCACTCCACCTGACTGTACGCTGGCTCTCTGCAGACTGCTGGCAGGCCCTTATTACAAGTTTTGCCAATTTTGCTTGGACGTATTGCTGGAGGTTTCATTACATGACATAATCTTTAATTAATGATTAATCTTTCATTCCTGGAGACTCCAGGACAATCCTGGAGGCATGGCAACCCTAGTTATTGCACACTTCCCTACAAAGCACTCAGCCAGCAGACAGAACCAGGAAAGCTCCCTGAAGCTTAAAGTGACAACGCAGTTTTCAATACACCACAGCAAACCTTTCTACCTTCTCTAGCAGAAAGTGGGCTGTTCCGCAGGTGGTTACTCTTTGCTTGCTGTCCTTTTGTGCGGCAGTGAAGGAAGAGTGGCAGTGAATTGGGGAAGTGGCAAGTGAGCTGGATGTGTGTGTTTCTGTTCCATTCATTCTTTCACGACTGTTTTTTAAAGCAAAGCTTGCAAAGGAAGACCCAGCTCGGGCAGCTGAAATTGCTCCTAGCGACTGCATTTCACATGTCCCGCTACCTTTTATCACATTTGCCACCACATTTGACTAGGGTTTGTGAGTAGCCCTATGCCACACTGGCTCAGATCCTGCTTCATAAAATCTAGCACAGTAGTATGCTCAATTCAAAGATGAGACTCAGTGGGCAGCTGCGTTTGCTGGGCACAAACTCCTATTTCAATTGCCATTCCTGCCTGTCCTGGTCCTCCTCCTCCTCCAATTGCTGTTCTATCCACCATTGAATCTGTGGCTCCAGGTTCTTATGGACACCTGGCCCCCTCCAGTCAGGACTCAGATGAAGATTTCTGTGTGATCTGTGGTTAATCTGCAATTGGTTGGATGAGTCTTGGGATCTTCTGAGACTTGCAGCTTCTGGGGTTTCCTTGTAGCCCAATGTAAGGCTGTGAGCAATGGCTACAGATCTGAGTCCCCACCCAGGTTCCCTGTAAGCTGTGCGGCCACATGGCTGTAAAGCTGCCTATTAGGCCCTGTGCAGGGGCTCAGGGCTGCAGTGGGGAGAGATGCCTCTCCCCCAGCATGGATGTGCCGTGACTGGGGGAGAGGCATCCCTCCCCACCAGCCCCAGCGCAGATTTGCCGTGGCCGGGGGAGAGGCGCCCCTCCCCATTGGCCCCAATGCGGACCTGATCCACTTGGACTTACTGCAGCTGGGGAAGAGGTGCCCCTCCCCCGGCCCCAACACGGCAGGGCCGCCCGGAGGGGGGGGAATGGCGCAATTTGCCCCAGGCCCCCTTGAGAATATAGTATTCTATAGTTCTGCAACTTTTTTTTTATGGAAGGAGACCCCAAAATTGCTTTGCCCCAGGCCCCCTGAATCCTCTGGGCAGCCCTGCAACACGGACCTGCCCGGACTTGCTGTGGCTGGGAGAGAGGAGCCCCTCCCTCGGCCTGGCCCAGGGCTGCTGGAACTGCTGCAGCCGGGGAGAGGCGCCTCTTCCCCTTCCCTGAGCTGCTGTGGTGAGAGAGGGCTGGGAGGAGTCCTCTCTCCCCACCCACAGCCCTGGCACAGATTGCACCCCAAACCCCTCATCCCCAGCACCACCCCAGAGCCTGCACCCCCAGCTCTCCAACCCTCTGTCCCAGCCCTGAGCCCCCTCCCACACCCTGAACCTCTCATCCTCAGCCACATCCCAGAGCCTTCACCTCTAGCCGGAGCCCTCACCCCACTGCACTCCAACCCTCTGCCCCAGCCCTGAGCCCCCTCCCACACTCCGAACCCCTTGGCCCCACCCCACCACACATCACCTCCATATTGGTGCACATAACAAAATTCATTCTGCACATGGACATAAAAAATTAGAGGGAATGCTGCCCTCCTCCCAGGAGACTCAAAGCCCCAAAGTATTCTGTTCAGGCATAACTCCTTTTTATAAGGGGTGGGTGATCAATCAGAAATGAAACCATGTGACTTAGAAGACCAATTAAAGAACAGGGAACATGGTGAGCTCAGAGGGACAATTATTTACAGAGGGGAGAGGGGAGTTTGATGGGATTTTAACCAAACAATTCAACACTGATTCGTGATTGAATTTCAGTCCAGGGATTCAAAGAAATTCCAGGCAGGCTCTTATTCTGTCTTTGCATAGAATTCCAAATGGCTTAAAATAATTGAAAAGGCCTTTGGCTTTTGAAGATTTCCACGGCAGGATCCATGAATCACCATTTGTCTTTTAAATTCATCTCCTCAGGTTCCCACAGCCTGCCTGCTTTTCCGTGGCGAGCTCTGGACCACGGAATTGCTCACCAGCCTAGAAGATGATAGAGGTATATTTCTCCAGAGTTAACCTTTACAGGGAGTAAAACTGAGGTGTTAGGCAATTACCAAAAGAAGAGGTGATGGAGCAGCTTGGGAAACTGTCCTGTAATAAATCAGTCTGGGGTGAACCAGGAAGCAGTGAGGGAAAGTCAGAAGGAAGGACCAGCCAGGCACTTTGGTTTTGTTGCAGCTCTACAGAAGAGCCATTTTTTGGCTGCTCTTGCATCCTGACGGGCTGTAGTTGTATGTCGTGGTGTTATTTGGCAGGGCTCCACTTGGTGGCACTGCTGCCCTTCTCTTCTCCTGGCAAAGATGCAGCCAGAACAGGTCATATGTTAGACAGGGGTAGGCAACCTATGGCACGGCACGCAAGCTGATTTTTCGTGGCACTCACACTGCCTGGGTCCTGGCCACCGGTCCGGAGGGCTCTGCATTTTAATTTAATTTTAAATGAAGGTTCTTAAACATTTTAAAAACCTTATTTACTTTACATACAAAAATAGTTTAGTTATATATTATAGACTTACAGAAAGAGACCTTCTAAAAAGGTTAAAATGTATGACTGGCACGCGAAACCTTAAATTAGAGTGAATAATGAAGACTCGGCACACCACTTCTGAAAGGTTGCAGACCCTGGTGTTAGGAGAACAGTAAAGCTAAATTATGGGCAATAATTAAAACTGTGTGAACATTAGTTTGAATAATATTGAATCACTTAGATTTAAAGCCCTCCTCTTGCCTGGTTTGGCAAAGCCTGGGCATGCTGACGAGATAGTGCCAGGGCTGGCATGAGGACCAACTGTAGTGCGGGTTTCCAGTGAAGTTTGGCAGATAGATGGTAGTGAGAAGTTGCATTGGCATCTGGCAACCGAATTCCTGAGTCACGTGGCAGATCTCCACAGAGCATTCCGTCGCCTGCGTCACCCTCTCCACTTGCCTGTTCTCCACAGCTGAGTCATGCCTAGCAGCTTTACACTGGGGAGATGCTCTGGTTGCAGCCGCTGGCAGCCAGCCTTTGGACCACCTGTGCCTGGGGACACCCCCAGAGTAGACAGGTCAATCTGACATGAGCTGTGATTAGCACTTATGCAATATGGCTTGGTGTCAAGCAAGGCTAAGTGCTACTGGGACCTTTTCCTGTCTATATTAGGTGGTAGCACTGGTTTAGCCACACCAATGGCAGAGTATCAGTGTCTGAAAGTCCCAGAGAAGACAAGGCCTTAGATGTTCTCACAGATCCTTCTCCAAGTCCAAGCAGCAGAGGTGCAAATGAATACAGCTTTTTCTGCACTTAAATGTGTGTGTACTTTTTACATTTTTTTGGGGGGGGTGGACACACACTTTATATAATTACATTCATGTCTGTTGTTTTTAACACTATTTCCTATGGAATCTATACCAAAATATCCTTTTAATTGTTGTTGTTTTTCCATTCTTTCTTTTGGAACATCATTTCACTAACTAGTTGTTCATTACAGCAATTTGTGTGATTTTTTTTCCATCAGAAAATGCACGGGGATTGCAGACAGGGTCAGACGTGAGGTCCCTCTAGTGCAGTAGCCTAGCTTAGACAGTGGCTAATAGTGGATGCTTCCAAAGGAAATGAAAGAAACCCAGTACAGGACAATGCTAGATTAACCCACCCCGTGGGGAAGGTTTCTCCTAAGCCCAGGCAGTTGTTAGTTGACTTATGCCCTGAAGCATGAAGGTTTACATCTTTTATAAATGTGTTATCTCATCTAACGTAATGGTCAATGATCTATATAAATGTCAAATCCAAACAAGCTCTTGGTGGCAGTAATATCATGTGGCAATGAGTTCCTCTGGCTAGCTATGCATTGTGGAAGAACTGTTTCCTTTTATCAGTTTCAACAGCATCACCTTTCAGTTTCATTGATTGTCTCCCTTTGGTTTTCTGAGAAAGGTAAACAGTTATGTTCTCTACACTATTCTTTATTTTATACATCTCCTGTATAAACTGAAGGGTCCTAATCTTCATCTCTCCTTCTGGAAGGGGGTCTTCCCATGCCTTGGATCATTTTATTGGACTGTTTCAGGACCTCCACTCTTTCTGCTAGACCAATTTGGAGAGGGAGGCAACTGGAATTCCAGGGAGTACCATTTATTTCTCTAATGTCAGGGGTATTGTCTAGCCCATGCTTTATGCAGCCTCCTTGTTGCATTACAGAGAAGTTTTCACTGAGGAGCTCAGATCTCTTTCCTGAGTTGATGCTGTAGTTTTAGAAGTTAAAGTTGTAGAATTAAGTTGTAGAATCCATCCACTGGATATGTGTAGAAGTGGTAGTATCTAATAAGTATATATATAGAGAGATGAGCCTGACCACACTGAAGTCAAAGGAGATATATCAACTTACACCGGTTGAGGATGGATCTGGCTTTACATGTTGAATGGGAGGTAGGCAAGTGTGGGGGGGTGTCAGAGGGCTAGTGGGACATTTAAGGACCTACAATGAGTCCACCTGCCTCCTAGGCCTTTGACATCCTGCCTCGTGGGCGCAGCAGGTTCTCTAGAGACCAGATCTCTGTGGTGTCCTGACCCTTGTACTCCTCAGCCCTGTTGCCTGTGCTGGCTCCTTTATTCCATAGTCCGTTGCCCTGTTGCTCTTCTATCAAACACTGCTACCTCCTTAGAAATGACAACCGGGGGATGGAGAGGAGTGGATGTGGCACAGAGGGTAAGGACTGAGGGGGACAAGGTGGAGGTGACCAGGATGGAGTGTGGAAGGGCATATATTGAGGAGGCTCAGGGGTGGCACATGGGGAGTATGAGAGGTGCAGACAGACTGCAGAGGAAGAGCAGGGATGCATACATGGGGATACAGAGGACGGGTGCTCCCATTTAATGCTGACTAACATCAGGGAAAGTCCTATCCAAAGTCCCCAAAGCCAGTTCTCCGAGCCAGACTTGGACCCCCACCCTTACCTCCAGCCCTGGGCCCAGTTCCAGTTGGCAGAGATCAGCAGTTCTGCACTGAAACCACAGAGACCAACTCTGCTGAAGTTCATGGATCTCCAGATTTCCAGCAGCCGGGGGTCTGGGCCAAGAGGGCATCCCTGTAAGAGCCACCCCTGTCAACATTACCACCCTGCTATCTCTGGGCTCTAATCCTCTTCTTTACTCTTTCCTACAGCCAGCTCCAGACACTCCTGGTCTCTGTGCACCTTCCCTAGCGACAAACTGCACCTTTCTTTTCTACTGGAAACACCAATTACTGGCTGCTTCCTGTTGGAGACTACCCAGGAGTTCTCTCTCGCTCCTTTCTGCTAGCTGTAGCTTAAAATCAACATGTCTCAAAGTCAGATGGATTTCCACGAACCAGGAGTTTGGCTGGGTAGCAGGTGGGTTGGTGTACATTGGTACTGGCAGGGCATGCGGTGCGGTGACCCTTAGCATAGGAACATGCTTGTGGAGATAAGTAACGTGTCCAGACCCACCCGTTGCAAGCAGAGGGAGGGCTGGACACAGTGCAGCTGAGCAGCTGGCTGGCGAAGTAAGTCAAAACACGCTAACAAACTGACACACCAATTTGCCCGTCTCGCAAAGCACACAGCTAGCAGTGCACCCCCAATGTGTATGCAGAGGCTGGAATGCCCCCTTAGCTGTCCCCACCCAGCCGTACTTACTGCAAATGCCAGGGGCCAGTGTGCTGGATTCCCAGTGCGTGCAGCTGGCAGTTAATTTCTGGCGGTCTGTGTGTCTTTCACTGCACCTTTCCTAGCCATGGATTTTCAGGAACCCCTCTCCAGCCACCATGCTGCCCCCTCACAGGGTCTCTCAGCCAGCCATGGAGTCAGGGCCAAAATCACTTTGCCCACGGAGACCATTAGGACAGTGGCAGTAACACTGGGGTCACCGTCCCACCCTGCAGAATCTTCAGCAGTCCCTGCCCCAGGGATGGAGCTGTCAGTTGCCCTCCTGCTATCATCCCCCTGGAGAGCACATTGCCATCCCCTTCCCAGGCAGTGCAAATCCTTCCCAGCAGGTAGGAAAAAATCCAGTGATGGCAGGGTGACCACTGGAGAGTGGTGGAGGCTAAGCCCTGAGGGGGATGTGGGATGGGGTGCAAGTGAGCAGGAGGGCATGGCGGGAGTATGACAGACTGGAGGCAAGGAGGCTGCAGGGGAGGGCTGGACAAGAGGAGTGCATGGAGGGGCAGGACTAGGGAAAGGACCATGGCCTGCTACAGGCTCTGCAGGCCTTAGAAGAGTTAAGAGGGGCACACTGACAGGGCTGGCTCCAGGCACCAGCTTATCAAGCAGGTGCTTGGGGCGGCCACTCTGGAGCGGGGCGGCACTTTCAGGTATTCGGCGGCAATTCGGTGGAGGGCCCTTCACTCTCGCTCGGAGCGAAGGACCTCCTGCTGAATTGCCACAGATCGCGATCACGGCTTCTTTTTTTTTTTTCTGCTTGGGGTGGCAAAGCCGGCCCTGCACACTGATGGGCTGGTCATGAGCTGGCTTGTTCTATCCAGAAGATGGCTTAGGCCTCATAAGCACACCCCGACAGCCTGATGTTTGTGGCAGAAGCCCAGACACCCCCCCATGTCTGCTTTTACCCCCGAATCTAGCACAGGAGGCTGTCTCCAGCATCACCCAAGGATGCTGGGTGAGTGGAGACCCCCCTTTCTTCTCTGTTTGAACTAGAGCAGATCTCTTAGGCCTTGTCTACACTACAAGACTATTTCAAATCAACTTAGTTCGAATTTGTGGATTCGACCTTATGAAGTCGAATTTGTGTATCCATACTAAATACACTAATTCGAATTTCTGAGTCCACATTCACGGGGCCAGCGTCGACTTTGGAAGCGGTGCACTGTGGGAAGCTATCCCACAGTTCCCGCACTCCCCGCTGCCCATTGGAATGCTGGGTAGAGCCCCCAATGCCTGCTGGGGGAAAAAATGTGCCGAGGGTGGTTTTGGGTAACTGTCATTATTGAACCGTCACTCCCGCCCTCTCTCCCTGAAAGCGCCGGCGGGAAATCTGTTCGCGCCCTTCTCTTGTCAGTTACAGCGCGTACGCCACAGCACTGCGAGCATGGAGCCCGCTGCGATCATCGCTGCACTTATGGCCGTTGTCAACTCCTCGCACCTTATCGTCCACCTCTTCCACAGTCAGCTGCTGAGAAATCGGGCGAGGAGGCTCCGGCAGCGCGGTGAGGACAGGAAGTCACAGAGTGGCGCAGACCTCTCACAAAGCAGGGTACGCCACGCCGTGGAGATCATGGTGGCAATGGGTCAAGTTCATGGTGTGGAACAGCGATTCTGGGCCCGGGAAACCAGCACGGACTGGTGGGACCGCATAGTGCTGCAGGTCTGGGATGAATCACAGTGGCTGCGAAACTTCAGGATGCGTAAGGGCACTTTCCTTGAACTCTGTGACTTGCTGGCCCCTGCCCTGAAGCGCCAGGACACACGGATGCGAGCAGCCCTGAGTGTGCAGAAGCGAGTGGCCATAGCCCTCTGGAAACTTGCAACGCCAGACAGCTACCGGTCAGTAGCGAACCACTTTGGTGTGGGCAAATCTACCGTGGGGTTGCTGTGATGCAAGTAGCCCACGCAATCGTTGAGCAACTGCTCTCAAAGGTAGTGACTCTCGGAAACGTCCAGGACATCATACATGGCTTCGCCGCGATGGGATTCCCAAACTGCGGTGGGGCTATAGATGGGACTCACATCCCTATCCTGGCACCAGCCCACCAGGCCAGCGAGTACATTAACCGAAAGGGCTACTTTTCAATGGTGCTGCAAGCACTGGTGGACCATAGGGGACGTTTTACCAACATCTTCGTTGGGTGGGCGGGCAAGGTTCATGACGCGCGTGTGTTCAGGAACTCTGGTCTGTTTAGACGCCTCCAGGCAGGAACTTTCTTCCCGGACCACAAAATAACGGTTGGGGATGTGCAGATGCCTACAGTGATCCTCGGGGACCCAGCCTACCCGCTAATGCCCTGGCTCATGAAGCCCTATACAGGCGCCTTGGACAGAGAGAAGGAACTCTTCAACTACCGGCTGAGCAAGTGCAGAATGGTGGTGGAGTGTGCTTTCGGACGTCTTAAGGGGAGGTGGCGGAGCTTACTGACTCGCTCGGACAGCAGCGAAAAGAATATCCCCGTAGTTATTGCTGCTTGCTGTGTGCTCCACAATGTCTGTGAGAGCAAGGGCGAGACCTTTTTGGCCGGATGGGAGGTTGAGGCAAATCGCCTGGCTGCTGTTTACACTCAGCCAGACACCCGTGCCGAAAAACTATCCCAGCGGGAAGCGCTGTGTATCCGGGAGGCTTTGAAAGCAAGTTTCCTCGGAGAGCAGGGTAACCTATGACTCTACACTTGATTTTAAGAGAAGCTGATCCTGGGCCTGTGTCTCTATGTGTTGAGTGAGATCTGCGGTTACATACCCCGTTCTCCAAGTTTCCCCCACTTCCAAAACACGTTTTTAAACAAATTAAATGGAACAGTTATTTTTAATAAATCTTTCCTTTACTTTGCATTTCTGTTCAGGGTTTGAAACATGGACACATACTGTGCTGGATACGGTGTGCACTGATGTACAGACCGCTTGTACAATACAGGACGGACATCCTCCTGCTCCTACATAGGTCTCTGGGGTGGGGGACGGTTTCAAGTGGTTGTGCATGTAGGGGTGGGTTTGCAGGAAGGGGCGAGTGGTGCCGTCTTTGCATATGGAATTGGATGCAGGCTCTGGGCTGTGGGTTTGGGCGTAGGAAGGGGTGAGGGGTGTGGGGGAAGGGTGAGTATCTGTCCGTGGATGAGGGCTCTTGTTGGGGCTCAGGGCAGCGGAGAGGATCGCGCCTACGGTGGAAGTGCATGGTAAGGGCAGCATGCCTTAACATTAGGGGGTGGCAGGCGCTAGGACCGTGGACAAGCGTACACATCACAGAATGACCCGGGGCAGCATACACCACACAGAGGGACCCTGGTGACTACTGAATGCAGTCTGTGTGTGCCCTGCAGTTGATCCTGCCCCCGATAGTCTGTACCCTGCTAATGTAGGCTATCCCGTGCAATTATAAATCCCCTGCCCCCCCCCCCCCACATACACAGTCTTCTGACACGAAAGACGTGACGGAAAGAGTGAACAACAGCAAACAGCTTTTATTAATCTACTACATAGTGGGGTGATGAAACTTGGATTTGGGACTGGGTGATCCTGTAAGGGAAGCGCTTCTAAACAGTTATAGCGTCAGAGGTGTGTGGAACATTAGCGCTCAGCTGTGGTGCAGTGACAGTTCTCACGGCCCCTACCGCCCCTCCGTCTTGTAATTTTCGGTGAGGGGGGGACAGGACTTCTTGGCGTTGGAGGGTGGTTGCAGATACAGTGCAGGGGGGCTCTCTCCTCCTGCCTGCGGTCCTGCAGCACATCAACAAGGCGCCGGAGCGTGTCCGTTTGCTCCCTCATTAGCCCAAGCAGCGTTTGAGTCGCCTGATGGTCTTCCTGCCGCCACCTATCCTCCCGTTCGATGTGTGTGCGATGCTGTTGAGAGAGGGTCTCCCTCCACTGTCTCTGCTATGCCGCCTCGCCTCTGGAGCAGGCCATCAGTTCCGCGAACATCTCTTCCCGAGTCTTTTTCTTTCGCCGCCTAATCTGAGCCAGCCTCTGCGAGGGGGATGCCGGGGCAGTCCGGGAAAGATCAGAAGCTGTGTAATGGGAAACAGTAAATGATTTCCTTGAACAGATACATGTTTGCGAACAGTGAACACAGTCTAGTCAGTTTCTCTGAACAAGACCATACAGGGCACCAAGTCTCACGAGATCTCAGGAAAAGTTCGAGATTTCGAAATACGCTCTCATTGGCGGCGCCATTGCACAGGAGAGCGGACAAGCGGGGAGAGACAGCTGAATCCGTCTTGCAGACAGTCCTGGTAAGCCTTAAAGTAGATCATGCTTATCAGTTAGTGGATAGCTGTGCTCTCCTTCTAAAGGCAATCTGGAAAGCAGAAAGGCTGAGCCTTTTCCAGCCCCTCCCGCCAGTGCACGGGAAAGATCAATGTCTGCTTGTTCTCTGTGGCCTCCAGCACGTGGCTGTTAAGCGAGGGTCGTTGTTATGCAACCTAATTGTAAACCGTTAACAATAGTAACAATACACTAATTGCCCGACTTAGATGCAGCCTGTCCAGACCGACATCACCCTGAGGTGGGTCACTCGCAATCAGAGAGAGCGGATGCTACTGGAAGCCCTGCACAGACCAGGACCATATGCAGCAATGCTGGTGGAGGCGATGATTCCTCTCTACATTAGGATCTCCTGGCGCGGAAGAGTGTGCTTTCATGGAGCACCGAATAAGGCACCTCTCCCCAGGAACCTCCTGCGGAGGCTTTTCGAGCTGCTCTCTGAGAGCTTTGTTGAACTGTCCCAAGAGGATTACTGTTCAATCCCTATATGTGTGGACCTACTATTTATATAGTTTGACATGTAAAATTTTGTATATAGTATTTCTATTTTTTCTATACCCGTTTTTTAAAAAATAAAAGTTTCCATGTTTATAGCACTTACCGCCTGATCCTTCCCCTGATTCTGAGTCCGGGTTAACGGGCGGGGAGGGTTGGTAGGGGATCTCTGTGAGGGTGATGAAGAGATCCTGGCTGTCAGGGCAAGCGGTATTGTGTTCGCTGTCGCCTGCGCCATCCTCCACAAACCCTTCCTCATCTTCCCCATCGGCGAACATCGCCGAGGAACTGTCCAGGTACACTATGCCATCCTCAGAGTCCACGGTCACTGGTGGGGCAGTGGTGGCAGACCCACCGAGAATGGCATGCAGTGCCTCGTAGAAGCGGCATGTCTGGGGCTGTGCTCCGGAGCGTCCGTTTGCCGCTCTGACTTTTTGGTAACCTTGTCTCAGGTCCTTGACTTTCACGCGGCACTGCATCGCATCCCGGCTGTATCCTTTCTCTATCATGGCTTTGGAGACCTTCTCGAAGGTCTTTGCATTCCGCTTGCTGGAGCGCAGCTCCGAGAGCACAGACTCCTCGCCCCACACAGCAATCAGATCCAGGACTTCCCGGTCTGTCCATGCTGGGGACCTCTTTCTATTCTTGGATTGCCCGGACTCCTCTGCTGGAGAGCTCTGCATCGTTGCAGGTGCTGCGGAGCTCGCCCCGATGTCCAGCCAGGACGTCAGATTCAAAGTGCCCAGACAGGAAAAGGAATTCAAATTTTCCCGGGTCATTTCCTGTGTGGCTGGTCAGAGAATCCAAGCTCGGACTGCTGTCCAGAGCGTCAACAGAGTGGTGCACTGTGGGATAGCTCCCGGAGCTACTAAGTTCGATTAGCATCCACACCTAGCCTAATTCGAGCTAGCCATGTCGAATTTAGCGCTACTCCACCTGTCGAGGTGGAGTACCAAATTTGAACTAAAGAGCCCTCTAGTTCGAATTAAATGGCTTCCTGGTGTGGACGGTTGAGCGGTTAGTTCGAATTAACACTGCTAAATTCGAATTAAAGTCCTAGTGTAGACCAGGCCTTAGAAAAACACCTGATCAGGCTTTACAAATTGCCAGTGAGGGAGTCCCCCCCTGACCCTAGGTAAATTATTCCAATGGTTAATTATTGTCACCATAAAAACATACACCTTTTCTCCAGTCGAATCTGTCTAACTTCACCTTCCAGCCATTGGATCTTATACCCTTTTCTGCTAGCTTGAAGGGCCCATTATCAAAAATTTGTTCCCCATGTAGATATTGATAGACCATAATAACGTCACTCCTTGACCTGCTCTTTATTCAGCTGAATGGATTGCACTTGTTGAGCCTTATCACTCTAAGGCATCTATTCTCATCCTTTAGCCATTCTCTTGGCTCTCCTCTGAACCCGCTCCCATTTATCAGCATCCTGCCTGAACTGTGGGCACCAGAACTAGACACAGGACTCCAGCAACCGTAGCATCAGGGCCAAACATAGAGGTAAAATAACCTCTCTAGACCTACTCAAGATTCCATTGTTTACGAATCCAAGGATCACATTAGTATGAGTGTTTAATAGTGTATGGGGGGGACAGTAAAAATGGCCAGTGCAGTTCCGGACTCTGTATGGAGACCCTACACCATGGGACAGGCCCTTTCAAAGTACTCTTTGGGATTGCATTTTGTTTCAGGCCCCTCCAGGCCAGCAGGATGGCAGCAAATTGGAGGGAGGAGTTCAGAGAAGATGAAGGGGCAGGTGGGAATCATTGAGGGGGAAAAGGAAAAGAACAAAAATATCTTTGGCCTGGTTAACCGCTGAGTGCAGGCCACGTGACAGCTGTCTGCTAGGCACGGGGTGTGTGAGCGCCAAGGAAACAGACGGATCATAGAGGGTGCTCCGGAGGGAAGGGGAATAATGGAATGAAAGGGAGCAAAGGGAAATGTGCTCTTAATGCAGCCCACATTCCCATTTATTCTATAACATTATCAATTACATTTGGATTATTATTACTTATCCAGCCCATGGAGCGGCGCGGCCAGCTAGCTCCTAATGGGGAACCGTTACAGGCAACTTATTAACGAACAATGCGTCATTAAGGGGGGAGAGCTTCAAAGGCTCATAAATGCATTTCAAAGGACACAATACGCATAGAGCCTGCAATTGGATATCTGGGGGACATGGCAAAATTCGTAACAAGGAATAGACTGGGTTCAGTGTAATTAACTAATTCTTGATCAAAGGGGTTTAAGAACGGAATGGTCAGGGGATTCAATTGTGGATTTCCTAACGAACCGGTGTATGCCTGAGCTGTTGGACATATTTTCTTATGGAAAAACAGAGCAGTGGATCTAGCCTTTAGTTTCTAGGGAGGTGAAAAGAGCTAAGCCCAGGGAAAGAGCATCCCAAACAGAATGTGGCTCTCAAGAAGCACAGAGCCACATGCTGTTTGGGAGAGAGGGGGCCTGATCTTAGAATCATAGAATATCAAGGTTGGAAGGGACCTCAGGAGGTCATCTAGTCCAACCTGCTGCTCAAAGCAGGACCAATCCTCAGACAGATTTTTACCCCAGTTCCCTAAATGGCCCCCTCAAGGATTGAACTCTCAACCCTGGGTTTAGCAGGCCAATGCTTGGTGACACATGTAGCCTTATCTATATTTCTGGTTAGCACTACATCACGAGTGTCAGCCTAAGGTAGAGAAGGGGCCACGGCAGGTGAGTTCTGCTTACATACATCTGTTCCCAGTGGTGTTTGGCTGTGTGCGGCGAACATTGTTGGAAAGGTAGTGGTAGCATCCTGTACCATGTCAGTCTTGATTACTTGTGTGTCAAATCCTCCACCAAGCAGCTGTCTTGTGAGGCACTGGTATAGTTCCAAGTGCAATGGGGCCCTGCTCTCAACTGGGGCACCCAGACACAAGCATAATACAAACAGTCAAAGAGAGCATGTGGGCTGAGATCACAAAATCCCTGAGGGGGAAAAGGCTTGAATTATTTCCTCATGAATACAGCAGGTTTAACTAACAGCAGAAGCCACCAGGGCCAGTTTACACTGCTGTAAAGAGCTCATGGTCTATAGGTACATGGGGCGGGAGCGGATGCAGGTACAGAGGTGAGGTGACTTGGAGGATTGGGCTGAAAGAAATCTGATGAGGTTCAATAAGGACAAGTGCAGAGTCCTGCCCTTAGGACAGAAGAATCCCATGCACCACTACAGGCTGGGGACCGACTGGCTAAGCAACAGTTCTGCAGAAAAGGACCTGGGGATTATAGTGGATGAGAAGCTGGATACAAGTCAGTAGTGTGCCCTTGTTGCCAAGAAGGCCAATGGCATATTGGGCTGTATTAGTAGGAGCATTGCCAGCAGATCGAGGGAAGTGATTATTTCCGTCTATTCGGCACTGATGAGGCCACATCTGGAGTATTGCATTCAGTTTTGGGGCCCCCACTACAGAAAGGATGTGGACAAATTGGAGTGAGTCCAGCAGAGGGCAACAAAAATGATAAGGGGGGTGGGGCATATGACTTACGAGGAGAGGCTGAAGGAACTGGATTTGTTTAGTCTGCAGAAGAGAAGAGTGATGGGGGATTTGATAGCAGCCTTCCACTACTTGAAGGGGGGTTCCAGAGAGGATGGAGCTAGGCTGTTCTCAGTGGTGGCAGATGACAGAACAAGGAGCAATGGTCTCAAGTTGCAGTGGGGGAGGTCTAGGTTGGATATTAGAAAAACTATTTCACTAGGAGGGTGGTGAAGCACTGGAACGGGTTACCTAGGGAGGTGGTGGAATCTTCATCCTTAGAGGTTTTTAAAGCCCGGCTTGACAAAGCCCTGGCTGGGATGATTTAGTTGATGTTGGCCCTGCTTTGAGCAGGGAGTTGGACTAGATGACCTTCTGTGGTCTCTTCCAACCCTAATCTTTATGATTCTATGACTTGTTCAAGGTCCAACAGCCGGACTGAGGCAGAACCAGGATCCTCTGCCTCCACATCTTCGCCTTTTGTTATGTGGGGAGGAAAGTCTTGAATGATAATACCTCCCTTCTCTTGTAATTCCTCCTGCTCTCAGCTCTGCCATGCTGCTAATATGGTTCCAGAGCTGAGAGGATATGGAGACACAGTATATTAGCTTTTCTTACACTGGCTCAGGTCTTTACTTGGCCAGGTCCTTGGCTGCCTCAGAATAGGGAGTAAAAGGTGGCTTTAAGAAACCCAGTAGTTCAGACTCATCAGGTAAGTCTGCCCTGTTGCAGACCTGTACTGGCCCTACTTATATGTTAACATACCACATCACCATTCACTCTGTGCTGGTATGCACAATATGGAGGATGTGCAATGTGGCCCTGGGTTATGTTGTTATGGTGTAAGAATTTGAATTGTGTGACCTTCAGAGGTGGAATTTCTGTTGCATTCCCATTTGTTCCTGGAGGTGATATATATTCATTATTAAAAAAAACCCTGCATTAACAGAATATTAAGATTGTGCATAAAAGTCAGGAAATGCCCAAATTAAGGTATGGATTATGGTTTACTCTAATTACATGATCACGTATATTTCTCAAATAGTACAGATAACATCATAACATTGTCTTCTACCTACCTTAGCCCATCTTGTAATATTTTACACTCTTTCAGTCTGTCTTGCATTAATTGAATGCTCCTAACACTCTACTATCTGAAACAGATATTTTTACGTTGTTGCCTTTACTCTAATTGCTCCTTCAAGGTGCTGAGAAGTCTGGCCAGGATCCAGCAAAGCACCTAAATACAGGAATAGCCTCTTTGATATCAGTGAGCCCAGAGGTTCAGGGCAATGGAGAATCAGGCCCACTTGCTTTGGCTTTATGTAGCCAGCATTGTGCCTGACTTCTTCTGCCATCTCCTACTGGAATATTCATAAAGACTTGTGCAAAATCTTGCCCCAAGAAAAGGCTATAGTGCTGTCAGGTCTTATCCTGAACTCACAAGCAATCAGAATTGGGTTTTTAGTTAAAAATATAATTGTTCTTTGTCTATGAAGGGGGCATCTTCTAGTCCTGCAATAGTTTCTCCTATTGCAGAAAGTTGGTTTGCTCACTTTACAAAGGAAAATGTATTATGAATTTTCCCTTCATTCCTCTTCTTTTTTTTCTCCACATTTAACAACTGATTTGTGTGTTGCATGAAAGTTACACAGTTCTTTAGATGCATTTGCTATTTTATTTTCTTTCATTCAAAAATATGTCAGTAATCTTTTTGTTAACATGAAAGATAAAGGATTAGTAATGCAAGATGCAGTTTTCTTGTAACCTTCTTGAAAGCAGACTATAGTTTCTTATCTGGCGCTAACATTCATTTTCCTGAAATGAAAAAAAAAAGACTTCTTAAAACGAAATAAACTATATTCGATTCAGACAAGCATTACTAGCAGAGAAATTTATTGCAGCTAGCAGAATTGAGCAGCTAAACAGAAGTCCTTCTTTCCCAGCAGTGGATAATTTTTAAACAAAATATATAAAATTTTGCATA
The DNA here is from genome assembly GCF_020497125.1 of Mauremys mutica. Classification (NCBI taxonomy): domain Eukaryota; kingdom Metazoa; phylum Chordata; order Testudines; family Geoemydidae; genus Mauremys; species Mauremys mutica. The sequence continues at coordinate 53,467,505 of NC_059080.1, read as the reverse complement.
TAAAATACAATTGCAAAAAGAAAAGGACCGTGACCAAGTCCAGCATTGATCATAAACTAAATATTACAAGACGTGATTGTCCAGTTAATTCCACCAACCACTTGAGTCCAACAAAGCATGTGAAAAATAAAAACCACAATGAGATATGACTGTGCTTGGCTGGTGAGTCTGAAATAGCACTGCAACAAGGAGATCCAGAACCTAGACCTGACTTCCAACTAACTAGGCTGGGACAGACTGGAAGACTAGGAGGCAATGAAGACATTATCCTAGATGTAACTCCACTGATTTCATTAGACTGACATAAAAAATGAATTCAACCTAATAGTATCAGAGGGGTAGCCGTGTTAGTCTGGATCTGTAAAAGCAGCAAAGTCTTGTGGCACCTTATAGACTAACAGATGTTTTGGAGCATGAGCTTTTGTGGGTGAATACCCACTTCGTCAGATGCACGTCATGCATCCGACGAAGTGGGTATTCACCCACGAAAGCTCATGCTCCAAAACGTCTGTTAGTCTATAAGGTGTCACAAGGCTCTTTGCTGCTTCAACCTAATAGATTGATCTCTAGGAGAATGGCATATTTCATTAACCCTTTGTACGCACTGTGGAGGTTCTACCTACTGTATAGTGTAGCATCCTATGGAAGATCAAGTGGCACATGATATGAATTCTTTTAAACTAGGCATATCAAACCCCCCCCTCACCAAAAGCAACATTTCAATTTTCCCCAAGTGAACTATGGCCCAGCTCCTCAAACGTGCCTAAATATCTTTTGAGGAACTGGGCCTATTTGTTCAACAAAAGCCTTCTGCTATGCTGGTGGGAAAGTGACCGTTACGTGCCTGAAGGAAGGGGATGGGGTATATACACCTGTTCTTTTCTTCTTTGAATGGGCCACAATTTTTATTAAGATTCCATTTTTAAATGGTTTAAAAAGGGTTATATTATCAATAGATGTTTTCATAAATGATTAGTTAATTGTTCTAGGTTGTCCTAGAGTCCAACAGGTTGTTGGTAGTTAGGGTTTACCATCTAAAACATCTTTTGACTGATGTGCATATAACTATAACACATGCTACCCATCTCTGTAACATGCTTATAACATCTATTAACCTGTATAAACTATATATAAATGGAACTTAATCTAAAGCATGACCTTAGTATGTCTAGGCCAAATTCTCAGTATAAATTGTATTGACTTCCTTTTCATAATGAATTATGTTTTTATAGTTTAAGTCTTTAAAATGTCTCAAAGGAGGAGTGGGAGCTGGAATGAAGGTCTGGAACTGGAGGAGCTAGAGGGCTGTGAGCCATGGCCCCAGAAGGACTGCAGGACCAAGCGCAGAGTGTAGATGCTCTGAGAAGAGGGTAGAGGGGAATCCTGGGAACACAGGATAACTGGAAGGTGACATGGATCCCTGGGGCCTGGGGATGAAAGTCCAGCTGCCTGTGCCAGCTCCCCCCAGTTCCCTTGTATGTGTGGTGGCACATTGCAGTAGGGCTTACAGAGAGGAGGTTGATGGAAGACTCTGCCTTTGAAGTACTACTAAAGCCTCTACGTTCTGCAGTCTCTGAGAGAAGGACATCACTGGAACATGGCTGAAGCTGATAGAAGGGTGAAGCCTGCTGACTCAGCCCCTGCACAAGCAGCTGATCCCACTGTTCTGTTTGTGTACACATCATCTAACAATGAGAAAGTCTTGAGCCACTCCACTCACACATTTCAATCTTTAGAATTGCAGCACACCACTCAACTGAAAAAGAACAGAGATGATTGGTTGAATTACCATCAATGTCACTAAGACACTACAGTGCTTCAGAATGTCCCGACTCTGATTATGGTCATATCAATGAGATTCAATAGTCACTACTAATTTTGCTTAATTATATCTCATTTCTTCAAATGTAGCTTTTTTACAAGTAGCAATGAAAATGTATGTGAGAGAGAATTTTTGGCTCTAGGAATTTTGGATAGGTAGCTAGGAGGTCTCCTGAACAGTTATAATCTCAGGCTGAATCCATTTAAAAAAGGGAGTTATTAAAAAATGTTTCTTTTGCAAAAATTATTACGTTTTTAATCAGCAAAATCTTATAGAAAATTCAGTCAGTCCAAAGAAGAGTAAATATGCTAAAATTAGAGCCTACATTCTAAATGTAAAATGAGTGTAAAATCCAAGGATTACTGTAATTTCAAATCTCTACACATCTTAAATTTCAACACCATTTGGAAGCCTTCATAATAGTCATCCTCAGATGACTGTAACCACTACAGATATTTTATTCAGAATTGCTTGATTAGTTTGTACAAATCTATGCTAGCATTTTGAGTTTTTTACAAACTGTCACAAATATTAATTCAAGTATGTGATATTTCAGAATTTGCAGTTTGAGAGGTGAGATTAGTCAATTAATTCACATGGTATTGTGTATATTCTCTGATTGGATGACCTAACCTTTCTATAAATTCTACTTGAGCCAAATTTCATTGTCATGAAACAAATTTAATTGCTTGATCAAAGAAGGCTCTGAGCTTCTTTGGGGGGGAGGGATAGCTCAGTGGTTTGAGTATTGGCCTGCTAAACCCAGCATTGTGAATTTAATCCTTGAGGGGGCCACTTACGGATCTGGGGCAAAATCAGTACTTGGTCCTACTAGTGAAGGCAGGGGGCTGGATTCAATGGCCTTTCACAGTCTCTTCCAGTTCTAGGAGATAGGATATCTCCATTAATTTAAACTCAATTCTTAGGCTAGTACTAATAACTCATTAGCAGTCTATACAGCCAGTCAAAAAAAAAAAAAAAGCAGTTTGTTCCAGAAAATCTGGAGCATTCTCATAAAGGAAAAGTTGAAATTAAAAGAGCCCACTTGCAGAGTTACCTTGAAATCAAGAAATCTTTTTTTGGAATTTGGTATGAAAGACCAAGGCGCTAACACCCCTCCCCCATTTGTCTCATTTTGGCCTATTCAGAAATCATCTTCATTGTAGATTTCATACAGTTTTCCTGAATATGCACACACAGATGCCATTTCCCATGTTCCTTCAGTCTGACCCTCCAATTAGAGCTGCTTTAAACTCTAAAGAACACAAGGTTTGATCTAGTGAATAGGGCCCACGACTCAAAGGACATAGGTTCTAGTCCCTGCTTGTTGTGAGATTTTGCACAAGTTGCTTCCTGCCTCTGTTCCTTTGTTTATCTTGTCTGTTTGGGGTCTGGACTGTTTCCCCAGCCCTTAGAACAGTGATAGAATGTGCATATAGGAGGAATAAACAGAGATCAAAGTGGAGAAATGGAAAAAGAAAAGCTAGGTGGCCCAAGAGAGAAGAAAGGACCAAGAAGTGGGGCTATAAGCGTTAGTAAAATGGCCACCATAACTGCGAGCTTTTCCCAGGGTCTGTAGACACTATCAGTCTAAAGTAAACAACTTGCATTTCATGGGGGCTTAATTCTCTTTGTAGGCAAGATGGAATTAAAACAAACATTGACAGCCCAGAGTAGTCCTCATGGCAATGCGACTCCTCCTAGCTAAAAGCAGACCCAGGAATAAACAAAAAGGAAGCCATTCATCCTGAAAGAGGTCAGCTGTTCCTCTCCTGCCAGAGAATGGCAAGAAACCCTATTGCCTCAATTTCAACTCTCTACAGGAGCACAGTCATTGTGGACTAATACAAGAACAGTCATTGTGGACTAATTACTTGTTTTTAAAAATGTGATTTTTAAAGGGTTAAACAGGACTTATATAAAAAGTGTTGGGTTTAAATAGCAATTAACTAATGGGTCCTCAAGATGCAAAACAAGGTGCTTTTCCCCCAGCAGGTGGATTTGGTTAATGCTGATTTAGCATAATAAGGAGCTTGCATTCTCATCTTTGTTTATAACCTAATTTGCTGTGGATACTTTGTTTTGCTCCTGAGAAATTTGATATTTTCTGTTACCCAGAGAAAGAATAATTTCCTTGGATTGCATTCTGCTCTGTCCTCTGCACTGGACAATTTAAATGAGATTCTAGTTTTTTCTGGCTGAAATCTTTGGCTATGGACTTTAGTGGGTCCCCTCGTCCTGTGCTAACAGAGGTGTGATTGCATTTAAGGAAAAGTATGTTTTCATCTCAAAGAAAAATCCCCCAAACCCAATCTCCCCCCCCGCACCCCGCTCTATGTGGGCACACATGGGATTTTAAGATTTTATATATTTCATAAGCTTTTATGCCTCTAAAAGAGAAGTGAATTTGTAGAGAGTTGAGCTGTACTTCAGAGCTAGGAAGTAATTCAGGGTGAAGCCTGTATTAATCTCAGGTGAGAGCGATATTTAAATTCAGGCAACCAGTGAGAATATCAAATGGGGAACTCTTTACAAAAATTTCAAATTGTAATATGCAAAGCTTAAAGAAAAGAAACCCCAAGGGAACAGCTTTCCTCTAGAACATTTTGTTCCAAACATCATCTCTTTGCCATTACTTTTTTTTATTTCAAAAACCCTCCCTTTGCCATTTTATATTTTTAAATTAAATCTTTCCATTTTTAAAATGAAATTCTTTATTGCTTCGGGACTGCGAGGGGGGAGGGGATGCAGGCACTGGGGTGTGGAGAACAGCACCTGGGTTGGAACTTCAGCTAGCACAGAAGTAATAGGCAGCACTGGGGAAACAAAGAATGATTGCTGCCGCCAGGGGCTGCCCCAGCCTGTCTTTGGAGCATAGGCCAACAGTGATGCAAATGGCAAGCAGGAGATATCAAGGGCCACCCAATCTGGTCCAGGAATAAACCTCACCAGGCTGTCTGTCAGGACCTGACCGGCCAGCTTTGACCCAAAGCCACTAAAACATGCCACCTCAGTCCAACCCCCAGCATTACAACCCCCAGTTACCAAGCTGGGGACACAGCACACTGTCCATGGATGGGCCCATAAATTGCATTTTTCTTTCCTTCTGATCATCCTTTCAGGTCAGAGTCAGGCTGCCAGTAGCCCTGCGGACACCTGAGCCGCCAGAGCTGCTTGCAGAGACCCTCAATTAGCCCATGAGTGGCATGAGCAGAGCCAATCAGTGAAATCCCCTGCCACTTTAACAGCACCCCATACACTGAAGGGCAGCGGCCAAGCAAGGGGGCTTAACTTTACCCCAGCTCGTGGGACCCGGAGTGGTTAAACACCAGGATGAACCCCCCTGGAAACAGCTCACATTGCTCCACCACCTGTCTATGTAGCACAGAGCCCCATGGCTGTGAATTGTGGGGCGGGTGAGCATAGGATGGGTGTTATGGCCCACATGCCATGCTGCAGTATGGGCAGAGGCCAGTGGGGTTCAGGGGCTGCTGGGTGAGGCCGCTTTGGATGGAGCAAGTACTTGGATCACAACAGCAAGTTGTGGAGGGAGGGGAGAAAAGGTGGACAACTGAAACCGGAGCCAACAGGCTGGATCCCTCCTGCTGGGGCATGGGAGAGAGAAGCAGACCATGACGCTGGTTACAGAAGCAGAGACCGCTGGAGACCCTTCAGTGTCAGGGGCTCCCCTGCTGGCTGCAGAGCATCCAGGCTATCCCCCCGCAGCCAAAGCAACAAGCCCCCAACTGCGCCCACCCACCCATGGGACAGGCTGCCGGGGAGCACTCCCAGAGGCGCCCTCCTTGGTGTCCAGCACTTATCTTCATCAGCTACCTCTCCACTGCATGACCAACAGCCAAAATAGGGAACAATGGGGCTTGGAAGTGGAACTGTCATCATCTTATAGAACTGTAGACATGTCCGGCTGGAAGGGACTTTGAGAGGTCATCCAGTCCAGCCCCCTGTGCGGCAGCAGGACCAGCCCTGGCCAGTGATGATGGGAATTCCACAGCAAGGATTTGTCCAACAGCAGGGGCTGAACCAGGGACCTCCAGAGCTGAGAGCAGGAGTTGCTACAAAGCCAGGTGTTCTAGCTGGGAGCTGTAACAATCACATCCCATGTGGACCTGCTGTGCTTGTAACCCATGCTGGCTGGTAGGTTACAGCAGCACTGACAGATTGGATGGCGTGTAACTGCAGAGCTGGTTGTTAAGGATGATTTCTCGCCAGCTGGAGTAAATGAACCAGCTTTGCAATTTGAGAAGAGGTGTAGAGCTGTGACCGGCGGCAATGCTGCTGCAGGCAGTGCCAGTGCCTGGGAACAGACCCACACTGAGCAAAGCCAGTCTGTAATCACACTTCACAATAGTGTGAAAAAATCCAAGGAAACAGCCCCCCCTGCCATGGCCAAACTGGGTATAAATCAGGAGGCTGTAAATATGCAAACCCCTCAGTTGGGGTGATTGGGAAAATTATTGAGACAGTATTTGTGCGGTGGTGCAAGAAGAACATAAATGTTTTGGTTGCAAGCTATGACAACTCTCTCGGGTAGTGCTGCCAGACAGAGGGGGCACAGGAGTACGCGGAGCAAATGTGGCATTCAGGAATTTGGGAGCCTGAGAGTAATTGCATCCCCCCAAAAAATAAAGGAGCATTTTGCACTGTGTTTTGGGAGTTAGCGAGAAAGGTTCCTCTCCTTTGCAAATGGGTGACCTTGGTGTGTGAACAGGGGAACAAAGATGGTGGGTTTAATAGAAGCTCCTTCCCCTTTTGGCATGGGCACATTCTTACTGTTCTCCACTCAGTTCATGGTCATTGTAGCAGACAAAACCCATAAGCCACATACCTTTAATTCTGTTTCCCAGAATCTGCAATGAGACCAGCACTGGCTCTAACCTGCTGCACCTGAACTATTTGTTCTTACACTGACAGTGCTCCAGAAGCAGCATTCAGACTCTGATGCATGCAGTCACCCACCATCTGCCCAGCCCTGTGCCCAGGCTAGGATTGGGGCTGGCCAGGCAGGAGCAGTCGCTCTATCCCACTGCAGGAGCAGTCCTCTGGCATGTTAGTGCACCTGTGTGGGATCTGGGGCTTTGTACCTTCTCTCAGATTCCTGTCTGTCTGGAATAAGCAGAGTCTCTGCCATCATTTCAGTAGGGGACTCCTCCCAGTAACATGCCAGACAGTGAATCTACCAGACCCCACCAAGCACTGGGCACCTGTATCCTATGCAGCTCCCTGATGTCCAGCTCCCCTGCCAGTGCCTGTCTCCTGAGACCTGCCAACTCATGACATGTTCCTGGTTACTATGGCAGCACGTCTGTGACGATGCCTTTAGCATCACAAGAGCTCTGACCCTTGATAGATTGTAGCCTCTGACTGCTCCGGTAGGAGGCCTCAGTGCTGGTGGGAGGTGACCTGAAGGGACCGGGTGGGGGCATCCTATGGCATTTGGTACTTACTGGGCACTGGGAAATGGCTCTCACTCTCTCAGGCCTGGGGCCCTTATCTTACTGGGCACCGCTCCTGGGATTGGTCCTTGTCGAGTGTCTTCTGGAGATGGCAGTAGCTACAGTGTGATTTCCCCTGGGTTCATGCATCCATCCATTCCCTGAGGCTCTCTGCAGGGGTTCTGGCTGGCTTGGGTCAGGCCCCCCAGATCCTGATTGGCTGGTGTGTGGCCAGACTGCTTCAGCCATGGTTGTCTGGCGTGTGGGAAAACAGCTGGCCGTTGGAGTCCTTGCAAAGCAGCTGGGCTGGGGTGGCCTATGGTGAGGTTGCCATGGGTGCAGTTTGAGGTACAGCATGTTTGTATTGGCTGCTGGTGCTTGCACCTGGATGGGCCCCATTCATATTTCCAAGGAGGGCATTTTTCTGGGTCATCCCTCTCACTTTGCCAGGCCCAGCGGCCTCAGGCCCGCGTTGTAGTCTCCTTTTAGTGCCATGTCCATGCAGCACATGGCTTTATGGGTGCAGTCAGAGGCGAGCCTTGAGCTGTGAAGCTCAGCTATGAGGCCAGGTTGGCAGTGATATGCCCCAGTGCTCGACTGTGGCTGGGGGCTATGCAGGGGCTGAGGGAACGGAGGCATGCCCTGCCTGACCACATTAGACCTTTGCTGTGGCTCTGGATGGTGGAAAGGTCTGGCTGCTGGCCTGATGCCCAGCTTTTGGTGTAGGTGGGGACAGATGAAGCCACTAAACCTCTGTGTGGACACGCTGATTCAAATTTAAAGTGGCCTTAATTTGATTTAGTTTAATTCCCTTCCAAAGTCTCCCACACAGCCTTTATACCTAGATGTATATTTTTGATTGACTTCCACATGGGCTAGCAGCAGGGTTTGAACCCACTTTTCAGCACCACAGGACAGACTTTTCCCTGTATAAGCTACAGGCGTAACAGATGTGGATGGGACTGTGATTGTTGACATGGCCCAGAGTTGGCAACTCTCCTGAGGCATTGATGCCCCTCACACAGGCCAGGATGTGGGAGGGGATGGGTTGGCAGGTCAGCTAGGTGAGCCAATACCAGAGGATTGATCTATAGTCCTTGCGGCTGGTATTAGCCATGGGAAATAGGCTCCCAAGCTTTTTGTGGAAGCCCCAGGGCTGCCTGATTGGAGCTGAGTGATGCTATGTATGACAGGTTCGGTGAGAGAGAATCCCTTGGGACTGCCATCTGATGTGCTGAAATTACCTCTGAGCCTCGTTTCCTTGCCAGCTTGGGACTCCAGAACCCTGCCTTGTTGAGCCAGACACGCCAGTCTGCTGCAACATAGACCCAGGTCTGGTCCACGCCCCCAAAGCTGCAGACTTTAACTGAAAACCACTCAGCAGGTATTCCTGTCTCCAGAACCCAGATATCCAGCTCCCAATGGGATCCAAACCCCAAATAAATCTGTTTATTCTGTATAAAGCTTATACAGGGTAAACTCATGAATTGTCCACCCTTTATAACACTGATAGAGAGAGATGCACAGCTGTTTGCTCCCCCAGGTAATAATCACTTACTCTGGGTTTAATAATAAACAAAAGTGATTTTATTAAGAATAAAAAGTAGGATTTAAGTGGTTTCAAGTAATAACGACAAAACAAAGTAAATTACCACCAATAATGGCCCACACTTTGCATAATTACAATAGGACCTCAGAGTTTAACTTCATATTTCTAGTTTTAGATACAAGAATGATACATACATACAAATATGATGAACACACTCAGAAGATTATAAGCATTGTAATGATACCTTACAAGAGACCTTTTGCATAAAGCATATTCCAGTTACATTATATTCACATTCCAAGCATATTTTCATAAAGCATATGGAGTGCAACATCACACTATGTTCCAAATGTTTATGAAACCGCTCAAGTCAAAAAACCTTGTCCATTTTGTGGGTGATTTTCTGAGCTTTTCACTCTGACTTCTGGGGCTAGGTGACCTTCCACTAAGTCAGGAACCTTTGACGTTTACCTATCACTATGTTTTTCACTTTCCGAGACCTAGCTTCACTGTTTTGTTTCTCTCCTGCAACAATTTGGCATCCCTCACACATACTGCAGTACCATGAATTCACTTAGCTAGGTGCTGATTAAGAATATGCCATCAGTTACTGCAACAGAAACAGAAGTCTGGCCTCAGGTCCTGACAGGTAAATAAAGGAGGAACGTATTGTATAGTGAGGATTCCTGTTATTTCTCTTAATCAGGAGTGGGAAGTCAGACAAGAATGGGTCCAAGCAAGGCTCTACGAAATTCTTCAGTGCCTGAGAGGGAGAGACAGAGTTACTTTAGTGATGAAGCTGTTTCCTTATTCTAATAAAGTCCCTTGTTCAGTGTTAGAAGAAACATCTCTTTCTGTGATTATTTATCATGGCACGTTCCTCAGCTATTTTGTACTTTGAAGTCACTAAATAGGCTCTGTTATTGATTTGTGATTTAAACAGCTTGTTAATTTATTGCTGAGGGTGTGGGAAATCAACGTAATAAATGTGCATGGTATGTTACGTATTATAACACACCCACACAGGGAGCATTTATTCGTATGTGAGCCCAATATTTATATCAACCCTCAAGCTGAAAACCAGCTCCCAGGTCAGTGAACATGGTGACAGATGACATGCTATTATCAGCTCTGTCAATTAATTAAACGATACATTATGCTTATGAGGATGAAACACAGAGACACTCTAGATTAAGTGTCTCAATTAAGTCTTTAATTTAGATTTAATAAGTGAGTTATAATATGTTAATAAAAGATCAATTAGTTGTTGAAAGAGCATTGATCCAGGTACAATAAATACATCAGGGAGACATCAAGTTGACATTGAAGTAACTGGAGATTGCATGAACAACACATGTACAATTAGATTTTTAATACAGTAAAACTGTAATGAATGCTGACACATTTCACTGACATTAACTGGAGAGTGTAGGAAAGCTGTGATGTCTCTTACGACATGTCCACATAACAGTCCACATTTCTGAGGTGGATTCAAGTCTTCCCACCTGGAAAGCGATAGATCTTCTTGCAGACATATTTTGGTAAAGTCGAGGCAAATGTGTGTGACAGAACTTAAAATGTTTGTAATGATCAAACTTGACCAGCTTTTATTATATATCAAATATATGTGATGGCCCTAATTTGAAATATATTTGAAACGAATGACATCAGCAGATGTAAATCAGCATAGTTCCATTGACTCCCAGGAGTCCCATAGCCGCCTTCCTCTGGGATTCCTGATCCGTCTTTATCTGAAGCAGCCGAGACTGTAATTCTTAGAGACAGGAGACTGGGCTAAATGGGAGCTTGGTCTGATCTAATATAGTAATTTCTATATTCTTATGGAGCTCCTGGCATTATACCAGCTGAGGATCTCACCCTATATTTCACCAAAGCATAAATGTGAAATGTCACAAAAACCAGACAATTTTGTAACATTTTAAATATCATTTATAGATTCTATATTTATAGATATAGACTGTCTGAGTACAATTTTAACCTAGCATGGCATGAAACTATAGGAAATGTTTGTGCTCTCTGTAGGTAAACCTAGCTCGGTAATTCTTGTAAACCTAGATGATGTTGGGGAGGGTAGTCCATTTTTCTTTTAAGAGGGATATTTTTAGGGAAAACTGCAAGTCATAAATGGCATCTAAGCCACCAACTCACATTTTCCCATATGCGCATAAGCATTCCTCTGCAGTGAATCCAGCTGAATATGGATGACATCATTACGTAGAGCCATCCTTTCAAGAACAGACAACTGGGTTTTTAAAGTGGCGACCTACAGCATACAAATGATGGGTTTAAAGGAAATAAAAAAGATGATTTGAATAACATACATTTATAGAATAAAAGATTCCCCTCCCCACGTCTCCATTTCTAATATCTTTCCAAGGGGCAGGCGCTGTGTATTCTAAAAGAAATTAAACCACTCCTCCTAAATACGCGCCAGGCAGTAACAATGGCAGAGTTAAGAAGGTTAGAAGACTTAGTCATCCCAGCAACATGTCGTTGATTTGAAATGAGCAGGAAACTCAGATAATATAAGAAAGAAAGGGAGGAAGAATAATAAAACCACAAGAGGAAAAATGCCAAGAAATTGAAAAAGAAAAGGAAAACCCCTTTTTATTTGTTGTTTCATTAGGTTGAATCTGATTTTATAGTCTCTAAAAGAGCCTAAAATATAATCTCCTTTGGTGTAATGTGTGTGTTAAGAAAATGTGTCATCAGCAATTCTTCTATACTCTACAGCAGCATTAAAAAAATTAGCAGGGATATTCATGCAGAGCAGCAAAGGAAACAAACAGGCCCATATTTCAAGCTTGGGTTCTCATGTAAGATTTGGTGTTTTTAAACTTTTTATTAACATTTTTAGGGCCCCATTGCACTACGTGATAAGATGCATTGTAAAGGCTCTAAGTTAGCACACCAAGCCCACTTCTACTTTTACATTCAAAAGGAAGGTGAGGAAATCAAGACTAAACAAGAGGAAAAAAGTCTTGGAATATGTATCTGTCTGTCTATCTTAGGGTTTTCTAGATTAGTATATTATGTATTGCACTAGCACCTAGAGGCCCCAGCTGAGCCCAGGGCCCATTGTGAGAGGCACTGTACACACACATGGCAAGAGACAGTCCCTGCCCCAAATTGCTTACAGTCTGAAAAGACCACACAGACAACCGCGCAGCCAGCATGGATTCACAATGGCAGGTCATGCCTGACTAACCTAATTGCCTTCTATGATGAGATAACTGGCTTTGTGGATGAGGGGAAGGCAGTGGACATATTATTCCTTGACTTTAGCAAAGCTTTTGGTACGGTCTCCCACAGTATTCTTACCGGCAAGTTAAAGAAGTATAGGCTGAATGAATGGACTATAAGGTGGATAGAAAGCTGGCTAGATTGTCAGGCTTAACGGGTAGTGATCAATGGCCCCATGTCTAGTTGGCAGCTGGTATCAAGCAGAGTGCCCCAAGGGTCGGTCCTGGGGCCGGTTTTGTTCAATATCTTCATTAATGATCTGGAGGATGGCGTGGACTGCACCCTCAGCAAGTTTGCAGATGACACTAAACTGGGAGGAGTGGTAGATACACTGGAGGGTAGGGATAGGATACAAATTAGAGGGTAGGGACTTAGACAAATTAGAGGATTGGGACAAAAGAAATCTGATGAAATTCAACAAGGACAAGTGCAGAGTCCTGCACTTAGGACGGAAGAATCCCATGCACTGCTACAGACTAGGGACCGAGTGGCTAGGCAGCAGTTCTACAGAGAAGGACCTATGGGTTACAGTGGATGAGAAGCTGGATATAAGTCGACAATGTGCCCTTGTGCCAAGAAGGCTAACGACATTTTGGGCTGTATAAGTAGGGGCATTGCCAGCAGATCGAGGGACATGATCATTCTCCTCTATTCGACATTGGTGTGGCCTCGTCTGGAGTACTGTGTCCAGTTTTGGGCCCCATACTACAAGAAGGATGTGGAAATATTGGAAAGAGTCCAGCGGAGAGCAACAAAAATGATTAGGGGGCTGGAGCACGTGATTTATGAGGAGAGGCTGAGGGAACTGGGATTGTTTAGTCTGCAGAAGAGAAGAATGAGGGGGGATTTTATAGTTGCTTTCAACTACCTGAAAGGGGGTTCCAAGGAGGATGGATCTAGACTGTTCTCAGTGATAGCAGACGACAGAACAAGGAGTAATAGTCTCAAGTTGCAGTGGGGAAGGTTTAGGTTGGATATTAGGAAAAACTTTTTCACTAGGAGGGTGGTGAAGCACTGGAATGGGTTACCTAGGGAGGTGGTGGAATCTCCTTCCTTAGAGGTTTTTAAAGTCAGGCTTGACAAAGCCCTGGCTGGGATGATTTAGTTGGGGTTGGTCCTGCTTTGAGCAGGGGGTTGGACTAGATGACCTCCTGAGGTCCCTTCCAACCCTGATATTCTATGATTCTATGTAAATGAGCTGGTGTAACGTTAGCATGGGAATAGCTATGTAAATGAGTTTGGGTAAAGGTGTGCATGTGGCCATGTAATGAGATGATGTTGGATGGGCATATTTATGTAAATGAGCTGCTGTAATGTTGTTATGGGTGAGGCAACGTAAATGAGATCAGGTGATGCCAGTATGGGAGTGGCTGTGTAAATGAGATGATATGACGGTGCTAGGGGAATGGCTATAATAGAGTCTATTTCAAGCTCATACCTGACAACATCTTCTGACACAAAAAGTAGAATTAAAATGTACTTACATTCTCATAGCTGGATATGCAGCAGAATTACAGAACCTGCTGGGGGCCAGGTAGCTGCATGCTCCTCTCCCTTGCTGAGGACTGATTGTGGTGTCCAGGGGTCTGGTAAGCACATAATAACTCAAGTCCCACTAGGCTGCGGGCAGGAAGTCAGTGTGGGAGATCCCAGTGGCCCAGGAAGCTGGCACTGAGGGAAGATGTCTGGCTGTTGCAGAGAAGGGAACCTGGTGGCACATGGCAGAGATAAGTTCAACCTTAACACTTGTATTTCCTGTCTCCCAAACCTTTCCCTCTGTCTTCTTGACAGCACATGTTCCTGGAGGTGAGCACCTCTATTAGGGTGACCAGACAGCAAATGTGAAAAATCAGGACGGGGGGTGGGGGGAAGGGCGGAAATAGGAGCCTATATAAGAAAAAGACCCAAAAATTGTGACTGTCCCTATAAAATCGGGTCATCTGGTCACCCTAGCCTCTATTATTGGGTACTCAAACTGAGACACTCTAACGGGTCCTGATTCTCAGAAGGCAGGTGTCAGCGCTGTCTGTTAATCAAGCCCCTTTACATTATCTCTGATTGGGCACCCCAAAATGGTGCCCCTCCTGCCTGACCCACGAGTCACTTTTGACAATCTTGGCAGTGTTTGGTGTGGCGCTTTAGAGATGTGTAGGTATTAGAGAGCAGGGCAAGCTCTCTGCTCGTCTGGTTACAGGAGAGAAACATCCCTGTCTGAGGAGCAAACGTGGTGCATTACAATGGGTCTGTGTGGTACCAGGAGAACAGCTCAGCCACTGACTCTGAGTTCCGATCAAGGAGTTAGTTTGGCCTAGAAAAACACAAGCCACTGTTACATGGAGCAGGTTCTGATTCAGTGGCCCAGGAAGAAAACACTTGGATAGGGTGGAGGAGAAAAGAGGAGTCTTCAGTGAGTTTAGAGAGACACAACAGTGATTCCGCATAGGATCCTTTGGCTGAGCACTAAGGCCATAAGGGGAACCCACAATTGTACCCAAACCATGCCCTTATTATCCTGTGTTATTTACCTTCTAGCAGTTACAACAGGAGTCTGGACTCTCCTCGGCTGTCTTAACAGCCAGGATGAAACTCTGGAAGCAGCTGATAATGGCTGACCTAATAACAGAACCAGTCTGGGAGCCATGGTCACTGAGTTTGTCTCACCCTGGTTTAGAAAATGAGTCTTGGCAGCTGACGATGATGATTTACAACAGCGTCAGAGCAGAATCAGGCCCTTTATTTCTTGTTTCTGGGACGGCGTGTGCCTCACTTCCCTGGGTCTAGTCAGGAGGCAGAACACTGCTGGCTGAGCATTGCTCACTGGAACCAGCTGCCTGGGGCTTGAGTCCAAAGGGGACGGCCTCTCTCCTTAGACCAGAGGAAGTCAAGGTCTGAAGCTGTCTTCGCACTTGCGGAGAGCTGCACACCACAAGGGGTTTCCTTGTCGCAGTTCTTCTTTCGACAGTTAATGATCCTCTTCCATCCAAAGCACGTGGCTGGGGGGGGGATTCCTGTGCTGAGAGAGGTTCTATGCTCCTCTGCCTAGCGCATGATTCATTTCTCTGATCACATTTCTCAGGCACAGCGACAAACTGCACAGCGCCGAGGGACTGAAACGTGTAGAACGTGGCATGCCCCCAGCTACCCAATAGGGTGGGGCAGACCCGAGGGTCCAGCCTTTGAGTTCAATGATGAAATTTTACGTGGGTTCCCTGGGACAGGATCCGATCCCAAGGGAGTAGGATGGAAAGGGTTGATGGGCAAGAGCAGTGAGAAATAAGGACTCCGTCCAATTCCCATTGAAGTTAATGGGTCTTTCCATCAACTTCCAGCTTCCATTGATTTCCACTGGAGCTGTGGTTGCTCAGCACTTCTCAAATTCAGGCCCCAGGCCAAAATAATGGGAATTGTTAAAGAAGAGCTTAGAAGTGTATAAATGACAAAGTGTTTGGGCTGGGGACTGTCTTTCATTGGGTGTGTACAGTGCCTCGCATAATGGGGACATGATCCCTGATTGGGGTCATTAGGCACAAGCATGATTTAAATATTATTTTATTAATAATCATGTTTCTTCTGGTAATGTCTGTAGGCTAGCCAGGAACGGGGCTCTGCAGTGCTAGGTGCTGTACAGACACAGAATAGCACATAGTCGATGCCGTGAAGAGCTACATAGATCAGATAGACGCAAGGGGTGGAACGCACCAGCAGAGCAAACAATGGGATGGCAGCAACACCAGGCTAGTGTGGTGATGTTATTTATTCATTGGATTTTGCAGGTTAGGCCCCCTAAAAGTGATGTGCCTCCAAACCCAGGGCCATTGTTGACAACATTGGCCCAGTACTTCCGTGCTTCCCTCACCTTGGTTTGAGCTGTCCATGCCAAGCATCCCAACCCAAGCTGCTCGCTGATAACATCTCCTCCCTCCAACTAAGATGTTTGGCTGTTTTTTATCTGTCTGTCTCTGTGGTGTCTCTCTGGGGACATTTTATAGCAGGGATTGATTGATTTAATTGATGACTAGCTTTGTATGTGAGGATTTTGTAATCCTTGCTATTTATCTTTGGAGTAATTACTACTGTTTGTCATGATTTCAAGAGAACCATAAAAATAAAGCAACTAGAGAACAAAACCCAGGGTAACTTGATCTGCTAGCAGTCAGCTGTTTCCCACCAGCATGCTCCACCTCTGCGTGCTACTAGGGGTGACAGCTGATGGTGGAATCCAGGGAACTGCAGCTCTCCGGGAGCCGTGGATGTTGGGGAGGGCTGGACATGCCTGGAAAGCAGTTCAGAAACAGGTCACCCAAGGTTCATGCAAATTGCTCAAGGCTTTTGGGCTGTCCCCTGAGACATGCACAGACCTCCATGGATCGGGGCGTTCTGGGGGCCAAGCAGTGCATGGCGGGCTGGCGGGGGAGGGGGTTTGCTGACCCACTCTGCACAAGCCAAAGAGAAGTCTACACTCCCATGTGTGGGAATAGCCCATCCAGGGGACCATATGGGGTTCAGATTGATCTCTCAGCTACTGCAGTTAGATAATTCGCTGTGTGCTGGAATATTCACTGATAGCAAGCGCTAAGGCGTGGTGTGGTGAGTCTTGTGGACCGGCTGCCCAGACATGTCCGTCATGACAGAAATTCTCACCAGCTTGCACTGTGAGCAGGTTGGTGTATGAAGCAAACCACATGGTAGAAGAGAAAATGGGGCAGATGCTTGGCTCTGGGTACTTGAGGGAGAGCAGAGGTTGTGCCCTGGGAGCAGCTGGGGAGGGATGGGTGGCGCCCTGGCTTCCCCAGAGCTGGTTGCTCAGGCATGCAGCATCCCATAAAGGACTGTGCAAACTGCTCCCCTCTTCCAATGCAAGTGGGGAGTCCCAGGAAGAGGGGTGGCTCAGAGCTCAGAGTAAGGAGCAGAGCAGCTTCACACTGCCCAGGGCAGTGCCAGAGCCCCAGAATGCCCCTCACCGCTCCCCAGCACCCCGGGGGATTTACTGTGGGGCCAGTACTTTTGCCTCCCCATGGGGCTGCTGGTAGGGAGAGCGCAGGGGTGAAGCCACGCACACACTAGATGCGCAGCCAAGGGCCAGGCAGCAGGACTCCTGAGGGCTACTAGATCAGCTGCTGCAATGAGAAGAGCTGCTGAAGGGCTAGTGGCTTGGCCCTCAGTATGATGAGTCTAGGGTGACCAGATGTCCTGATTCGATAGGGACAGTCCCAGTATTTGGGTTTTTTTCTTATATAGGCACCTGTTACGCCCCACCCCCATCTCCATCCCAATTTTTCACACCTCCTATCTGGTCACCCGAGATGAGTCACATAACTGCACCATCCCAGGAAGGCATGGTGCCTCAGAAAACCCCCTCCTGTAAGGCACAACTTCTTGGAGCGCTTGTTTGTGTGTAGGAGAGTGGTGGGGAGGGGAATATGCTGCGCTAGCCTGTTACATGTCACCATATTCCCCCCTTGCAGCTCGTGGTGTGCTCTTGATCGCAGAGGGGGTGGGGTATTGGACACGCTATCCCATCCCCACCTGGACCGAAGAGCTGGGTAGGGTGTTGTTGGCTGCATGCAAAGGCCAAGGGCTGAGGCTGTCAGTTCTGATAAACATTTTCCAGTGTGTCTACTGGGGGCCTGATCTGGCCACCTGCGGTAGCAGTTGGTCATGTGAGCAATCCTGGAAACTCAACTGGGCGAGAGTGAGAGATGCAGGGCCAGCCCCTGAACTTGCATGTGAAGAGCAGGGCTTCTTATTTATCATGGGAGGCCACCTGGATGGCCCCGCTGAGCAGCTTTCAGACCCAAGGTGGGGAGTTGAGGATGCTACAGACCAGATCAGGTGCTTAAACCTCTTGAAGGATCAGGTCCATCGAGGAGTCCCTCTAGCCCTGACCCAGTGCCCACTGCAGCCTGCCGAGACTGACATGGCATTCTAGCTGATGCCAGCCTTAACTTACAGCTGGAGATACCAGCGAGATAGGGGCCTAAGTCCCATTTTACAGTTAAATAAGCAAACAGCAGCTTGAAACCCTCTAGAGCGAAACCCTCTAGATTCTGAGGAGGGGAGCAGTCCAGATTAAGTGATTCTAAGCAACAGGCTCAAACAAAGTCAACTTCCATGCCTGGATGTGAAAACTGGAAACCCAGCACAGGTGCAGATGGGCGTTTCAATGCCATCCAAAGCAAATCCCTCTGGAAACTGCTAGGTATCAAATAGAACGAACAGACAATAAGTGCTGAGATTCACCAGAGAGTGCCACAGCCCCTTCTCTTCAACGTGATCCAGAAGAGAAGATGGAAGTATCTGGGACGTGGGCTGAGACTGAAGCCAGAGCATCCGCCATGGCAGGCGTGCTATTGAGCAGCTGGAGGAACCCACAACTGGGGCTGACCAAAATAATTCTCCATTGAACTGTACTCCTAGAGAAAGAACGTTTGGATGTAACAACACGGAGGATACGCAGAGAGTGGCCCAGGATAAACAGGTGTGGCAGAGCTTACTTGTGCCCCCAGCGATGTCTGATCAAGGGAAGGATTAGGGCTCTGATTGAGAACAATTCCGCCCAGGTTTAAGATCCATACATTTAGCCCACTATGAGCTGCCTTTCACAGCCATTTAAAAGGTAAGCGGGCACTGGACATACTGTTCAATGTCTTCAAATAATTAAGACCCCGAATTGCTATTTCACCCTCTAATTGTCCACACTTTGAGCTAATCAGAGAGACTGCCATTTCACCCCACACTCCCAAAATTATCCTCAGAAAGGAATTCTGAATAATTTCCAGCAAGGCTGTATCAGACAAACCCCAGTTTTCATGGATCCACAGTCTCTGATTCATAGATTTAAGCCAGATGGGACCACTAGGATCATCTAGTCTGACCTCCTCCATCACGGTACAGGCCAGAGACCTTCTCCCTGTGATTCCTGCAGCTAGCCCAATAACTTGTATTTGAGCAGCAGCATTTCTTGTACAAAGACATCTGTGACAGATCTGGCAATTTCCTGCAATGTCTTTGGAAGATCTTACTGTATTAAATGTATGTATCAGGGATTTGGGGCAGGGATTGTATGTAATTCCATGGGGAAGGGTGACCGCAGCCCACCCAGACCAGGAACTAAGAACAGTGGGGCAAATTCACTCAAGTTGTATCCCCTCCAAAGAGGCAACATCTCCTGTGAAGGCTCACATATACTGGTTCAAGCTGGATTCTCTAGCCATCAACAAACACTGCAAGGACTTTTGGATAAATAGCCTGAGTTTAAACTGACTCAGGGCTGGCTTTCTGACTCAGTAAATAGACAGATCCTTCCGTCCAAGGGGGGCCCAATCCTTCCTGGGAAGGGTTGGAAGAACTGACACCAACCAGAGCCCTCGTGGAGATGGGTTGGGACAGGTGATCCATGGGACGCTTCTTAGCATGCATGTAGGATCTTTTATTATTTTTAATATGTTTTCTCTCTAAAGCTTTCACCTTAAGAACCAATGGGCTTGCGTAGAAAGAGCTGTGCCATGACTTCTCAGCGTGGGCAGTTAGGCTGTGTATCACCTCTGAGGAGGAAGCAAAGCAGGCCTGCTTGGGCAGTCTGACGTGCTGGGGAACTCAGTGTTGGCAGGGAACTTTGCAACCTGGAAAAACCCTGGTCAGCAGGGAGAGAGACATGAGTCTCTGCTCCAGAGAGATGACAGCTGAGGAGCCGGGAGCCTAGAATGGGTGACCTGTCTGGATCAAGGATGAGGGAATATAGGTGCAGTTGCCTTGAGCTGTAGCAAAATCTAGTCTGGATTTAAAGACTTCAGGCACCGGGAAATCCATCACATCTTTGGGAAAGTTGTTCTAGCCTCAGTGTTTAAAATTTGCACCTTATTTCCCGTTTGAAGTTTCAACCTGCAGCCACTAGATGAGCGATTTCACTGGTACTGAATAATAAGGAGGAAACTTTTGTCTCAGCTCCCCATAATATAAACAGAAACGATCTTGTGTTACCACCAGGAGCAAACTGAATAACACCCAGTGAAGCCCAGGGGTCCACGTTTTTGCATTTGTACCCTCCATTTATCCTGTTAGTGGAATGCAATCCCCAGTAACAACTCCTCTGGGAAGGGTGCAAACAACCCTGTTTCTACATGCTGCTTCGCCAAAGCATGAGCAGCTGGAAACCGATTGGAGTTGCTACAGTTTCCCTGCTGCCCGCTAGGGGCTGCTGCTGCATTTGCAGAGCAGCCAGCAGCAGCCAGTAGTCCCTGAGCTCTGCACTCGCAGACCAGGAGAGCCCTGCACCAGTAGCAGGGAGAGAATTGGGTGGGCTGGCCAGAGCAGGGACAGCAGCAAGGCAGAAAGAACAGCTTCCCTTGAAGGATGGAGCTTGGCAGCAGGGGCTGTTGGTGTATGCCCTGCAGGGAAGGAGGGGGAACCGTCCCCCAGCAATTCCTCACCTTTACATCCCCCCCGCCATTTTCAAATGCCTGGCAGAACGGATGAGCCTTGGGGGAAGGGCTGAATGTGATTGGATTTAGACAGGGGGGTGGGAAGTGAATTACAGACAAAGAAAGGTGACGGTTACCCTGTGCCCAGGGCAGATGAAGGTTGCATGGCACAGATGTTTACAGGTTCTTGCTGTTGTCTGCGTAAGAGCCATTCAAGAGCTGCCATTTCTGAGCAGTTGTTATACCAGCCTCAGATCTTCAGAAATGAAGGCTTCCACATAGGCAAGAAAAGCCATTTGGCTCCAAGTTCAGCACAGAGGAAACAGTTTCTGAGGCTTGGAAAGGCCTAATTTTACCCCTGCCAGCCCTAACTAGATACTAAAGGAATATCCCCATTGAAAACCCCCATATCTCTCAAACCATTCTCAGTAGGGCAGTCCCAGAGCATGTATCAACTAATCAAGGGTTTGCTGTACCACCAGTGGTCCTCACCTTCTTTTATGCTTGCCTTAAATAAACATGGGGGGAATTTATTACATTTTACAGGTTTTTTTCCTCTGAGTCACCCATAACCATAGATTGGTGGAGGATAGTTTAATATTATGGCCAATGTTAATTCCATGGGGATACAGGAAGAATGTTCCCCACTCAGTTTTTCATGAGGAGTGCAAGTTATCTAGGCTGTTGTTCTCACTGGTAACATTGTAAGAGAGGGCCTGTCAGATTCATCAGTGCTTTCCAGGATTTTTCACAGATATGGTGATTCCAGAACAACCAAAGCATTAAGACCAAACTGCTGCTCCAGTAAATGGTTTAGCTGTAGATGCCCTTCCCTCAGGGCCTGCAGCCTGGCAGGTAGTGGCTGGGGTTCCTTTCTACTCCCCTGAGCCTGCCCAGCACTGCACTGTCCTAGGTGCTGATCTCCTGCTCTAGAGACAGACCTTCCCCCCATGAAGGTCTAGGACAGATTCCCCGCTGCACTTCAGGGCAACCTTTATATAGGGCCAAGCTGAGCCCTGATTGGCTGTCTCCAATCTTGGCCCTCACTGGCTCTCAGTAAGCCCTTTCCTGATTGGCTGCTGGCCTGCACAGCCTCTCTGGCCTACTCTAGCCCCCTCTCACATGCCTCACCACAGACCCCAATATTTCAAATGTGTCTGTTTGACAATTAGGGGGGCATTTCCAAAAGCCCCTAAGTGACTTAGACACCCAAGTCACACTAAAATAACTGGAACCCAAGCATATAAATCACTTAGGGGCTTTTGAAAATTTTATCCTTCAGCATTTAGGTCCAGATCCTCAAAAGATTTAGGTGCCTCAATTCCACTGGTTTCAATAGGATGTCAGTGCCTAAATACCTTGAGGCTCTGGCTCTTAAGGACTGATCCTATGCATGCTGAAATCAATGACAAAGCTCTCAATTTCATGGAGGAGGATCAGACCCTGAAGGTGTATTTGCCAGGACAAATAGTAAATAGAATAAGAGGCCTTGTCCAAAGGAACATATAACGTGCTAGTTCTCTGGCAGGTTTCAGAGTGGTAGCCTTTTTAGTCTGTATCAGCAAACTGATCAGGGATTTACAGACTTCTTGTAAGAGATTGGTGCCTGTTCGGTCCAAGGGAAGAATTCACACAATTCCTAAATGTTATAACTAAATTCCACCTATTCCCAAATGTTCTTCTCTCAGCAAATACTCCAGTTGTTGCAGCCTGATGTAGTGTGACCAGTGAATAAGTCCTTGGAATGGGTAACCTGTCCCACTGCGTCAGCCAAACCCACCCACAGAAGCGCGATCCCAATATCATTTGTGGCAAATTGCCGGCACTATTTTGATGGGTCTCGCGCTTTCTCTTCTTTGGGGTGGGGGTTCAGGGCATCATTTCTTGCCCCTGCAGTGGAATGTTAACTGCCCCACTAGTGTCCTAGAGGAGGGGAGTGGAGAGGGAGGGACCTGGGCCTGCCCTCTACTCCAGGTCCCAGCCCAGGGGCCCTGAGGATAGTGTAAACCACTTGAACTGACACTTCCTTCCCCTGGGCTACTTCCCTCTCCTGCCCTTCAGCTTATGGGGGGCTTCCTGCCCTCCCTCTGTACAAGCCAGGTGCCCCTTTACCTAGGGTCTTGGACTTCTTAGCTCACCGCAGCACTTCTCCAAACTGTCCTCTGCTCCAACACCAATTCCTCTCTGCTCCAACTCCCACACTGTCTGATTGAAGCAGGGTTTTTTACCATGTGACTGGCTTCAGGTGCTCTAATTGGCTTCAGGTGCTCTAATTAATCTATAGCAAACTTTCTTCCCCTTACAGGGAATAAGGCTCCCTTCTAACCCTCTCCTGCTGCCCTCTGGCCATGCTGTATCACACATTATACAGAGAAACAATTAGAGCATAAAACATACCTGGCTCCTCCAGAAGGGAGCTGGTTATGTATAGCCCACAAAGCTAGGACTACAACTATGGCTCCCACGATGGACTGCATTTCCCAGCATGCCATGCTCCCTTCAATCACAAAGAGAGGACTTCTCCCCCATGACTGACCAGGGAGAGGTATTCCAGCCCACTATGCTCACAGATCCCCAGCTCTGGGCACCTCAGCATGGCACTCTTTATACACCACAGGCCTTCCCTGAATCCATCTCTGCCCCCTCAGTGCAACGGCTGCCTCTCCCACTCACAGCGGCATTCTGCTAAACAAGCCTCTTCTTGTCTTATTTTAACCTGTGCCCTCCTCAGCACAGGGACTGTCCATTACTGTGTACATACAGCACATAGCACAAGGGGGCCCTGATCCTGATCCTTGGGGTGCTACTGGGATAAAGACTAATGATAACCTAGAGTGGGTCCAGTCTAGCCCTCAAGGCTTCCCCTCTGCACAGGGGATGCACTGGAATGTACTGTGATCCTAGTGGGAAGCCAAGCCTCGCAGATGGGGTGGTGTTTGTCGCTCTCAAGCTTCTTAGGGCACAGCTGGTATATGGGGTGAGAAAAGAAGCTGTTGCAGGGCTGTAAGAGACTGAAGGGCTCCCTGGCACAGCTGTTAGGCTTTAGCAGAGGGATGGTGCCTTCTGCAAGGCAGCAGTTCGGTGCGAGTGTTCTCAGCCAGCCCAATGCAGGGAGCCGCTCGGGAGTTATTCAAAGCACTGCACCTCTGCAAAAACACCAAGCCCCATGGTGTGAGATGCCCAGAGAGTAGCTAAGGTTCATTGGATACTGTAGACATTTCACGAGACTTCCAAGCTGGTGGTGCTCCTACATGCCCTGTTACGAGGGCTCTCCAATTTCAGGGCTGTACAGAAGGGTCCTCTGAATGCTTGAAGTCTGCCCTGGTGAAGGCACTGGGACTGGCCTATCCCCTTCAAACTACAAACAGGTACCAGGGGCTTGGGGCTGCACTCTCCAGGATGCGTGGGAGAAGGTGATCATGTATGCCAGCCAGGGATTGAAACAGAACAGTGTGATGAGCATCACAGCTTCACAGGGCTTGTAGAGAGGGTGAGGTAGCAAATCACTGGGCCTCTGCACTAGACAGACATCAACAGGGAGGAAGAGGGCTGTGTGGGGAGAAAGTCTGTTCCAGTTCCTGTGGGGTGGGGTGGGATTATGTAGGGAGGTCTGACAGGAGTCTCCACAGGCTTGGGTAGCTTGGATAGACATCCAGGCATTCATCCTTTCAGAGTGTCACTGGAACAAACTCCAGTCGTTCTGCTCTTGTCTCATCCTGACTTTGTATCCATACTGCCAGTGTTAAATCTGGCTTGCGGCGCTCTGCACAGGAGATCCCTGAATAGCCCCCCCCTCTGGCTAACCGCAAACTGGGGGCTAAACTAAGGTTGAATCTGTGATTGCAGGAGCAGGGCTCAGCTTTAGGAGTTCCTAAGCCTGCCCAGCTGGACGCTCCTGAGGGGCTCCCCAGCATCAGTCCTGCATAGCTCCAATGCAATCTCTCATTGAAATCAGCTGCTATTCTGGGAGGTAGCTAATGTGGTTTGCTGTGATGAGGCCTAGGGGTGATCCTGGGAATTACAGACCAGTGAGCCCTCAGTACCAGGGAAACCAATTGAAATAACCATTAAATACAGAATTTGAAATCACATAGATAATCCTGACTGGGTCGAACCAGCCTGGCTCCTGCACAGGAAAATTGCACATCACTAATCTATTAGAGATCTTTTTGCCTGTCAATAAAACAATGGATCAAGGCCATAACAGATGCTATTTATTTGGCCTGTATTTTGGATTTGTGCTTTGGATGTGGGGATGAAGGCAGTTAGGAGGTGGATTAGGGATGAAGAGGATGCTTTTTAAATTCAAAGGTCAGCACTCAAATGGGGGGAGCATCTTGAAAGGTAATATCAGTGGAGAGGGAAGGCAGATGTTCACGGAGTAGCTGGGGGGATTGTCTATTTTGGGTGGTGGATGTGTTGGGGGCAGGGTTTCCAGATGGTGGGTGGCTGGATACTTGTTTATATTA
This sequence comes from Mauremys mutica, assembly GCF_020497125.1. Taxonomy (NCBI): domain Eukaryota; kingdom Metazoa; phylum Chordata; order Testudines; family Geoemydidae; genus Mauremys; species Mauremys mutica. The sequence continues at coordinate 53,442,528 of NC_059080.1, read as the reverse complement.
GTACCCCTCTCTCTTCTGCTTGCTTACTTGTGGGCCAAATTCCCAGCAGGTGTAATTGGCGCAGCACAGCAGAAAATGGAGTGGAGCCAGTTCACATTGGCAGAGATCTGACCTGGTATTTGTATTATGTGGCTGAGTGGGCAGAGAGTGGGGAAGAATGAGTTAAATAGCAGTCTGGCCATTGAGAGGGAACCTCTGGGGGAGCTGGCTCTGCTACTGGGGAAAGTTTGACCTGGAGCGTGAGCTTGGAGGAGACCCACAGCAAGGGCCAGGGAATTTTTTGGGTCCCATGGCTCTGCTCATGGTCCACAGTGTAACATGCCAGCCCTGGGGGATCAGAGGGATTACAATGGCTAATTGTGGGAGTGAGAGTGGGTTTGTTAACTCAGGCAGTGAGTGATTCTGGGGGAGGGGGCTGGCTAGTTACACGGCGTATCTCTCTCCCACCTCTCTTCTCTTCCTCTGAGGTTCACAGCCTGATGTCAGGATGTCACCCCAGGAAGGTTGATGCCCCAGGCGATTTGACTCCAAATGACTCTATCAATGGCCTAGTGGGACAGTAAAATGATCAGTGGTCCTTGAGCATCGATAGCTCCTGCATGTGCCCTTCTCCAGCTGTGCTCTCATAGCTCAGCCTGGCTTACACATCACCTGGGAGAGATGCGGCCAGTAGGAGGACCCTGAGGCTGCTAGTGGCGTGAGACTTGTGCTAAGGCTGAATGATTGAAAGACTGCATGAATGCTCATGCAGTAGCTGGGCGAGATCAAAGAAAGGTCTGTGTTTCCACCCTTTGCCTCTGCCAAGTCCCGTGCAGCAGAAGCGCTCCAGTGGTGGCATACTGGTGATTCGGGGCTGCCAGCATCTGGGACAGCGCTGAGTTTTTCTTGGTGTGAGGGATTTGCATGTAAAATTGTGGATGAGCTGGCTCCAGTGTGGACAACGCTCTGCTTTGGTGCATCCAGAAGGCCAGGCTATTTGCTCTGTGCTTTGTGCTGGACCAGTCTGCTGGCAAAGGAGCTTTATATCAATGTTGTGGCCCCAAATCTTGGAGCTGGCTGGCTGGTGGCTGGGCCAATCCCCAACATCAGCTGATTCAGGGCTGAAGCTCCCAGGAACGGTTTCAGCAGCCAGGGTAGATGGCACACAAATGCACCCCAACCATGTCCTCTTCCCCCAGGAGCCAGGAGGGGGTTGCCTGGAGGTGCTATGCATAGAGGTGACACCAGGGATTCATTATTATTGCAGCAGTGCCTGGAGGTGCTACGCTTTGTCATCCATTTGCTAGGCACTGTGCAAACACATAACCAACAGACACCTCCTTACAAAGGCAAATCGAGTGGGGACAGGATCCTTCTTGCTGGAGTTTTAGGGAGGCACCAGGCGCTTTGGGCCATCATCTGTTGGTTGGATTCCTATCATTGTTGTAGCAGGGTGGACCCTGCTCCTGCTGTGAAGGGGTTTAAAAAGTGGCCTGGCAGGGCTTGAGAGCAGTGGCTCTCAAGGCTGAGTTGATTGGGGAAGTGGCTGCAGCTGGGGGCCACACCCCAAACAGAGCAACAGGGCCTTATAAGAAGGCAGAGAAGCCAGAAAACAGACAGTCTCTCTCTGCCTTCAGAGGGAGATGGGCCTGGCTGCTTAGGAGCTGAGATAAGTACCTAGGGTGAAGCAGGGCTGGGGAAAGGCTGAGGAGCTCTGGCCAGGAAAGCCCCAGGCTGTGGCCTAGCACAAGGCCAACGGGTACTGGGGGTTGCAGAGGGCAGCCCAGGGGTAGGCCAAAGCAGCAGGTCCAAACCCAACCCTGCCAATGATGAATAGGCTGATACTGCAGTCTGCCCCAGGGTGTGGGGCTAGACAATGACTGACAGTAGCCACATACTGAGGCAAGGTAGGGATAGAGGGTGGGGGTTCCCTGAGACAAAAGGGGAAGCCCAGAGCGAAAAGGGGTTACTGCCAGGGGGCAGCACCCCGGAGAAAAGGGGCACCGGGTCCAGGGAGGGACACGGAGGCCTGAGAACAGGTGGATCACCGGCCTGCAGAGGGTGCTCCGATGCTGAACAGAGCTAATTCACAGAGCAACCAGTAGGAGGCGCCGCAGGGGTGAGTCCGACCCGTTACACTGTGGCTGGTCAATGCTGGGGTGTGGACACTGGGTCCCTGGCCATTGCCTCCCTAGGCTCAAGGAGGCACTGGCCAGCCCCTCACTCCAGAGAACAGTGCTCGGTGTTGACAATCTCGCCAGCATGGGCTATGGAGAAGTGGCGGTGATGTAGCTCTGGTGCTACCTTGGCATCTCAGGCTCTCTCGCCCCGTCCATCTGGTTCTAGGCCTGCGTGCGGGAAGGAAGAGCTCTGGTGGTATTTGCTGTTCTCCTGGGAGTGATGGATGAGGGTCATGTGTGCATGCTGGTTCTTAGCCCTATGCACCGCCTCCGGTAATGCAGCCATGAGCTGTGACTGACACCCTGGGCTCACAGCAGGGATAGCTGGGCTTGCTCTGCAATGTCTCTGCTCCTGTTTGACTGGCTGCCATTGCTGCAGGATCCCCTACTTTACTTCACATGCTGATAAGGGGACAGGAGCGGCGATGTCTTTGCCTGGCAATGATACCCAGGTCTGTGGTGCTCTCCCATTCAAGGCTGCTGATGCAGCAAAATGGCTGGCTCAAAGTAAGATAGGCTTGGACCAGGGCTGGCCGGCCAAGTCTCAGTCTGGGTAAGACCGAGAGAATGTTGGGAGATTAAAAAAACAGACCAACCAATATTCTATCAACACCCCTGGTCAAAGTGTAGCCATAATTTCATGTTAAGACAGAATGGACCATTGTGATCATCTAATCTGGCCTCCTGCCTAACACAGGCCAGAGCACTTCATCCAGGGATTCCTGGATTGAGGCCAAGCACTCGAGATAGGACTAGAGCGTTCCTCACTACAGATTAGAGGTTTGGCTAGACCTGAGGCCACCCCAGGGTGTTTGGTAGCAGCCATAGCTCTGAATGCACATTGTCGTTGTTGTGTATTTGGTTGTCATGGGTTTTGTTACTATGGCAACTGAGTTAGACTATTAAGGGATAGCTCAGCCGGTTTCAACCGGCTGAGTGAGCTCTCTGTTTCTGTAAATAAAATGGAGGTTTTGGTTAGCTGTCTGCTCTCTGGCCTCAAGTGATTGCTTCCTACACCGGCTGCCCCTAGGACTTAACAGTCGTCTGCATGTTGGGGGAAACTGCGATGGTTTTGAGTAGTCCCGGCCCTTTCTATGCATGTTTTAGAGCTAATGGGGGATGGGAATGCCTTGGTGCAATGATCACAGTGCTGGGCAAGGAAAACTGCCTTTATTTTGTCCACGTTGTCAGGCAGCTGCACCAATTGGCTCTAGATTTTTGTTGCTGGGGAAGGAGGAGAAGCAGGCAGGGAGTTTTCCTGAAAGAAGCTGTAGTTAGGATTGGCTGGGTGTCTCCCTGGAGGGGGCAAAGTGACTAGCTTTCACCTTGTGCATTGTTTGGTAGCAAGGGAGTTCATTAAAGAGAAATAACCAGGGGGGGTTCCCTCTGGGGCAAAGTGTTTTAGCAAAAGGAGCCAAACCCAGCCCCTACAAATGAGGTCAATATTGTTCCAAGTGGAAATATGGACTGGTGTTAGGGCTGGGCTGTTGAAATGAGACCAGTCAAGTGCAGACTAGTGTATTTCTTAGACTGGAAACCAGCTGTGTCTGAAGGAGGGGGAAGGGCAGGTGTGTGAATCTTCCTTCAACCATGCACGCACACAGAACTGCTGCAATAGCTCTGCACTTCTGCCAACAGAAACTTAGAGAGAGAGAGAGAGAGCATACTTATCAAGTGGCTTGGACCGTAGCCGATTTGAAATATTACTAACCTTGCATTTTCAAATTTGATGCACAACAACCAAGATGCTAATACTTTCCTTAGTTTAGAAAAAAAAATCCTTTCACCCATCTCTTCTAGCCAAAGATTAGGAGAGAAGCTTTAAGAAGATTTAAAAAAAAAAAAATCAACTTCTGAGCAGCGGAAAAAATGGTTTGTGATTCAGGGGCTCCGGGCAATTCATCATGGAAATTGGGTTTCTTAGCGACATCATGTGAATCCTTTCGGCCCTGTCAACTTTTTAATACATTACATTGAGAATGTAAATCGTGTTGGTGAGGGGAAAAGAAGAGGGGGAAAAAAAGAGAGAGAGAAAAAAGAAAGCTTCCTCATTTTGGGTTTAGAGGGGAGGATGCTCGAGGCCTGTAATTCATATTAACTAAATAATAAAAAAGCCCTCTATAAATATACAGATATGTATATATACCTAGGAAGGGAGGGGGCAGGGAAGTGAATGAGACAGAACAAAATTGAAATGATTTTATCCTTTCGAAGGGGGAGTGTTCGAAAGAGGGGCTCTGCACATGTATTTTTATTTTCTTTAGTTTTTGATTATTTGATTGGATTCCTTTTATTGCCTGTTCCGTCAAAGAAGAGTGCAAAACGAGCTTTTCGGAGGTGCCTGAAGCCAGAGAAAAGAGGACAGGATCCAACATGACGGGCGTTCTGACAAAAACAGGGTACCAGACTCTAGGACTCATGTATGGTTTGCCCATTACTGGTTTCTTTTGTGTGGGTGCATCTCTTATTTGGATAATCTCCACGAACCCATTGGTGCCTGTGGAAGGGGAACACAGAAAGGCGGGAGCATGGCTGCTAAAGGCTAATGTTGGGTTGTGTGCTGGCAAAGTGCTTGGATAGGGATATCCTGTGGAGCGCTGGGATGGGCGCTGCCAGGATTCCTGTGGAGCCAGACAAACAGGAATTCTCCCTCTGCGCTTTGATGGTGTAACCTGCGGTTAAGTTTCCTCTCCGAAGGTAAAATTCACCCCAGTGGTAGCATCAGGCCTATGTGGCATTTAAGCTGCACTTAAGCCTTCAAAATAGGGCTTAGTCAATGCATTGGCTTTATGCTGGCTCTGCACAGGGGGGATGTTCACCCATAATGCTCTTACTACAGCCAGTTGCTTTCTGCTCCTTACCTCTGTGCTTTGAACTACTGCTTTATTCCCAACATTAGAAAGATGGGACTGATGGGCATTTTAGAAAAGAATGGGGCAAAGCACAGAAGAATTTTGAAGGGGTCTCATCCCATGCTCCAGTTTTGTGATGCATTGTGGCATATCTGACAATAGGGGAGGCCACTCTGAAATTAAAAGCCCAGGAAGAAAAGAAAAACAGAGAATGAAAATGGCTTCTTTAAGCCATGAGACTGGATTTTGCTATGACAAGGTTGGGCGTGGTTCTGCGCATGCTAAGAATAGCTAGGAGAGTTTCTGCAAGCACATGACACAGAGGAAAGCAGAAAAAGGCTGCGATTGCCACGGTGGCTAGATCACACCTGGGAAAACCTGGGGAAATTGAGTTTATTTTCCTATTAATGTATTAAGTGGTGCAAACCTCTATGGATTTGCCATCTTAAAATATTGCAGTGATTCTGAGTGATGCCCTCACATGGGCTATTATGCTCAAGGTTCAGAGACAGGCTACTGCGGTCGGATCTGTCGTGCCAGGATCGGAGTCCTGACTCATCTTAAGACCCATATGTAAATCTGTGCTAGAGATCATCCTCAAATTGAGGGATTGCCGATGCTGCTGAGGAGAATGATTCAGAGGCCTGGAAAAATTCCATATGGACAGAGATGTCAAAGACTGGGACCGTTGACCTTAGAGAGGACTCAGTAAGAGGGAACATGGTGGAGGAGTACATAATAATGAATGGCTGATTCACTTTATCCTTTCTTGTGACAGAAGGACTAGGGGGCATTCAATGAAAATGGAACCTGGCAAATTCCATCCGATAAAACAAAATATCTACATAAGAACGGCCATACTGGGTCAGACCAAAGATCCATCCAGCCCAATATCCTGTCTTCCGACAGTGGCCAATGCCAGGTGCCCCAGAGGGACTGAACAAAACAGGTAATCATCAAGTGATTCATTCCCTGTCACCCGTTCCCAGCTTCTGGCAACTGTCTTCTGCAGGGTTTCTTGCACCTTCCTCTGAAGCAGCTGGTACTGTCTGATCAGAACACTGGCTAGATGGACCATTATTATGTTCCACCTTCTGGCAACTCTGTAACCAGAAAGTCAAGCTCCAACGAATACCTTAACCAGAAGGGGTCAAACTGACCAGTTGTTAAGGTGCTAATTGGAACAGCCAGGGCCTTATAATTTCCCAGCAACTAGAGTGAAGATGAGAGAGACAGAAACTGCACTTCCTTTTCTCTTTCCCTTGTGCACATGTCTGTTTTGTCTTGTCTTTGAGATAGGAATGGACTTCAACATCAGCATCAACCCAACAGCAACCAGCTCTACTTGACTCTTTTCCCACTGACCACTTTTAATCTTTGATGACCCGCGACCCTCACTTACCGTGTAATGATATAGTAGAGAGCAAGGGTTTTAGTGTATTTACTATTACCTTTGGGTATGTCTACGCTGCTGTGTAATCCCAGGGTTTGAACTCAGGCTCAAGCCTAACCCCCCTTCTGTCAACACAGACCCTGGGTTTGTTAACCTAGGGCTCGAGCACCTACACTCATTTGTAACCCCAGGTTAGGAATTGCTGAACCCTGGATCTCCACCATCTACTCTGCATCATGTGGGTCCAAGTTCAACCACCTTTATCCCAGACTTCTTAGCACCCTCCCAAAATGTGGCTGCTCTAGCCATTTGTTCATGATGCAGTGTGGGAAAGCTTGACTGTCCATCAGAGTTGACTGTCTAGAGGAAAAAGAAAGCTGGCCTATGGGATTTTTGGCAGACTCCCAGAGCACAAGTCTAGTGGATCTGCATCTACATTGCAAAGCAATAGGGCTTGAACACTGGATCCTGGCATGGCTCAGGCTTGGACCATCCACCCCTGTGGGATCCTGGGACCCTGGGTGCAAGACCTGGGTTAGAGTGATTTGTGTATAGACAGAAGGGAGGTTAGGCTTGAACCTGAGTTCAAACCCTGGGCTTACATTGCAGTGTGGACATACCCTCTGAGTCTCAGTTCTGCCTCAGATGGGAGGGATTTGGCTTCTAGCTGGGTGCTCAGGATCAACCAGAAGCATCAGCCTTAAACAGCATTTACATTTGGTTTCAGAATCTCCAGTGTTTCCTTTCCTTTTTCATACTGACTCGCATTAGACTCCCAGCTGCACCTGTGCAATTCAGAGTCGCATCAGGGGAATTGAGAGCAGAAATTGGCCATTTGATTTTTATCGGCAAATTTGCAGTTAACTACACAGGTAAAATACACAGGTTAGTGTGTACAGTACAGGTAAGAACACAGGTACAAGGTACTTGGCAGTTCTATAAGAATGTTCACAGGTACTGTATGTGGTGCACCATTGGTATACACAGGTATTTGGTACTAGCTAGTTATTAACTGGTAGGTCCAAAAGTAGCTTGTGTAGTCCTTTCATACCCAGGAAGGTAGGTACATGCCTATTTAGTGCAGAATTATTCTGCTCCGATATGCATTCAGGTATTATGTATTCAGAATCTGAGAGCAACAGTTTCTATACATTGCTATGATTGATCCAGCACCACAGGTTGCACATGGCACTTTACAAATAGATACCTCATGGCAGGATCCACCCTTCCAGGCCTTAGTCCTGCAATGAGTGTTGTGCTGGTGGATCTGTGCCCCCACGCAGAACCCTAGGGCTATCGGTGGGGCTCCGTATAGCCAGTGGGGATCATCTCACGTGGAGCTAGCTCTTTGGGGCCTGAATTAGTAATTACACAGCAAGGGCTGATGATGCCCAAAGGCTGGGAGAGGGGAAAGCGTGTTGCAGTAGTGAGAAGGGGTACAATATGCTTATTCTTATATGCCCATCTTGTGAGGACCCCTTGGTATTTTTTTTAATCAATTAATCTAGCTTATTCAAACATGGGGAGAGCTGTGGAGTGAGGTCCGGGGCAGTGCTCCATCAGCTGAAAGGAGTGAATTTTGAGGAGGGATTTGAAGGAAGAGCTTTGTGGCATGCAGGGTGCGGGAGAATGACTCAGGAGTGGTGTGAAGAAAGGGGTGGAGACGCTTGTTGCAGGAGGGGCATTTGGGTGATGTGAACTGGCCACGATTCGGGAGTGTGGAGAGCCATCGGAAACAATGAAAGGTGTGAGATGCAAAAGGAGCAATAAGGGCTCAGTCCTGAAAGGTGAAATAGAAATAAGCAGCTCTCTCCAAGAACCTCATTAGAGCGACACATGGAGCAATTAAGAACATCAGCAGGCAGCGCAGCAAGCCAGCTGGTATTCTGTGTGTGCAGAGACGTACCCTTGAATGGGGAGCTACACCTAGTAAAGGTGTATTTGCCATGCTCCGTTCCCATCTAAACAGCACAGATGCATTAGCTTTCTTGTTTGTTGGGGGATTGTGCTTTAATGAGAGATGATTCACTTTTGTTTTTGATGAAAACTCTTTCCTCTGACTGATAAAGATTGTTAGTTGTGTATGAGCTAACCTGGAACCCAAATTACCACCTGTAAGTGATGTACCCTGTACCTAATGTACCCATTCAGGCAGTGAGTCAAGTGGCAATCTGCCTGCGACTGAGTGCATCATATGTTTCAAAGATGCCTTTGCCAGTGTTTTCTCCATTGGGAAGCAGGCCATTCGAAAGGGAGTAAATGGAGATGCAAAGAACAGAAGGGGATTGCTCTCCATGTGAGGTAATCAGAAGCCAAGAATCTGAACTCACTCAGGGTATGTCTACACTTTAATTAAAACTCCATGGCTGACCTGTGTCAGCTGACATGGGCTCTCAGGGCTTGGGCTAAGGGGTTGTTTAATTGCAATGCAGACATCTGGCTCAGGCTGGAGCCTGGGCTCTCAGACTGTCCCCCTCGCAGCATTTCCTTACACCCAAGATCACACAAGGATCATTTTATAGTAATAACAGTGAAGTCATGGGACTTGTCTACATTACGGGCTAAATCTGCACCACTGCAATTGATGCAGCAGGCGTTGATTTAGCAGGTCTGGTCAAGATGCAATAAGTCAATGGGAGAGCGTCTCCCATTGACATAGCATGATGTAGACACCGCATTAAGTCGATGTAAGTTACGTCAACTTACGTTACGTAAACTTATGTAGCTTAAGTAGCATAACTTAGACCAACTTCCATCGCTAGTGTAGACTAGGAGGCCATGGAAATAGAGCAACTGTTCAAGCACATGCACTGTAAATGGCCCTTTATCAAACTGAGCTTTTTTAAGTTTGCCCATCAATGACATTAGTCAAGATGCTTTGATTTAGAAATTGGGCTGATGGTTTCTTAAAAGGTTTCCCATATTTCCTAATTCCAGCTGGGACTGACATCCTACAGTGCAAGAAGAGCGTTTGGGGCAGTATTTTTGTTTTGCATGCAAACTGGTGAGATTACTCAACAGAAAACAAAACCACCTTAGTGTAAGCGGGGGAATGGTCCTGCTATTGTGGGGAACTTTCCTGGCTTATACACTACCGCGGTGAAATGGGCTAGTGAAAGGATCTCAGTCCTCACTCCTACTCCCTTTACCCCGAGGCCTGCCTGACCTCAAGGGCTCCCCTCCCACCCATCGTAATCCAACAAGTCTGGGCCCGGGATTACTTGGGGGATCAAGCCCCAACCTTATTGTGGTCACTTAGGGCAGGGGCTATGGTGTCCCCACTCTGGGGTGCTTTCTCTGCACTGGACACTTCCCTGACCCACTGATCATTACATACAATTCAAAGCAAATACAGTTTATTAAACAGCAATCAATTTTTAAAAAAAGGGAAAAAATGGGAAAGGTTAAAGGAAAACATGTCACCCTGCTCTGTGACACAGGAGCATCGCAAACAGCGTCTCTGGAACGTAAGGGAAGTTCAGTCTGTTCCTCACAAGTTCCAGGCCCCTTCTCAGGCCCTGGCTGTGCTGCAGGGATGCTGCGGGTTGGACACGTGCTCTGGCGGTGGCCACACACTCTCAGGCTCTAGGTGGCAGGACCCTTCTTCCCAGCGTTGCGTCCACCCCATCGGGGTTACGATCCCCCTCCAAGTCTGGCCTGCCAGGCCTCTTGACTGGGGGCATCTCCCTGTGCTGGGCCCACTGCCCAGGGTCCCCCTCGCTCTCTCCAGCTGCTCACTGCACCCGGCTCCAGACAGCTCCAGCTCCAGCTCTACTCTGCCTCAGCACGGCTGCTGCTGCTCTGCCTCCAGCACCCTGGGCTGCTTCTCTGGCCCCTCTGGCCAGGGGCGGCTCTAGGCACCAGCTAAACAAGCAGGTGCCTAGGGCGGCGAAATTTAGGGGGCGGCGAAATGACGGGCGTGTATGTGCCCGCTTACCGGAAGAGCGGCGGGAGCTCTTCCCCGGCTGCAGAGGACAGGCCGCTCCTCGGCTTGTCCCCGCGGGTGCACACCAAGAAGCGGCCCCTCCTCTGCAGCCGGGGAAGGGCCGCGCTACCAGCTCCGCCTGGGGTGGGGTGGGGTGGGGAGGGGAGGGGAGGGGGTTGCTTACCACGGAAAGGCGGGAGCCGGTAGCGCAGCCCTGGCCGGGCTGCAGAGGAGGGGCCGCTTATCCTCCGCTTGTCCCCGCTGGTGCACTCCGAGAAGCGGCCCCTCCTCTGCAGCCCGGGCAGGGCTGCGCTACCGGCTCCCGCCTTTCCCGGTAAGCAACTCCCCCCCCAGGCGGAGCCGGTAGCGCGACCCTGCCCCGGCTGCAGAGGAGGGGCCGCTCCTCAGCTTGTTCGCGCTGCTCTCCTGCGGGTAGCGGCCACCCCCCAGCCTCCAGACAAACCGGTAGCCAGCTGCGGGCCGCCTCCCTGGGGGGGGGCGGCTAGGGCGGCGCTGCGCTGCTCGGGGGGCGGGGGCTCGGGCTGCGGTCGGCGCCACTCGGGGGGGGGGGGAGGGGCGGCGCTCTTCTTTTCTGCCTGGGGCGGCAGAAAAGCTAGAGCCGGCCCTGCCTCTGGCACTGGTTCCTGCAGCCCTGCTCCCAGGGCAGCTCTGCTCTGTGGGCTGCTTCTGTGACTCTGTTCCCAGCACTGACCTGCTTCCTGGACTGCTTTTCTGGCCTCTCTGGATCTAGCACGGCTCTGCTCCCCAGCTCAGCTTGGGCCTCTGCTTTCTCCTTAGCTTGGCCCCACGCTGTCTGACCCAGGCAATTCCATCTCACACGAAGGATGGGACCCTCCTGGCCTCCTGACTCCTTGATTAGCCTGCCCGCCCTGTCAATCAGGCTGACCTGGAGCATTGGCCTCTCCCCATTGTTCCTGGGGACTGTCAGTCTCAGGGTCCTGATTTCCCATTGACCCTTCCCCTTTTGGTACTGGGAGCTCGCCAACCAAAACACCCCCACTAAGTGTTAGTAAGGGGACAACAGTCCCCTTACATTAGCAAGGTCTCTCCCTAAAAATAAAAATATGTTCTTGAGGGTTAAGAAGCAGTTCCTACAACAAGAACTTTAAACAGATCAACATAGCCACAAAAGGTACAGAAAATGCCTTCAGTCTGGAGTTTAACCCAGTTTGTTGGGTGCAAAGCCTGATCTTCTCCAAAGACTTTCTCTCACTCCTGTGTCTGGAATAGACCTCCACTCTTAGCTACTGAGCAAGAGATGGGGGAATTCAGCTGGAGTTAATCTTCTCTTTGCAGGGAAGAAGGGAGTTCTCTTGCACCCTGTCTCATGCTGTTTCATAGTTTCATATATTTCAAGGGAGAAGGGTCATTTGATCAGATAGTCTGACCTCCTGTGTAACCCAGGCCATAGTATTTCATGCGATTCCCTCTGTATTCAGCCCTGTATCTTGTGTTTGGTTAACGCATCTTCCGGAAAGGCCTCCAGTCTGGATTGGAAGGCATCAAGAGATGGAGAATCCACCACTTCCTGTGGTAGTTTGTTCCAATGGTCAAGAAAAAGATCTTGGAGTCATCGTGGATAGTTCTCTGAAGATGTCCACACAGTGTGCAGAGGTGGTCAAAAAAGCAAACTGGATGTTAGGAATCATTTAAAAAAGGGATAGAGCATAAGACTGAGGATATATTATTGCCCTTATATAAATCAATGGTACGCCCACATCTCGAATACTGCGTACAGATGTGGTCTCCTCACCTCAAAAAAGATATACTGGCACTAGAAAAGGTTCAGAAAAGGGCAACTAAAATTATTAGGGGTTTGGAGAGAGTCCCATATGAGGAAAGATTAAAGAGGCTAGGACTCTTCAGCTTGGAAAAGAGGAGACTAAGGGGGGATATGATAGAAGTATATAAAATCGTGAGTGATGTGGAGAAAGTGGATAAGGAAAAGTTATTTACTTATTCCCATAATACAAGAACTAGGGGTCACCAAATGAAATTAATAGGCAGCAGGTTTAAAACAAATAAAAGGAAGTTCTTCTTCACGCAGCGCACAGTCAACCTGTGGAACTCCTTACCTGAGGAGGTTGTGAAGGCTAGGACTATAACAGTGTTTAAAAGAGAACTGGATAAATTCATGGTGGTTAAGTCCATAAATGGCTATTAGCCAGGATGGGTAAGGAATGGTGCCTCTAGCCTCTGTTTGTCAGAGGATGGAGATGGATGGCAGGAGAGAGATCACTTGATCATTGCCTGTTCTGTTCACTCCCTCTGGGGCACCTGGCATTGGCTGCTGTCGGTAGACAGGATACTGGGCTAGATGGACCTTTGGTCTGACCCGGTACGGCCATTCTTATGTTCTTATGTTCTTAACAGTTAATAACCCTTGCTGTTAAAAACAATCGTGCCTTATTTCTGCTTTAAATTTGTCTGATGTTTACTTCTAGCCAATGGTTCTTGTTCTGCAAGATGAAAGAGCCCTTAGGTACCTAGTGTTTTCTCCCTGAACATGCTGCTTCTGGTCCTCACTGTAACTAGGAAATGCAGACATAAGAGTTGGGTGGGAGATGGGGAGACAAAACACTAGGCAGGATGTTTAAAAGCTACTGAAGAGCTCAGGACCTGGAAAGTCTCTGGGACTTTGGTGGGATTGGGACTTGGGAGCCAATCAGCTAAACTTTCAAATTTCAAACCAGCCTTATGCTTCAATCCTGCAACTGCTTCCACCTGGGTAGTCTCTTAGCCCTGACCTCTCTTGGCCCTGCACCAGTTCCAGGATTGGGATCTTAGTTCCAGTGTGAGTTCTGGGCAAAGTTTCAGGCCAGTTGTTTTTCACTGAACCAATTCTTTCATCCCTAATTGCCATCTGCTTAGATCTTGGAAATGAATTACAAGGACAGTACAACTCATAATAAAGTGTGTGTGTGTGTGTGTGTATATATATATATATATATATATGGCAATGTTTTTGTTTAACTTAATTAGGACATCATTCAGACATCTGGACCTATGCCTGAGTTTGGGGGTGTGTGTGTGTGTGTGTGTGTATATATATATATATATATATATATATATAGGTAGTCATTTAGCTTTGAGTCATATTCCCAAGTGAAATAAACAAAAGGCTAATTGCTTTTGGATTTTAATTACCAGTAAAATACCCAGGTTCATTATATGAATGATATTTTATAGGTGGCTAAAGGACACCATTTGGTAAATGACAAATTCTCAGCTGACAACTGCAATGCTTAAACCAAAGTAATTTGGTGCGATAGGATTCCAAAGACAGCATTCGCATTCATTTGCTAAATCCCTGATTTTTTTTGTAGAATGTAATTTGAAGACTCAACTGCCTCCTAAATATGATGTAATTAAACATACCTAAAAACATATTTTTTAAAAACCTCTGACAAATAGCTGTGGAAGGACTTTATAATCCAGTGTGTTCTAAAATGTCTTTTGAATTTCCTTGAACAGTTACATTTCTGTTTTAGCACTGATGGCTCCTTAGAATCCTATTAAATGCATAATCTTAAAAGGATTCTTCACACAAAATGACTCATTCAACCCTTACAAAAATATCCTGTCTCATATCTACCTATCTTTTAAGGCACTGATCCCGCAAATGCTTCTATATGCACATAACTTCACTCATGCGAGCAGTTTCATTGACTTGAAGGAGTTTCTTACTCCCCTTCTAATTAAAAAAAAAAACCAAACCAAAACCCCTCTTTTCCATCTGAACTGTCTCATTTGCGATCTCTTGGTACCAGATCATTTTGGGGGAAAAGTTTGTAAAAATTCAAACCAGGAATTTTTGAGAGCTTGTGAAAAAAGGAACCTTGTTCACTTTTGGTAAAGTCCTCTAACTTTTTTAATGTATCAAGAACTATTAGGTGTAGAAACTCAGATTTATTTCATTCTTCTGAGCTCACTGGGATCTAGAACATCTGAATATTTTTGCGAAGGTTGGATAGCTAATTCCATTGCTGTTCATTTGAAACCTCTTGACTCTGGAGAAATCCTTGAGTTAGATGAGGAGTTTGTGAACCTCTTCATGAAGCAGGTCGTATAGAATTTGTAAATTTCGTAAGGCAAAAAGTTGAGTTCAAGGAAATATGAAGCTCTGCAGACACCACCCCTGGAGTTTATATACACTACAATTTTGATTCAGGCTATTAGAAATTCTGTAGCTGTAACCTGAAGCTCCTTTGTATTGTAAAACCCAATTGGCAGGTAAAGAAGGGGGCAGAATCTTGGAGCCCCCTGGCAAGAAGAGGAATGTGGAGATAACAGAGTTCCTATGTTTCAAACTCAGGAGCTGGAGGGCTTGGACAAAGTTAGGAGAGAGAGAGACTTTGCATTTTGCTTAGAGTCTGTGCCAGTTGCTGGAGAGAAAAGGAGGCAAAGAATTGTTTCTTGGGATAAAGTAGAAATGCCCAAAACTTCTGGAAAAGGAAAGCTGCCTGCATGTTGGTTTGCTCTTGCAGATGTTCAAGCAAAGAGGACTGCTGTCCATTATTGTAAATGAAAAGATTACGCTAGGAAAATACCCTTACTCCATGTCCCTGATTTCTCATCCAAATGGAAACTGACATGCAAACGCCCTATGTACTGCTGGGCCACCTGGGAAACAATATGCTTGACTTTGATCCTCCTCTAACTTTGCCAGAACTAAATCTACCCACCTGAAATTGATTGGAGAATTTGGGATCAAATTTCTAATTAACCGACATGTTTTTAAAGAGCCGGAGCTAGAGAAAGGAGAGGTTTTTTTCTCACTCTTTCAAAATTCTTCCAGCCTTTTTTATGGAATGGCATAACTCAGAAATATGCAGTGGTGGTGTAGCCATGTCGGTCCCAGGATATTAGAGACACAAGATCTATGAGGTAACATCTGTTATTGGACCAACTTCTGGTGGTGAGAGAGACAAGCTTTTGAGCTGCACTGAGCTCTTCTTCAGCAGAAGCTGGTCCCACACTTGTCTCTCTGATAAGTCTCTGATGAGTTGGCATGGCTTGGCTGAGGCTTCACGTCTGTTTATTCTGCTGGTAATGGCAAAGACTGGTGCCTTTCACTCACTTTTTTTTGGGAGGGGGGAGGGAAGGGAATTGGGTGCAGACTGTTGTAGAGATTAATATGCAGTTCTCTGGCCTGGGCTGTACAGGAGGTCAGACTAGATGATCACTGTGGTCCCTTCTGGCCTTGGAATTTATGAATTTTCACCTGCTTACAGATGAACATGGGGCTGCGTTTGCTGTGCGCTTTGTAACGCTTGCATGGGCCCTCAGTGATTTCTCTTCCCACGAACAGAGATCTCATGCTAGACTCTGGCCCCCGCTCCAGTGTCTCCCTCATACATTCTGCCACTGATCTCATCAGAGTGAAGCCTTTGGGACCCATTTCCAATCCAGGAGCAGAGGCAGGAGCTGGGAAACACCTAATATGTTCCGTAAGGGTTAAAAAAACCATAGTTGTTTGTATGTCTCCAAAGTTGGAGGGCCACTATCTTTCATCTCCCAATAACTGGGCGGGGTTGGTGGAGTGAAAAGCGCTGATCCTCACATGCCTTCACTGCTCCAAAAGAGAGAGACATTTAAACTGACAGCTCCTAATAGGCAGATGGGAAGGAGGGTAATTATATCAATGTCTGCCATTAGGCTCGATGGTTATTGCACTGGAAAGCTGTCAAATACCTTAGGATCTATGGATTCATCACCTGAGCAAATGCATCGCAGGCTGGAATGTGTCAGTAGTCACTAGATGGCAATCACGCACCCTCTGAGTGTGCTAAGTGCCTCTGCAGGCACCCCAGGCCTCAACTCCGAGGGGGTGACCATGGTGATTCTCTTTCATGACTCTGGGGAGGGAGCCATCATGTTTGCCCCGGGTGTTGCATTGCCTCGTGGCTCATGCCATACTTGCCACAAGCGACCTGGGAAAATGTCTCTTTTCAAAACGCTCGCTTTTGCCTACAAAGGGTCGGTAGAAAGCTGGTGGGTGCTGGGGCTGTAAACATTCTTTTGCTCTGGGAAGCTGGGAAAGGCAGCATGGCAGATGCTTCCGCAACTTGGAGACTTTCCTCACTGCCATGTTGAAGTTTATTAACTATGGGCACTGAAATATGGACTAGACGTAAATCTGAATCCTGTGCTCAGCCCTGGTATCCACCCCTTACCCACCTTTCTGCTCTTCTTGGTTACCTCCATGCTGCTTTATGAGAGAGACTCTCACAAACTATGGAGATGGGGGCCATACAGACCCTAGACCAGTGGTTCTCAAACTGTGGCCCAATCAACACACAGCTGAGGCCCATGTGACATCCTCAGGGGGTCATACAGGTTGTATATATATTGTGTGGATGCGGCCCACATAACACATAGAGAGCTGCATATGTGGCCCACAATGGTAAATAAGTTGAGAAGCACTGCCCTAGACAGAGTTCAAAGCTCTCAGGACCAGGATATGCACTGAATACTGCTTTGGCTATTAATGTGCTGGGTATGGGTATTGGAATCAGCAGCATCTGGTCTCTAGCCAGATAATAGGATTCAAAATGTAGATCTGGTCCGGGGAACTGAGATATTCTGAAAATCTGGCAGAAGACCTCATAACTGTGCTCCTGTCCTGCTGAAAGAATGTATTTCTGTGAAACCGGTCATATGCCAGCTCCTGGGATAATAAAGTTAGTTTTGATGGGCGTGTGTGTTTGTGTGTGTGAAATTTGCATTTCACCAGGATTGTTAGGGTCAGGAGGGAGCAGTTGTTTCACATTTATATCATCTAAAGTTTGGGTCCCAATTTACTCATTGCTGTACAAGCGTACAGTGAGTGACAGTCCCTGCCCCATGGAGCCGACAGTCTAAAAGTGAAGACATAAATGGTTGGATGAGACAAACCAACAGACGGGGCTGGTGAGACGGAGTAACAAATCTAGTGTAATTCACATGCAATTTGTACTCTCACCGTAGCAGTGTTCACAACTTGATGCTTGTCTCAGGTGGCAGTTTTAATAATAAATCCCACATGTTTATGAAAGTAATTGGAAAAGAGCAACACCCAGGAGAATAGCATTGTAGGCTCATCTCCGAGACACTGAACTGAGCTGGCTTTTACCTGCTTTAGCAATGGCTGATGCCATCGGTCATCACTAAGATCATTGTGTAAAATAATTTGTTCTCTCACGTTAGTGTCTGTCTGTGTTTATTTTTCTTTCAGTTTGGATGGGTAAGCTGCAAGGGGTTACATGGATGAGTATCTCTGTGGGAAAGCCATGGCAGAGTCAAGCACAGCTGTGTGATCCCAATAGCACCCTAGCAGCTGCACCTGAGCTTGGGAACCCTCAGACTCAGATGGCACTTCTGTCCCTTCTCCCTAAGTGCCTTACCAGAGTAAGGTCTGGCAGAGCACAAGACCCGCTCATTTTGGGGAATGGCCTATTACCTTAATGTGGGGCTGTCTCTTGGGGTCTGAGCAGAGCCAAATGCTCAGGAAAGCAGCAAGCTCAGTCTCATTGGGGCTGGGCATTCCCTTTTTTTCTTGAATGTCACTTCTCTACACCCTAGGTCCTCTGAAGGGAGAATACAGAGCAGCGTTTGCGACCTACTGAAAGTATTCGGACAATACGGAGAAACACCCACTTAATCACGAACATGATCACAAGGCTACCAGAAAAATACCTCATTTGTTAAAGCTACAATGTTTTTGTTATCATTTCAACAGAAGCTACAGGCCTGGGACAGCACAGTAACTCCAGTTAACCCTGTGACAGCCAGATTGAATTGCAGAGGATTTGATCAGGGTCCTACCATCACCCTACTGATCTCTGTGACCATTAGCTATCTCCATTGTTACTCCCCAGAGTCGCCAACCCCAAGCATTCAAAAATCATGAGTCAGAGCCCAAAACCCATGAGATTGGTTTAAAAAATCATGGGATTTAAAAAAAATAGGGTTCTTTGTATTTCCTTCTGTCTTTTTAGGCTTTAGGGTGCCACTGGGTCACATGTTCAAGCTTTTCAACACATGTTTTAAAAAGGGAAGTTGAAATTCTCACATCAGCAGAGGACTCCAGGAACTAGGGCTTTAAGAAAAACACCAAATATTGCCAGACTTGTGATAAAATCACCAGACTTGTGAACACTGTCACACTGAACAAGGAACTTTATTAGAATAAGGAAAATAGTACTGGCCCTAAATTTACTTTCTCTCTCCTTCTCTTCTTCAGTGCAGAACTCCTTCTTAGAACCTTCCAAGGTCCCTCCTGCCCAGCTTAGGGGTACAGATTTAAAGAGACGGTGCACATACCTCCACGCCCATGAAGCATTTTGTAAGAACAGTGGTTTGCCCTGCTAATATTGTACCAAATTTCCCCTCACTTGTTGACATGTAGTATCACATGTTCCTATTTGTGGCTGTCTTGCACTCCAGAACTTGCTGTTTTGATGTACGTATATAATGTAAAATATGCTTTGGGATGAGATGTGAGATATATATATATATATGCAAATTAAAATAAAGCAGTGGTTCCCAAATTGGGGTTTGTGAACCCCTGGGGGTTCACGAAATGTTACAGGGGGTTCTTGGGAAAAAATTCTTTAATGGCAGACAGAGCTGTCCCTAGGGATCCCAGGCACCACAGGGCCAGCAGCCTGGAGCCCCGGGGACTTCCAAAAGCTATGCAGATCAAAGCAAGTATATCTATCACACTGAGGAGATTTAAACTTCAAGACGCCTTATAAGAAATTGAAAGGGAGGTGGATTGTTTTTGCTCTTTTTAAAATTAAATAAGCAGCTAGTGTTGTTTTTTAAATTATTATGAAGAACAAGTTTAAGCTTTGTGTAACATGCGTTGTTTGCCTGGACTGCTCAAGACCTGAATGTTGTGTAGGAGGAACTCTTTGAGTTGGCTTCTTAAATACCTTCATGCTGTTTCACATCTGATACTCCTTGATGAAACCTAGGAGCCTTGTCTTATAACAGGCTTAATCAAAGTGATACAAGCTGCAAAAGTGAGATCTTGGAAGAGTGTTGCCGTTTTCATAATGTAATAAAATACTGTAATGATAAATAATAGTGTGTAATAAGCATGTCATAAAAACAAATTTTATACTTCCAAGATCCCTGCTTTTGTACTTTATCCTCAGGTAAGGGAGAAAATCCCTGGAAATATTTATTTTTAGGAGGGGGTTCACGAGACTTGACATTTTAGTGAAAGGGGTTTGCAGGTTGTTAAAGTTTGGGAACCACTGAAATAAAGCATATTCTAGGTTGCGACAGTTGTTTAAAACTGGGCATCTCCATCAAATCTGACTTAGCGTAATGAGAGTGGATGTTAACAACTATTGCTTAATGGAGATAGTAGTAGCATAAATTTACCAAGTTCTAGAGTGATGACTAACTGGATGTTAAATGGTTCTGTTAAATAAATTCATGTTCTGAAATTTTAATACACAAATTCCCAAATAATGATGACAGCACACATTTTTAACAGTGAGGATAATTAACCACTGGAACAATTTACCTAGGGTAATGGTCGATTCTCCATCACTGGCAATTTTTAAATAAAAATTGGATGTTTCTCTAAAAGCTCTGCTCTAGGAATAACTTTGGGGAAGTCAGACTAGATGATCACTGTGGTTCCTTTTGGCCTTGGAATCTATGAATTTAAAGTTGGATTCATCCCTTCAATGCAAATAACTCTTTATATAACCTCAGTTCCATTATTCTTTTTTTTTCTGATCTACATAATTTATGACTGAAGGGTATGATCCAGTCTTGTGCACTTACTGAAAAAGAAAACAATGGAGTTTTCTGTTGATCTGAAGATGATGGAAGTGTAAATGTTATCACAGAAGGTGCATCTCAAAATGGAGATGAGGAACTGGCAGAAGAGGTAGTGCCAAATGCCCTAGATGATAGGTGGTGTCAGCCACAGACCTTCCAAAAAATTAAGTGTAATAAACAAAATAAAAGTCAGCATGAAGGTGGTTTATGTAGATATATAACTGGTATGATCTTGTTTTCTCACAGCTTTAAATTTCTATGGTGTCTGCTAG
Source organism: Mauremys mutica (assembly GCF_020497125.1). Classification (NCBI taxonomy): domain Eukaryota; kingdom Metazoa; phylum Chordata; order Testudines; family Geoemydidae; genus Mauremys; species Mauremys mutica. The sequence goes on along the minus strand of NC_059080.1, from coordinate 53,422,123 downwards.
TCTGCAGGAGCAGTTGCCATTTTTTAGGCAAAGTTGCTGCTGCAAGTTAAAGAGGAGACATGCATTGTGCTTTTTCATGGAGACTTCAGTTTGATTTTTCTGAATAAAAGTAATTCAGATTGAAATTAAATTGTCATTCTTTGGCTATTAAAATACAACATGGAAATTAGGAAAATCCTGTGATTACCTTTTTCCTGACCAGCTATGGAAAAGGAGAGAATGAGTATAATGAATATAATTAGAAGTTAAGGAATGTATGACATTGATAAGGGAAGCTAAAGATATCCATGAACTATCTATGGCAAACAGAGTTAAGGACAATAAAAAGGACATTTTTAATGTATCAGGAATAGAGCTCATTGGAAAAACTTTGATGTAACAGTTTTCTGTCAGAAAATGCAGTTCCATTAAAATCAAAATGAAAAATGGGAAAACATTCTAATGTATATTAGATATTATAATATAAAATAAAGTCAAAAATTGAAATCTTTTGATCAGTTTGAAATTTGTTCCAAACTGGAACAAAACTCAAAGATAGAAAGAAATCCTCTGTTAAATGGAATTTCCATTCTCAGCACAGCTCTAATCAGGAACAAAATGAATCTAAGCAAGTATAAGTCCATTACCAAATGGAGATATTAAAATAGTTAATAATGATGCAGAAAAGGAAGAATTGTTCCATATATATTTCTGTTCTGTATGTGGAATCTAACTAGAGGATATATCAATGATGACAATGAAATATTTTCTATTCCAATATTAATGATGATATTTGTTCTATTCCTAGTCATTCAGCTAGTAAAGTTAAAATAATTTAAATTAGCAAACAGATCTGAATAATTTGCACACATAAACTTTTAAAAGGTTTATCAAGGAGCTCTCTGGCCTGATGGTTTTAATAACTCTTGGAAAAGTGGCAAAATTCCAGATGATTGGATGAAAGTCAAAGTTTAGTCAAATGGGATGAGCCATATATTTATAGGTCAGTTAATCTGAAATCAATTCCAGGTAAAATAATAAAATGGCTGTTACAAAATTATCAATAAAATATTAGAGGATGGAAATATAATTAATGCCAATTAGTATGGATTAATGGAAAATAAATCCTGTCAAATATTATATACTTCTCTAAGAATTTTACAAGCCTGGATGATAAAGGTAACTGTGTTGATGGAATCTGCTTTGACTTCTGTGAGATGTTGGACTAGAGTGGGTCAGAAAATGTTTTTTTTCCTCTATAGAAAATTTTGTATTCAACAAAAATTTGAAAACTGAAATATTTAGATTCCAAAATGCTGCTGTGGTGCCTACAGGGTGTTGTAGCTTGGGTGTCTCATGCTCCCATTCTCCTCTATAGGCCAGGCTTCCTGGTTGGACTACACTTCCCATGATGCACCACAGTGTCTCCTCTTGATGAAGGGAGGCAGAACATCATGGCAGTGCAGTTACATGGCCACGATGCTTCATGGGAGATGAAGTCCAGCTTGGGAGTCTGGCCTGTAGAGAAAAATGGGGACATGAGGCCTCTGAATTACAACTCTCTTGAAGTACCACAACAGCATTTCAGAATAAAAATATTTTGGTTTTCAGATAAAATATTTCTGGTTTTGGCCAAAACAAGATTATTTTTTGTTTAGGGGCATTTTCCTTGACAATGAAAAGTTGAAATTTTCAGCAACAAGGAGTCACTTTTGCAAATAAATAAATAAATAATATTTAGTGGAAACCTAATTTTCCATAGAGAAATGATTTTGATGGATTTTTTTGACCAGCTATTTAGTACCACACAACATCCTGATTAAAAAATGATCAGTTATGTAAAATTAATCTATAAATTAATCTATTAATATATTAAATAGATTGAAAACTGTCTAACTGGTTGATCTTAAAACAGAATTGTTAATGGGGAATCATCACTGAGTGGGGGTGTTTCTAATGGGACCCCACTAGCTCTTGGTGTAACTCTTCAATATTTTTATCAATGACTTATGAGCATATACAAAATCATTGCTTATAAAGTTTGTAGACAAAGTAATGATGAGGACAGATCGCTGACACAGAGCAACCTGGATCACTTGGTAATCCAGATGTGATAAAAAAAATGTGCTTTAATTTCATCAAATGGAAGGTCAAATGTTTAGGAACAAAGATTGGACATACTTGTGGGATAGGGAAATGTATCCTGGAAAGCAGTGAATCTGAAAATGCTTTAGGAATCATTGTACATAATCAACTTAACATGTGCTCACTATTGTAAGGCAAAAAGATATAGTATGTTGTTTGTGTGCTTTAACAGGCAGTACTGAATAGGACCAAGGAGGTGATATTACTTCCACATACAGAATTGGTGAGATCACTACTGTGTCCAGTTCCGGTGTCCACACTTTAAGATGAATATTGATAAACTGAAGAGTGCTTACAGAAGAGCTACCTGAGATCTAGAAAACACACCTTACAGGGACACTTAAGAAGCTCAATTTATTTAGGTTATCAAAGAGAAGTTTCAGAGGTGATGTGATTGTGGCCTATCAGTACTTACACAGGGAGAAGATATCTGAGGCTAGAGGGATCTTTGATCTAGTAGACAAAGACACATCAAGATCCCACGGAGGGAATGAAGCTTGATAAATTTCAAAAGGAAATAAGATACAACTTTTAAACAGTTGGGATAATTAACCATTGGAAGAACTTTGCATGGAGAGTGGTAAATCCCTTGTCACTTTAATGTGTTTTAATTCAAAACTGGAATGCCTTTCTAAAGGTACATTCTACTTCAACCATAACTCACTGGGCTCCATAGTGTTCCATACAGGGTGCGGAGAATAATCCCCTCTACTTCAGGAATCATGGAGGCGGGGCAGAAAACTTTCTGGCCTGTATTATGCAGGAGGTCAGACTACGTGACCCAACTTGTCCAGGCTGGCCTTAGACGCTACTGGTGTGAGTGATTAGTTTTTAGTTAATTTTGAGACAAGCCTTTGTTTGCCTTAGCTAGATCTCCAGATATGCCTTTGGCACTGTACAGCTGGGCACTATAGTAGACACTATAGTAGAAGCTAGTCATACAGCAATCACATAAAGGAGTGTTTAATACAGATTTATAAATCAGATCTCCTGCTATAGCGATATCCATCATAGCACTAATAATACCAGAGTGAAAGCCACCCCACTGATGCCCCAATTAGGTTCTCAAAATAGGACCTAAATGGGAATCCAGTGGTGGCGTATTGCTCATGGGTGCGATCACCAAACTGTTTGGAGTCCTTATCTGGAGTTAACACTTGGTTTCCAGCAGTGATGGGATGATGTGCTCAACCACCTTGATTCTTGGGCTTCCACCCTCCTTTGGAGATACTCATATGAATGGCAGCTCAGCTTCTAAAAGATTGAAAACTGAAGCCATTTCCTAAATTTGGGATCCCTCTTTGCATCTTGCTTGCACTGATAAATGCAGAGAGATTCCACTCTCTTAACAGAACCAACTAGTGACCTCTTGGCTTAACAGAAGTGGCTGTGCCTCCAGGTGATTTCAGGAGCTTTCATTAATGTGAAAATAAATAGACCAGAAATAATGAAACTTGGGTATCTAAATACACAAATCAATCCATGGGCAGTTTCTTTCTTCCTTTCTCTCCAATTCTTCCTTTTGTCTTTCCCCCTCTTCTACATTTCTCTTTTCCTCCCTTTCTTTTTCTCCTCCTTTCACTCTTATTTTCCCTTCTGTCTGTTCTTTCTGGCAGGTGTCAGCCTTTCTTACCACAAATCAAACCCATTAGGAACTCTGCAGGGATCCTTGCCAATGGCCTCTTTTTGTGAACTGGCTGGCTTTTTTTTTAAATCTGCAGTGTTCCCCATTATATTGCCATTGATGTAATAGTCCACCATGAATTTTACTGCCTGCCAAACAACAGCACAATTATTTTGAGTTCTACTGAGGAAAGGCTTGACACTCCAGCCTCGATCACTTCCCACTTTTTACCGGAGGGACCCCCATTGCCACAGGACACTCAGCTATCACCTCGTCATATTCTGTGAGCTTGTTTTAATTCGGTGTCATGGTGATGGGACTCATTAACAACCAGTGATAGAGTCCCAGCTGTTTAAATTTGGCGCTGGAAAGAATGGTTAAAGCTCTTTTGTGGTTTTAAAAACACATGCACGAGCCAGATTGGCAGATGAGTAATTTTTTATATCAGTTCCATGTCCATGGCCCCGATCCTGCAGGGTGCTCAGAACTCCTGTGTGGTGTTAGCACCTTTCACCTTATCAGAACCGCACAGGAGTGCGCCATGCCTGGCAGGATCAAGCATCATCCATATAAACTTTCCAGAAATATACAAACAACTGTGCTTGGCCCTAATCAACACTCAGCAAGCTCCTTACTCAGTGCACTACATGGCTTACACCCTCATTTGAAATGACCATCAGATAAAAGAGCTCTTTTCCCATCGTCTTGCAGCACCTTGCTGAATTACTGTGATTTGAATCTCAAGAACTGTTGTGCTAGGTGCTGTATGTACACATAGTAACAGACAGTGCATACCACAAAGAGAGCATATGCTCTAAATAGACAAAGGAAACATTATTATTCTCTCAGTAGGGAGTTGGGGCACAGAGAAATTAAGGCCCTGGTGTACAAAGGTATTTAGGCTCCTAACTTCCAATGAAATCCATGGACATTAGGAACCTAAATCCTTTTGTAGATCTGGGCCTTAAAGTGTCTTGTCTAAGGTCACACAGAGAGGTTGAGATGGAGCAGGGAACTAAACCCAGAGTCTTAGTTCAGTGCCTTAATCATAAGAATGTGCTTCCCTTTCCCCACTGAAGAGCGGGGCCCTGAAATACCGCCTCACAGTATTTTAAAACAGATCCTTCCATCCTATTATAATTATTATTAGTGTCACAAGTGTCAATGTGCTTTTCTCTCAGCAACCCTGCTAAATCATGACCGATTCATGCAGTTAGCACTCTGTGGAGGACACCTGTGGCAGAGACGAGTTCTCGGGATGTGACAATTTTCAGCTCTCCTGGGGCCCAGTTTTCCAATTGCTGCATGAAATCAAGTTGGTGGCTCTATCCAGGCATCCCTTAGAGTGCAGGGATCCATGCTGCGCAGCCCCCACTCACAGGTTCAGTAGAGTTGGCAGTCTGGTCCTGGGAAGACAGACAGCCTTTAGCCCAAGAAGAGCAACTGGTCACTGCGGGGCCATCACCCTTGGCAAGCTCTTAGACTCCTGAACCAGCCTTCTGTCCCTGAGCTGAAGGGAGAGGGTACAGCTGACTATAGAGATCGAGGTAGATAGCCTAGATAAGAGACATCCTCTTGTCCTGCATGTGGCCGGAGTGGAACAGTTATCAACGTACGGCCTTACCATTCCCTTCAAGGTAGCTTGGAGCCCCGCTGCGGCTGGGAACCTCACAAATTGCTAGCAAGGCCGGGTCTAGTATGGAGTCTGAAGCACAGGGAGTAGTTGTCTGTTGCTCCTTGTTAGGATGAAAACCACCGGGCTAGATTAATCCATGGTGTAGCCTCCATTGAATTCCCAGGGGTGAGCATAGTCCATTGCGCAGAGAACTCTGGGGAAATTGTATATTGCAGTCTTGTACACAAGGTTGGGAGAAAAGGGCCTAGTCCTGCTCCCACTGACCTATTGTGGCCTGCGACAGGAGCAGGAACGGGCCCAAAGCCTGCAACATCCATCACTTGCTTGAACCTTTATGAGCACATAGCAATGATCAAGTTCAAAATGCCGAGGGCTGTCCCCTCCGGTGTGTGATGAGTAGGTACCATGTCCTGTTTTGGACAGGACAAAATAATTAGGTGGCAACAAAGTGTATTGCTTGCAGCCCTGTGAAGCTCTTTCAGCCATCTGCTGCTAGTTACTCAACATGCCATCGCTTTTATTAAACCTAAATGGAGCGCTTCGGAGACACTACATTTCAAGTGAGCCCGGAAACAGGGTCATTTTTTGTATGATTTACATATCCCAACATCATGCAAGCTGGGCACACAATGACAGTTAGCACAGATAACTGAGCAGCTGTCTACTCCCTGGGTGTGCGTGGAACGGTGATGTCCTGCTCCGAGAGCACGTGGGCACATCTCCTGGCAATGAGATGGTGTATGTGCGTGTGTGTGTGGCCTGGATGCTTAGAGAGACTTGGCAGCCTTTATGCAGCTAGATTTCTAAGGACCTGAGTGTAACTCCTAATGCCCAAGGTAAGTTCAGTGCAAGCTTTCCTTACTCTGACAGAGCCCCATTAAGAGGCATTTTCTGCAGACGTGTTCTACGCCTTGTGTCCTGCTCTAGTCCATGGGCAGAAAAAGCTACAGAGGCATATTTATGCTTGGAATGATTATATCCCTGATCCTTGGCTGCACTGAGGAGCACACAACATGAATCAAGAGGGAGCGTTCACCCCCTTTGCCCTCCCCTCGACTGGGCTAGTCTCTCTGGTGGCTCTGAATCTTGCCGGCTGACGATGGCCCCACAAGGCTGCTACTGCAGCTGGGGATTGCAAGAGCCCAGGGAAGCCCTGATCATGTCTCCCATTTCCCTAGCCATGCCCCCAGGCCAGCTGCAGTGCGGTAGGAGTCACCAGTGGGGTCCTGCAATGGGGGATGCCCCCAGGATCAGCTTTGGCGGCTCTAACACCAAAGGCCTCTCCACTAACTGCTGAGCTCAGTTCTTGGACATGGTTGGCTTTCCATCCCTCGATCGTCCACATCCCTACTTTATAGCCACCACATACACCACACCATACACCGTCACTCACACAACTCACTCACTTGCTCGCACACACACACAAACACAGAGAAACAAACATGAATTACAAAAATACCCCAATCCCAAATCTAGCTATTTCTGATCACACACAAAGGACACTAAAAAGATATTGTTAAGGTTGCAAAGTCAAGCCCTCACATGTCAGGACCTGAAAGAATTGAGGAAACCCACACAACCTTTATTCAACCCCTTGTGTGTGTGTGTATATATCAAAATACAGTCTTTAATGACATGCTCACCTCCTTTTGTTCCCAAAGCCTCCTGACCTCAGTCCCTTTACAGGATGGCTGGTGGGCCTAGATGAGCAAAAGGACTTAGGCACTCCAGTTGCTCTGTTAGGCACCACAGTCCTAGTTGCGAGATCACTGCGAGCCACAAGTTCCCACTGAAACTGTAGGCGCCCAAACTCACTTGCTGCCTAAATTTTCAGGATGAAAGCTCGGTAGGCACCTCTGCTTCTACCTCTGGGCTGCTGCCATCCTCTAAGCACATGGACGCCTATCTCCCACCTCAGCTCCAGGATGACTCACAAGCCAGGGGAAGACGGGTGTTTGGCTGGCTAACTGGCTTGCAGAGCCTAATCTGACAGGGGTGCCAAGAGGCTGCTTACTAGATGGGGCCCCGTTAAAAATCCAGCCGGAGGAGGTGCCCACCTTATAACTTTTAGCCCAGTGGGTAGGGCACTCACCTGGGATGTGGGAGACCCAAGTTCAGTTCCCCCCTCTGGCTGATGGGGAAACAGGATTTGAAGAGGCGGTTGAAGCATGAAGGGACATACAAATGTTTAGTGCATCTGGCACATAAATACCTTGCAACGCCGGCTACAAAAGTGTCATGTGAACAACTGTTCTTACTCTCATGGTGACATTGTAAATAAGAAGTGGGTGGCATTATCTCCAGTAAATGTAAACAAACGTGGTTGTCTTAGCGATTGGCTGAACAAGAAGTAGGACTGAATGGACTTGTCAGTGATAAAGTTTTACATTGTTTTCTTTTTTAGTACAATTATGTAAAAAAATAAATTCTACATTGGTAAGTTGCACTTTCACAATAAAGAGATTGCATGACAGTACTTGTATAAGGTGAATTGAAAAATACTATTTCTTTTGTTTATCTTTTTTACAGTGCAAATATCTGTAATCAGAAATAATAGTATAAAGTGAGCACTGTACACTTTGAATTCTGTGTTGTAATTGAAATACATATATTTGAAAATGTAGAAAACATCCCAAAATATTTAAATAAAAGGTATGATATTATTGTTTCACAGTGCAATTAAAATTGCGATTAATCATGATTAATATTTTTAATCTTGCGATTACTTTTTTTAATTGTTTGACAGCCCTAGTTTAAGCCACATACAATTTATTAAACATTAACTGGAAACAAGTAAGGGGAAAAATGAAAAGGCTAAAGGGACAAGGAACCCCACATGAGGGGCATGGGGACACTGCAAATAACAGTCTCTGGGACTCAGATAAGTTCACAGCCTCTTCCTTACACGTCCCAGGCCTCCTGCCCAGGCCCTGGCTGTGCTGCGGTGATACCAGGGTCAGACACCTCAGGCTCTAGTAGGGTGACCACCTTTTCCAAATGCAAAAATGGGACACATGAAGGAGTCCTACCCCCTCTCCATAGCCCTGCCCCCCTCCATAGCCCTGCCCCCTGTTCCTCCTCCCCCTGAGGCCTGACCCCCTGGCCAGGCCAGTAGACGGAGCCAGGGCATGGTAAGAACTGCCCAGGGAGCCTGGGCGGCTGTGGGGAGCCCTGAATCCTCCACTTGCCCTGGCGGGCGGCGGGGGGTTGGGGTACCTGAAAGCAGCTCCTGTCCCATGTCCCTGCCCCCTGGAGCATGACACCCAGGGCAGATGGAGGGCCTGGGGCTCCCCATATTGACCTGGGCTCCTTGGACAGCTCTTACCATGGAACCATCTCCAGCTTCCAGCCTGACCAGGGGGCTGGGCCTCAGAGGGAGAGGAGGAGCAGGGGGCAGGGCCTCATGGCAAAGGGGGGGCTAAGGCCCATCTCAGCCCCTCCACCCCCACCCCATCAGGAAGAGGCTAGTGCTGTCCCTGAGCCTCAGGCACACACGGAGTGGTGCCACAGGGAATCTGGGACAAATGCTGTCCCGGACCCATCCAGCCCAGGACCAGGACTGAACTCTGTATTTCAGGACTGCCCCACCCAATTAGGGACGGGTGGTCACCCCAGGCTCCAGGTGGCACTTCTTCTTCCTGCTCAAAATTTTGCTTGTGTGATCTTTAACCAGAGAATATTGATGGCAATTTTGCAAAGGCTTGGACAAGCTATTTCTGAGGTATCAACCATAGGGGAAAAAAGTGTTGTTAACCATCTGAAAATTATTTTAATTTTCTTTTATCATGCCGCATCCCCAGAACAGTTGCTGACCAAGCTGAGGAAATGAAACCGCTACTAATGAACTTTAGGGTCTGTGTCAGCCTGCTGACAGGTTTTACTCAAAGCTCTTTAAAGGTCAGGGTATGGAAACAATACTCAATACAGTTCATGAAAATTCTAAACCAAAAAACTTTGTTAAACTGGTGTTAAGGTTGAAAAAAATAATTGATCCTGTAACTTAAATAAGGGGGGCAAAAAATTGTAGTTGAAAAAATCCAAATAGAATATGATTGTAAATTTTAAAGTAAGATTCAACTTTAAAACATCTCAGTATTTGAAAATACGTAAATTCATAGTCAAGCAACTCTAAGTAGCTTGACTCTGCCTCCATCATCCCCACTAAGCAGAATCTCCATTCAGGCAAGAAATTTAATCAAGGGAAGTTCAACTGGAGATAACCTATAGGCAAATGTATCTAGAGGTGCATGAATTGTCATGTCAGTTGTGACTCAGTCTAGTTGATATACGTGGGATCATGTGCAAAGTAACACTTGTTTAGTAACTGACTCTGGTGTTGTTATTCAAGGAAATGCCATGTAAGAAGTTACATCACCCTAACCATAAGCAGTGGCTATGATTTCAAATGTCTACCAATTGTGACAGATCCAGACCAGTGGGGTACAGGAACTGGTAGAGGGCAAATATACTGGTCACTGGATGAGTAGTTTTCTGTTCCCTGAGTGACCAGAGCAGGGGCTGCACTAGAGTAATCAGGAACCTGCTAGAACCAATTAAAACAGGCAGGATAATTAAGACACCTGGAGCCAATTAAGAAACTGCTAGAATCAATTAGGACAGGCTAGCTGATCAGGGCACCTGAGTTTAAAAAGGAACTCACTTCAGTTTGTGGTGTGCATGCGAGGAGCTGAGAGTGAGAAGACATATTGCTGGAAGACTGAGGGCTTGGCTACACTTACAAATTTGCAGCGCTGCAGCAGGGTGTGAAAACACACCCTCTGCAGCGCTGCAAATTGCGGCGCTACAAAGCGCCAGTGTAGTCAAAGCCCCAGCGCTGGGAGCCGCGCTCCCAGCGCTGTCCGTTATTCCCCACAGGGAGGTGAAGTACGGACAGCGCTGGGAGAGTTTTCTCCCAGTGCTGGCGCTTTGACTACACTTAGCGCTTCAAAGCGCTGCCGCGGCAGCGCTGCCGCGGCAGCGCTTTGAAATGCAAGTGTAGCCAAAGCCTGAGGAGTGGAAGCATTATCAGGCACCAGGAGAAAGGTCCTGTGATGAGGATAAAGAAGGTGTTGGGAGGAGGCCATGGGGCAGTAGACCAGGGAGTTGTAGCTGTCGTGCAGCTGTACCAGGAGGCACTATAGACAGCTGCAATCCACAGGGCCCTGGGCTGGAACCTGGAGTAGAGGGTGGGCCTGGGTTCCCCCCAAACCTCTGAACTCCTGACCAAACACAGGAGGATTTCACCTGGACTGTGGCTTCTACCAGAGGGGGAGGTCTCTGAGTTGTTTCCCAATCCACATGGTGAATCTGTGAGGCGAGTAAATCCGCCAATAAGCACAGGACCCACCAAGGTAGAGGAGGAACTTTGTCACAAGACTGCATACTACTTAAAGTCCCTAGCGACCAAATTTACAGCTGATAAAAGGAAATACTTTTTTCACATATCAAGGGGTAGCTGTGTTAGTCTGTATCCACAAAAACAATGCGGAGTCCAGTGGCACCTTAAAGACTAGCAGATTTTTTTGGGCATAAGCTTTCGTGGGTTAAAAACCCACTTCTTCAGATGCTCCAAGAAAGCTTATGCCTAAATAAATCTGTTAATCTTTAAGGTACCACCGGACTCCTTATTGTTTTTTTTCACATAGAATCAGAGTCATAGGACTGGAAGGGATTTTGAGAGGTCATCTAGTCCAGACCCATATACTGAGGCAGGACTCAGTATTATCTAGACCATCCCTGCCAGATGTTTGTCTAACCTGCTCTTAAAAACTTCCCACAAGAGAGATTCCACAACCCCTTGGTAATTTGTACCAGTGCTTAGCTACCCTTAAAATTAGGAAGTTTATCTGAATGTCTAACTAAATCTCCCATGCTGCAATTTAAGCCCATAGCTTCTTGTCCTGTCCTAAGTGGTTAAGGAGAACAATTGATCCTCCTCCTCTTTATAACAGACATTAAATACTTGAAGGCTGTTTATATGACCCCTCAGCCTTCTCTTCTTCAGACTAAACAAACCCATTTTTTTCAGTCTTTCCATATAGATCATGTTTTCTAGATCTTTAATCATTTTTGTTACTTTCCTCTGGACTTTTTCCGATTTGTCCACATCTTTACTTAATTGTGGTGCTCAGAACTGGACACAATTCTCCAGTTGAGGCCTTATCAGTGCTGTATAGGGTGGAAGAATTATTTCACATGTCTTGCTTACAACACTCCTGCTAATACATCCCAGAATTATGTTAGCTTTTTTTGCAACAGTATGACATTGTTGAATCCATATTTAGTTTGTGATTCACTGTAACTCCAGATCATTTTCTGAAGTACTCCTTCCTAGGCAGTCATTTCCTATTTTGTATGCGTGTAATTGATTACTTCTTCCTAAGTGTTGTGTCCTTATTGAATTTCATCCTATTTGTTTCAGAGCATTTCTCTAGTTTGTCAAGATCATTTTGAATTCTAATCCTGTCCTCTAAAGCATTTGCAACCCCTCCCAGTGTGGTATTGTCCGTAAATTTTATAAGTGTACTCTCTATGCCATTATCCAAATCATTTATGAAGATATTGAACAGAACTGAACCCAGGGCAGATTCCTATGAGACCCCAATTGAAATGCCCTTCCAGGTGGATTCGGAACTGTTTTAACTACTCTCTGAGTATGCTTTTCCAACCACTTGTGCACCCACCTTATAGTAAGTTGATCTAGGCTGTATTTCTTTAGTTTGTTTATAGAAGGTCATGTGAGACAGTAAAAAAAGCCTTTCTAAAGTAGAGAGATAACACACAAGCAGCCAGGAAACTCATTTCCATTGTCCACTGAAGCCAAGAGCTTAGTAGGTTTCAAATAGGGACTGGACATTTATATGGATAACATGAGTATCCAGAGTTGCAATATTAAGGATTAAAAAGAAGAAGAGTTTTGGAAAGGATACAAATCCTCATGCAGTGGGGTTTAGGAAGAAACCACTCCTCACCCTGGGCAAATTATTCCATAATGGATTATTATTGGATTTTTTACACCTTTCTCTGAAGCAGCTGGTATTGGCCACTGTCAGTGACAGATCATAGCTTAGGTGGTCCACGGGTTTGATCTGGTCTGGTAATTCCTCTCTTATTAATGTTCCACAGATTCACGATGAAATGAAGTTCTGGAACAGCCTTCCACATGGAGCAGTGGGGGCAAAAAAACTAACTTGTTTCAAAACTGAGCTTGTTAAATATATGGAGAGGGTGGTATGATGAGACTGCCTACAATGGCATATGGCCAATCTGCGACTGCTGTTAGCAAATATCTCCTACAATGGGAGCTGGGACACTAGATGGGGAGGGCTCTGAGTTACTACAGAGAATTCTTTCCCAGGTGTCTGGCTGGTGGGTCTCACCCATATGCTCAGGGTCCAACTGATCAACATATTTGGGGTTGGGAAGGAGTTTTCCCCCAGGACAGATTGGCAGAGACACTGGGGATTTTTTGCCTTCCTCTTCAGCATGGAGCACAGGTCACTTGCTCATTTGAACTAGACTAAATGATGGCTTCTCTGTAACTTTAAGTCTTTACATCAAGATTTGAGGACTTCAGTACCTCAGCCAGGGGTTCTGGGCCTACTACAAGAGTAGGTGGGTGAGGTTCTGTGTCCTGTCATGTGCAGGAGGTCAGACTTAGCTGATTATGATGGTACCTTCTGGCCATAAAGTCTATGAGGAAGTGCCCAGTGCCAACAATTCCAGGATTAAAAGACTCCTGATTAACTCTCTAAGGAGTGCGTTCTTATACACAGTAGCTAGCATGAAGTTTGTCAGTTTTGATAGACAATGCACAGACTGAGGAAATAGAGTTCCAGAGTAAGATTGTTCAGGGGAAGTGTGACAAAGTGGGGATTTTCCCTTGTTATGTTGTATCTGAGTCTTACTGTTGAGCCTATGTGAGTTTTACTGTTTTGCATGAATACTGTGTGTGCATCAGCTTCCCTGTGTGCTGCACCACTACCTCGGTGGTGGGACTAGGGGTGTGTGACTTTGGCTGAGACCTCTCGGGTAGGTGAGGCTGCTCCTGCTGTCTGCATGTATGCTATGGCAAGTGCTCTTTGTAGCCTGAGACCCAGGAGGGGGATGCAACCAGGTGACGACCAGGTGACTCTTTGATAGGACCTGACTCCTCTTGACCTCAGATGCTCAGGATGAGCATGTCTAACAGGGAGCGGAAGGCATGTGATCATGGGCCTCTCTCGTGGCTCCTCCAATAACTACTGCTATAGGCTGGCTGAAGGAGTTCTTCTCTTTTCTCTCAATGGGCGGGGTCTAGTTGCTTTTTGGCACTGATGGTCCCAAGTTCAATTCCCTGTTGGCGACCCTTGTGTCTGTTTACACAGCCACAGTTGGTTATGGCAGGAAGTTTCCACCTGCGCTGAGTACAGGCTGCTGGAGTGATTTCTTTAAGGGCAGTTATTCCATTGTCATTTTTCAGATGGCATAATAGTAAAAGGCTCTATTTCAATAGTCCGGTGAGTGTTTTGCAGTCAGGCCCCTGCTCCACTCTGCTACCATGGAGGCTACGGAGCGGAAATGTGCTATTCCTGGTTGCTCAGCTGGGAAAGAGTGCATAGTTCAGTGTGTCATATGCTAGAGCCTCCTTTGCATTGGTGTCCTGAGCTGTCCCAGAGACTGCAGTGATGGAGGTATGGATTGACGGCTGCTATTTTGGCTCTGCTGGACAGAGGCAATGTGGAGTTGTTGGGTCTAGGACATTTGCAGTAGATTAATTATGAGTACAAGTTTCCTAGAGGATGCCATGTAACTTGTGGTCTCGGAATGTATTTTTGCAAGCAGTCTGCACAAATTTCACTCTTTTATGGTGTGAAAACTTGAAGTTGCAGTGAGCATGTGAGTCATAGAATCATAGAAGATTAGGGTTGGAAAAGACCTCAGGAGGTCATCTAGTCCAACCCCCTGCTCAAAGCAGGACCAACCCCAACTAAATCATCCCAGCCAGGGCTTTGTCAAGCCGGGCCTTAAAAACCTCTAAGGATGGAGATTCCACCACCTCCCTAGGCAATCCATTCAACTGCTTCACCACCTTCCTAGTGAACAGTGTTTCCTAATATCCATCCTAGACCTCCCCTACTGCAACTTGAGACCATTGCTCCTTGTTCTGTCATCGGCCACCACTGAACAGCTTAGGTCCATCCTCTTTGGACCCCCCCTTCAAGTAGTTGAAGGCTGCTATCAAATCCCCCCAACTCTTCTCTTCTGCAGACTAAATAACTCCAGTTCCCTCAGCCTCACCTCATAAGTCATGTGCTCCAGCCCCCTAATCATTTTTGTTGTCCTCTGCTAGACTCTCTCCAATTTGTCCACATCCTTTCTGTAGTGGAAGCCCCAAAACTGGATGCAATACTCCAGATGTGGCCTCACTAGTGCAGAATAGAGGGGAATAATCACTTTCCTTGATCTGCTGGCAATGCTCCTACTAATGCAGCCCAATATGCCATTAGCCTTTTTGGCAACCAGGGAATACTGCTGACTCATATCCAGCTTCTTATCCACTGTAATCTCTAGGTCCTTTTCCGCAGAACTGCTGCTTAGCCATTTGGTCCCTAGTCTGTAGCAGTGCATGGGATTCTTCCTTCCTAAGTGCAGGACTCTGCACTTGTCCTTGTTGAACCTCATCAGATTTCTTTTGTCCCAATCCTCCAATTTGTCTAGGTCACTCTGAACACGTTTTCAGATCCAAGTGATTGTATGTGTGCATGCAGGCTCCTCAGCAGAAGCCATGGTAGCAAATCTTAGAGCCTGGGTCAACAGATTCGGGCTCATGGGGCTTGCAACATAGCTAAAAATAACAGTGTGGATGCTCCCATTTGGCTAGAGTCTGGGCTTTGAGACCAATCAAGGCGGGAAGGTTTAAGAGCCTGTGTTCCAGCCTGAATAGGAACATCTGCACTGGGGTGGCCAAACCTGAGGCTCTGGAGCCACATGAGGCTCTTCAGAAGTTAATATGTGGCCCTTTGTATAGGCACCGACTCCGGGGCTGGAGCTACAGGCGCCAACTTTCCGATGTGCCGGGGGTGCTCACTGCTCAACCTCTGGTGCTTCTATGGGCCCTGTCCCCACTCCACCCCTTCCCACCTCCTTTTCTGAGCCTGCCGTGCCCTCACTCCTCCCCCCCCAGAGCCTCCTGCATGCCATGAAACAGCTGATCAGGAGGTGCGGGGAGGGAGGGAGAGGCACTGACTGGCAGGGCTGCCGGTGGTTGGGAGGCTGATGCGGGGGCTGCTGACGTATTACTGTGGCTCTTTGGCAATTTACATTGGTAAATTCTGGCTCCTTCTCAGACTCAAGTTGGCCACCCCTGATCTACACTGTTATTTTTAGGCCAGTAATCTGGCTCTGAGACTTGCTACTGTGGGTCTTGTTTTGAAGTGTAGACATACCCTATAAACATGTACATGGCAACATAAATTTGATAATAGAGTTCTTCAGTCTAGCAGACAAAGGTATAATAGGAACAAAAGTCTGGATGTTGATGCTAAATAGATTCAAACTAGAAATAAGGTGCAAATTTTTAACAGTGAAGCAGTTTACCACTGGAACAATTCACCCAGGGTGGGGTAGATTCTCTCTATCACTTGCAATGTTAAAGCACAACGATAGGACTGGAAGCAGGAACTAACACAGGGAAGTCCTGTGGCCTGTGTTATGCAGGAGGTCAGACTAGATGATCACAGTGGTCCCTTCTGGCCTTGGAATCTATGAAGGAGAGGGGGACCTGTGAGACACACTCATCAGTGGGTTACATAAACAGCTCAAGAGGAACACTAATATTGAAGTCCCTGTGACCTAGCCCTGCCAGTGTAATAGCACTGCCTTCAGTGGCAGATCTCCATAGTTGCTGAACAAGTTGACTTAACTTTACATATTGCAGGATCAAGGAGAGTTGATGTTCACGCCACCGAGAGCAATAACGACACCAGTAACTTGAAAATCATGCATCTGTCTGAAAATTGTTTCCCTGCTGTCATTACAAATGGCATCTAGGTGTGTTGTAATGGAAGCAGGTAGAGAACCCCCTCTCTTTTTCCCCCGCCATGTGGGCATTGCTTGATTTTTTTGGGACTCTCCCAGAACTTGAGGAAGCAGTAATATAACAGGAAACCTCAGGAGATTAGTCCAGCCTTGGAAGCTCTGGAGAGAGGGCTCACAGCCGGATCTAGGGCTGAGGATCGGGCCCTTTGAGTTTATGATGGTAACTTTTGCCCATCATGGCTGTGTGGTTCCTTTCCCTGCATCAGGAAGGGTTAAAACATTTTATTTTATTTTCTCTCCTGACTGGTCTGAATTGCTCTTTTCTTTAACAAGCCAACCCAGGTGCCCAGTGTCTGTGATGGGGAGGCAGTGGTTGAGTTGCTCAGGTTGTGATTCCAGGGAAGGCAGGTTGGGTTTGAGGAGGAGCACTGCTAATTTCTGGATTAGTGAAGTATTTTAGGAGGGGTCTTCACCTGCAGGTTTTGATCAGGTCCTGGAGGGGTCACGACCCCTCTTCCTTTTGTTACGACTACATGGCAGGGGGCATCCTGAACTGTTCTGTGGTAACATGGGGTTGCACTCAAGAAAAGACTGGGAACCACAGGCTTAGGGCATATTTTACCCTTTCTTCTTTGGGCCACTTATCTGGGCTGGATCAGCTTAATTCTTTCCTGCTACAATTTGCTCAATATTTGTGCATATTAGGGTAGAGTTCAGCGAGCCAGTCATGTTAGGGCCCCATTGTGCTGGACATGGTGTATGCACTTCGTAAGACGGTGCCAGGAAACTGAAAGGAGCAGTAATGGGTCCTGAAGAGAGGCTGCCATGTTTGATGGGCTCCCAATCTTCAATATAACATTACATTTATTTCAGGAAATGGGCAAAGCACTGGGCTATGGTTTCATTTGCTTAAACTGATCTGTCCATCTGTAATGTTACAGCAATTTTCTACTGTATCCTCCATGCATTTAAGCACATATCAGAGCCATGGTATACTGCAAAATAAATGTTGCAGATATTCACTCCAATTTTTAATGGAATTTGTTTTGGCTGTGATCACACCTCTTTTATTTTCACCGTCCACTAAATTTTGGATGATCAAGTTTTAAATGCACAAAAATGGTGCAGCTTGGATGTTCCAGGCCCACCGAGACAGAATTTAAAACCGGATTGTGAGGGTTACACCAATTTAATGAGAGAACAGACTCACAGGGTAAGGAATAGAGGTCAATTTCACAGACCAAACAACTGAGTAAATGAAATTCAGGAAAAACTGGATGGAATAATTTTTAAGAAATAATTGATTTGAGAAAAAAACACAATGATCTGTTTGCAACTGAGGCTTGATCCAGCAGCTACTGAAGTCAAGGGGAGTCCTTCCATTGACTCAGTTGGGTATTGGAAAAAGAAGTGAAATGTACTGTCAGGTAAGTGTTTGTTATGTATTCCCACAGGTCTATTATATGTAGAGAAAACCGTCCCCGCCCCACGCACATGTTGGCCACATGAAAAATGTACAGTGGGCACTGCTAAGAAGTTCCATGGGTTTGAGAGATTGGAAGTTCTAATGGAGTTTCCCATGTCCAAGGAAGGGGAATGTCCCTGGAGCCTCCACTGACACATTATGTGTGTGCCTACTGTCACCTACCCATCTCCCCTGGGTTCTCACTAACCATTCCCTGCCATCAGCTTATCAGTACAGCTACACATCCACATTGGGATAAATATTTCCCTTTTTTTTTTCTCCCAATGCCCGGCAGTGAACATTTCAACAATGGATACAAATGCATTAAGGGCAAAATCCAGCGCCCCCTGGAATGATGCAATGAATGCAAGCGTGACTGCTGAAGTCCTAGAGCTGCGGATGGGCTGAATGGGGAGGCAAGCGGGGGCTTAGATAAGGCCTGAATAGAAGCCCACCCAAGTAAGTGGAGTCTGCTTTCACTATCCGCACAGCGCTCCAAAGGTTTGCTGTGAAGCTGAAGGAACCCGGCATTCTGAAAAGCCTTCAGGAGCGATGCAGAAGCAGCTTCAGACTCATTTAAAGCTGAGGATCTGCCAGAACCACTTACAGAGAGCACAGCTGACTCACACCCAGACAGCAACAAAACCTGTGGTGGAGGCGACTTTTGAATTTTGTATTGAGTTGATTTTCCTCCCCTCCACTACAGTTGATTTGCATCACTGGGGCAGCCCATAGCAGCTGGAGAGCCAGCTTGTGCAAGAAGAATTGTCAGGGTGCATACAGCCTCCTCAGACTTCAATATGTGGGATGTGGCCAAGGGGAAGGGGGCATGGCTTGAGTGCTACTACCCTCGGTCAATCACTGGGGACTGGAATGTCCCCTGGGGATCATGGGCAACAGGAATATTTAGAGAAGCTCTAGGTTGCATTAGGAGACCAACTCAGCAGTAGGACAGATGGGCTGGGATTGATGGTAGGAGGCATAAAGGTAGGTTACAGTCACGTTTGCATTCCCCCCTCTCCTGAGCTACTCTGAGTGCAGTTCTGGATTGGTCCAAAATCTGACCCTGCTGGTCATAAGAGTTTCTGATTTTGTTGTGATTAGCATTGACAAATACCGTCACTGTCAATATGTTTGTTATCCCAATGGATGCTTTATAATCTAAGCTATAATTGTAGGCGGATCTTGCAGCAACCCTATAGTTAAGGTCGCCTAAGGCTTCCCATTATAAGACCCTGTTTTCAGTTGCTATAACTTTGCCAAAACTGAACTGTTTGGGCTGGAATTTTCTGTCAGGCATCGGTCTCAGCATGAATTTCTGGGAAATTTTCAGCAAAAATGGCACAGCCATTTAGAAGAATGAGATTAGGGGAAAATATGTTCTTTTATCCAAGTTAAAAAAATTCTTAAGACTGTTTCATTGAGAAGGTCTAATGCCTCCATGCTTGGAGCAGGGGCTTGAAATTTGGCAGGGAGATTGCACTGGTGTCAGATGTGCTATTCACTATTCACATACCCCCAACCCAATTTTGGTCAAGTTATAAGGCTTTGAAAAATCTCAGTTCACACATGCTCAGTAGAGATTCCCAAACCTGAGTCTTTCTTTTTGGGTGACAGATCTGAGGAACTGTTCCAAATTGAGGTGTCATTAGAGGAGGTGTTGGAACAAATTGATAAACTAAACAGTAATAAGTCTCCAGGACCTAATGGTATTCACCCAAGAGTTCTGAAGGAACTCAAATGTGAAATTGCAGGACTACTAACTGTCATCTGTAACCTAGCATTTAAATCAGCTTCTGTACCAAATGACTGGAGGATAGCTAATGTGATGCCAATTTTTAAAAAGGGCTCCAGAGATGACCCTGGCAACTACAGGCCAATAAGCCTGACTTCAGTACTGGGCAAATTGGCTGAAACTATCGTAAAGAACAAAATTGTCAGACAGAGATGAACATAATTTGTTGGGAAATAGTCAATATGGTTTTTGTAAAAGGAAATCATGCCTCATCAATGTACTAGAATTCTTTGAGGGGGTCAACAAGCATGTGGACAAAGGAGATCCAGTGGATATAGTACATTTAGATTTTTCAGAAAGCCTTTGACAAGGTCCCTCACCAAAGACTCTTAAGCAAAATAAGCAGTTATGGGATAAGAGGGAAGGTTCTCTCATGGATTAGTAGCTGGTTAAAAGATAGGAAACAAAGGGTAGGAATAAATGGTCAGTTTTCAGAATGGAGAGAGGTAAATAGTGGTGTCCCCCAGGGGTCTGTACTGGGCCCAGTCCTATTTAATATAGTCATAAACGATCTGGAAAAAGGGGTGAACAGTGAGGTGGCAAAATTTGCAGATGATACAAAACTACTCAAGATAGTTAAGTCCCAGACAGACTGCAAAGAGCTACAAAAGGATCTCACAAAACTGAGTGACTGGGCAACAAAATGACAGATGAAATTTAATGTTGATAAATGCAAAGTAATGCACATTGGAAAACATAATCCTAATTATACATATACAGTGATGTGATCTAAATGAGCAGTTACCACTCAAGAAAGAAAACTTGGAGTTATTGTGGATAGTTCTCTGAAAACATGCCCTCAGTGTGCAGTGGCAGTCAAAAATGCAAACAGAATGTTGGGAATCGTAAAGAAAGGGATAGATAATAAGTCAGAAAATATCATATTGCCTCTCTATAAATCCATGGTACACCCACACCTTGAATACTGTGTGCAGATGTGGTCTCCCCATCTCAAAAAAGATATATTGGAATTGGAAAAGGTTCAGAAAAGGGCAACAAAAATGATTAGTGGTATAGAACGACTTCCGTATGAGGAGAGATTAATAAGACTGGGACTTTTCAGCTTGGAAAAGACGCAACTAAGGGGGGATATGATAGAGGTTTATAAAATCATGAGTGGTATAGAGAAAGCAAATAAGCAAGTGTTATTTACTCCTTGAAATACAGGAACAAGGGGCCACCAAATGAAATTAATAGGTAGTGGGTTTAAAACAAACATAAGAAAGTATTTTTTTTCATGCAACACACTGTCAACCTCTGGAACTCCTTGCCAGAGGGTGTTGTGAAGGCCAATACTATAACAGGGTTCAAATGGGAGCTAGATAGCCATTGATGGACCTATCTTCCGTGAATCTATTAGCCAGGATGTGCAGGAATGGTGTCCCTAGCCTCTGTTTGCCAGAAGCTGGGGTTGGGTGACAGGTCATGGATCACTTGATGATAACCTGCCTGTTCATTCCCTTTGGGGCACCTGCCATTGGCTACTGTCAGAGGACAGGATACTGGGCTTGATGGACCTTTGGTCTGACCCAGTATGGCCATTCTTATGTTCTTATAAGACTTATAGAGATGGAGGGAGTAGATTGGAATAAGGAGCTGGTGGGGGATTCTAGGACAGACTGGATAAGCAGACTGGGGCTGGGAAGCAGGCAAGGAGCTAGGGGAGACATAGAGTCAATGAGGGGGAAGACTGAGATTGGATGAGGAGTCAAAGGGTTGGGGGCGGGGAACTGGGACTGGCTGGACAAGGAGCCAGGGGGAGAGACTAGGATAAGAAGCCTCAGGATGGAGACTGGGAATGGGGATGGGAGGAGGCTGAGATTGCCTGAGAAGCAGAGCTAGGATTGGGCTTGGCCGAACAAGTAGAATGAGATTGGGATGAGGAGCCCAAGGGGGAGGAGACAGGGATCAAGAGATGGAGAGTCAAGACTGGGGCAGGGACAGACTGGAGGGGAAAGGGACAGAAGAGGTCAGGTTTGGGGGTCCAGGGGCAGAAGGGTCAGTGTCTAGAGCACTCTCTCCTCCAGAATCTGGAACTGAATCTGAGATTCCCGAGTCTCAAAAATACTGTTCTGTCAGCGAACATCTAATACACCCACTGGCAAAGGGTGTGTCTCTTCCCCTTATTGTGCTGTTTCACATAGGCGATGACAGCCTATTACTGGTCTCAGTTACTCCATTAGCTTAAGTGGCAGAGATCAGTGTGGTGGATCTAAAGGTTCTAATATTGCTGATTCTTCAATTCCAAGTCCAGAAGGGGCCACTGTGATCATCTAGTCTGATCTCCTGAGTAACACAGGCCAGAGAACTCCCCCAAACTAATTCCTAGAACAGATCCTTTAGAAAAACAGCCCATCTTGGTTCAAAAATTGTCATTTACTCTCACTGTTAAAATGTATGTCTTATTTTCCATCTGTTATTGTGTAGCTTCAACTTCCAGCTCCTAGGTTATAATATGCTTTTCTCTGACAGATTGAAGAGCTCATTATTAACTACTTGTTCCCCATGTAGGTACTTATGGACTGTAATCAAGTCACCCCTTAACCTAAATACATTGAGATCTTTGCGTCTGTCACTCTAAGTCAGGTTATCTAATCCTTTCATCATTCTCATGGCTCTTCTCTGAGCTCTCTCCAATTTATCACCGTCCTTCTGGAATTGTGGCCAGCAGAACTGGACACACTACGCCAGTAGTGGTCACACCAGTGCCAAATACAAGGGTAAAATCACCTATCTACTCCTACTTGAGATTCCCCTGTTTATGCTTCCAGATTGCAATAGCGCTTTTGGCCATTGCTTTAGGAGCTCACGTTTAGTTGATTATTTGCCACGACCCCTAAATCTTTTTCACAGTTCCTGCTTCCCAGGATAGAGTCCCCCATCTTGTAAGTCTGGTCTACGTTCCTGGTTCCTAGATGTATACATTTACATGTAGCCATATTAAAACGCATATTGTTTGTTTGTGCCTGTCCAGTTTACCAAGAGATACAGATCATTCTGTATCAATGACCCATCCTCACTATTTAACACTCCCCCAATCTTTGTGTTATCTGCAAACTTTATCACAGATTACTTTATTTTCTTCCAGGTCACTGATAAAAATGTTAAATAGTGTAGGGCCAGCAACTGACCCCTGCGGCAAACATACCTGCTCGATGATGGTTCCATTTACTATTACATTTTGAGACCTGTTAGCCAGGTTTTCACCCATATTATATGGGCCATATTAATTTTATTTCATTCTAGTTTCTTAATCAGAAGTTTGTATGGTGCCAAGTCCAATGCCTTACAGAAGTCTAAGTCTATGATGTCAGCACTATTACCGTCACCAATCAAACTTTTAATCTCTTAACCTATCTTTTCTTTTTTTTTTTTTTAACAGATGAGCCATGTGGGTGTCCGTATGGTGCCACTATATGGATGTTCTGTTTTTCAGTTTGCATTTTTAAAATCCTTGGAAATTACACACATGCAAAAACTCAGTTGAAAGGACATTAAGTTGCAAAGTCAAGCACTGAAAAGTTAGGCGATGCCAGAACTAAGGTTTCTTGTGTAAATTTAATTCAGCCCCTTTTGTGCATATGCATGATGGTGCAATCTTTAATGACATAATCACATAGTGGTTTTGTCACAGGATCCCTGCCTCATTCAGTGCATGGGACGGGCTGTGCTCTGAGGATGAATCAGGGATGTATAGTAAAGGAGGGTGCTGTCTGTAGGACCCCAGCCTCATTTGTTGCAGAAGGTGGAAGGCATGCGGTTAATGAGATAGGGGCTGGCAGGAAGAGAGAGGGCATGGTTCAGGCAATTGAATGCTGCCCTGGAGAACTGGATTCTGTCCCTGCCTCTGCCACAGAGCTCCTGTGTAATGCTGGGCAAGTCACTTGAACCAAACTTTTCACAGCAGGTCACTAACTGTGTGATCCTCATTCTCTGGGTGCCTGACTTGAGACCTTTGGTCTGATTTGCGGAAGAGCTGAGCACTCATAGCCACAGCTGAAGTCAGTGGTAGTTACCCTTTGAATATATAAAGTGCTCTATACTGTTAAGTACTCTGAAAAATCAGGCACTAAGTGTCTGAAAATGGGCATCAAAATTTGTGGATTTTTTTTAAACTGTACTTTCCGAGTGCCTGAGTTCCCCATCTGTAAAACGAGCCTAATAATGCCTTATCTCACAGGGGTGTTATGACGATGAATTAATTAGCATTTGTGAAGTACTGAGACACTATAGTAAGGAACACCATAGAAAAGCCCAGGAGGAAATTAATCATTCTGTTTTTCAGAGCAGGGTTTGAATAGTGTGAGGTAAATAAGACCTTGGGCCACACCTTGAAAAATGAGGATAAAAAATGGCTGCTCACTGAGTGAGCACAGTCCATCCTGTGCACTTAGTGAGGTATAGGTCCTGTGGAAAAAGTCACATAAAGACTGTCTCACAATGCATAAGCATAAGGGGGAAGAGTTAAGTCTGAAAAGGCAACTATAATTCCAAACTTCTGATTGCTTGTCTTTGTAATCTTAATGCTCTTTGAATGTAGTTTTGGTATTTAGTTATATGTATGTATTCTTGCCCTCCTAGTGGAGAAAGAAATCTCACATACACACTCAGGCCAGGATTTCAAAGTTTTCTGAACCACCATCAGGGTAGAGATATGGGGGAAGATCTTTAACTGGTGTAAATTGTCAGAGCTCCATTGACTACATTGTTTGTGACCTGCTGCTCACAAACAGGGAAGAAATAGTAGAGGAAGCAATAGTGGATGGGAACCTGGGAGGCAGTGACCATGAGATGGTCGAGTTCAGGATCCTGACACAAGGAAGAAAGGAGAGCAGTAGAACAGAGACCCTGGACTTCAGAAAAGCAGACTTCGACTCCCTCAGGGAACTGATGGGCAAGGTCCCCTGGGAGAATAACATGACGGGGAAAGGAGTCGAGGAAAGCTGGCTGTATTTTAAAGAAACCTTATTGAGGTTGCAGGAACAAACCATCCCGATGTGTAGGAAGAAAAGTAAATATGGCAGGCGACCAGCTTGGCTCAACAGTGAAATCCTTGCTCGTCTTAAACACAAAAAAACAGCTTACAAGAAGTGGAAGATTGGACAAATAACCAGGAAGGAGTATAAAAGTATTGCTCAGGCATGCAGGAGTGAAATTAGGAAGGCCAAATCACACTTGGAGTTGCAGCTAGCCGGAGATGTTAGGAGTAACAAGAAGGGTTTCTTCAGATATGTTAGCAACAAGAAGAAAGTCAAGGAAAGTGTGGGCCCCTTGCTGAATGAGGGAGGGAACCTAGTGACGGAGGATGTGGAGAAAGCTAGTGTACTCAATGCTTTTTTTGCCTCTGTCTTCACAGACAAGGTCAGCTCCCAGACAGCTGCACTCTGCAGCACGGTATGGGGAGAAGGTGACCAGCTCTCTGTGGGGAAAGAAGTAGTTCGGGACTATTTAGAAAAGCTGGACGAGCACAAGTCCATGGGGCCGGATGCGCTGCATCTGAGGGTGCTAAAGGAGTTGGCCGATGAGATTGCAGAGCCATTGGCCATTATCTTTGAAAAATCATGGCAATTGGGGAAGGTCCTGGATGACTGGAAAAAGGCTAATGTAGTGCCCATCTTTAAAAAAGGGAAGAAGGAAGATCCAGGGAACTACAGGCCAGTCAGTCTCACCTCAGTCCCTGGAAAAATCATGGAACAGGTCCTCAAGGAATCAATTCTGAACCACTTAAAGGAGGGGAAGTGATCAGGAACAGTCAGCATAGATTCACCAAGGGCAAGTCATGCCTGATTAACCTAATTGCCTTCTATGATGAGATAACCGGCTCTGTGGATGAGGGGAAAGCAGTGGATGTGCTATTTCTGGACTTTAGCAAAGCTTTTGATACAGTCTCCCACAGTATTCTTGCCAGCAAGTTAAAGAAGTCTGGGCTGGATGAATGGACGGTAAGGTGGATAGAAAACTGGCTAGATGGTTGGGCTCAACGGGTAGTGATCAATGGTTCCATGTCTAGTTGGCAGCCAGTATCAAGTGGGGTGCCCCAAGGGTCGGTGCTGGGGCCGGTTTTATTTAATATCTTCATTAACGATCTGGAGGATGGTGTGGACTGCACCCTTAGCAAGTTTGCAGATGACACTAAACTGGGAGGAGTGGTTGATACGCTGGAGGGTAGGGATAGGATACAGAGGGACCTAGACAAATTAGAGGATTGGGCCAAAAGAAATATGATGAGGTTCAACAAGGACAAGTGCAGAGTCCTGCATTTAGGACGGAAGAATCCCATGCACTGCTACAGACTAGGGACCGAATGGCTAGGCAGCAGTTCTGCAGAAAAGGACCTAGGGGTTACGGTGGATGAAAAGCTGAATATGAGTCAACAGTGTGCCCTTGTTGCCAAGAAGGCTAATGGCATTTTGGGTTGTATAAGTAGGGGCATTTCCAGCAGATCGAGGGATGTGATCATTCCCCTCTATTCAGCACTGGTGAGGCCTCATTTGGAGTACTGTGTCCAGTTTTGGGCCCCACACTACAAGAAGGATGTGGATAAATTGGAGAGAGTCCAGCGGAGGGCAACAAAAATGATTAGGGGGCTGGAGCACATGACTTATGAGGAGAGGCTGAGGGAACTGGGATTGTTTAGCCTGCAGAAGCGAAGAATGAGGGGGGATTTGATAGCTGCTTTCAACTACCTGAAAGGGGGTTCCAAAGAGGATGGATCTAGACTGTTCTCAGTGGTAGAAGATGACAGAACAAGGAGTAATGGTCTCAAGTTGCAGAGGGGGAGGTTTAGGTTGGATATTAGGAAAAAACTTTTTCACTAGTAGGGTGGTGAAGAACTGGAATGGGTTACCTAGGGAGGTGGTGGAATCTCCTTCCTTAGAGGTTTTTAAGGTCAGGCTTG